>NW_016807158.1:1538056-1556704 GCF_001698545.2 Rhinopithecus bieti | reverse complement strand
TTCTTTAAGAATGTTGAATATTGGCCCCTACTCTCTTCTGGCTTGTAGGGTTTCTGCCGAGAGATCTGCTGTTAGTCTGATGGGCTTCCTTTTGTGGGTAAGCCAACCTTTCTCTCAGGCTGCTCTTAATATTTTTTCTTTCTTTTCAACCTTGGTGAATCTCATGATTATGTGTGTTGGGGTTGCTCTTAAGGAGTATCTTTGTGGTGTTCTCTGTATTTCCTGAATTTGAATGTTGGCCTGTCTTACTAGGTTGGGGAAGTTCTCCTGGATGATATCCTGAAGAGTGTTTTCCAACTTGATTCCATTCTTCCTGTCACACTCAGGTACACCAATCAGACGCAGAGTTGGTCTTTTCACATAGCCCGTATTTCTTGGAGGCTTTGTTCATTTTGTTTTACTCTTTTTTTCTCTAAACTTCTCTTCTCACTTCATTTCATTCATTTGATCTTCAATCACTGATACCCTTTCTTCCACTTGATTGAATCAGCTACTGAAGCTTGTGCAGGTGTCACGTAGTTCTCGTGCCATGGTTTTCAGCTTCTTCAGGTCATTTAAGGTCTTCTCTATGCTGTTTATTCTAGTTAGCCATTCATCTAATCTTTTTTCAAGGTTTTTAGCTTATCTGTGATGGGTTCAAACATCCTCCTTTAGCTCAGAGAAGTTTGTTGTTACCGATCGTCCGAAGCCTACTTCTGCCAACTCTGTCTAGCTTTGTTCCTTTGCTGGTGAGGAGCTGCGTCCCTTTGGAGGAGAAGCAGTGCTCTCATTTTTAGAATTTTCAGCTTTCTGCTCTGATTTCTCCCCATCTTTGTGGTTTTATCTACCTTTGGTCTTTGATGATGGTGACATACAGATGGGGTTTTGGTGTGGATGTCCTGTTTGTTAGTTTTCTAACAGGCAGGACCCTCAGCTGCAGGTCTGTTGGAGTTTGCTGGATGTCCACTCCAGGCCCTGTTTGCCTGGGTGTCACCAGTGGAGGCTGCAGAACACCAAATATTGCAGAACAGCAAATGTTGCTGTCTGCTCCTTCTTCTGGAAGTTTCATCTCCGAGGGGCACCCGGCTGTATGAGGTGTCAGTCGGCCCCTACTGGGAGGTGTCTCCCAGTTAGGCTATTCAGGGATCAGGGACCCACTTGAGGAGGCAGTCTGTCCTTTCTCAGATCTCAGACTCCATGCTCGGGGCTATATACTGGAGACGTTCCTATTTGGCCATCTTGGAACCACCCTCACCTTATTTCCTGAAGAATTAAAACAAGGAACCTAGGGAAAGAGAAAGTATTCAGATAAAAGATGTAGGTAATGTCAAATAGAACTGAAACAGTACATGATTACTTTAATTTTAAATTACTGTTAAAATTACTGTTAATATTGTTTACATTGAGTTTTAATGGGAAAATACAAATAATTAAATTTAGAATGAGGTATGATTTTATTATTTAAATATTATTTTCATGTAGCCTATTATTACATTGTCATGTTAAATTTATGTATTAAATCTGCCTGTCTCATGGTAGAAGAATTCCATTAAAATTATTCATCCCCTGAAATGAACAAAAGCACTGCTGGATTTACAGGCCTGGAAATGTTTTCTCTTCTGCTTATTTGGTGATTTCATGCATTTGAAATAATATACGCACACTGAAAATCCAGGCACTTGGATTTATCTTGCATATTTATTTTAGGGAAAGGAAGATGATAGTATTTATAGGCGTTTCTTCTTCTCTTGTCTAAATGATAACTTGGGTACCTCTGTTAAGTCTAGAGCATATCCTGATAGAAAGATGTTTGACACAACTAGTCTCAAATCCCCAAATTGTGAAAATAGAATAGATAACTGAATTTTCCCTACTGAATCTATTATAATTGTCAGTGAGTAGTCATATCCACTCCTACTTAAAGTAGGTTAGCTTCTTATATGACAACATGCTCTGTAGGAAAAAAGAAAAACACTTTTAAATGATTGCTATGAAACCAAAATTACTATTCTAGCCTAAAGTATGATTACAGGAAGAAATTATACAGCTGTAGTTTACATTCATTTTCCTTATATTTTTAGAAAATATAATGGTAAAGATCATTCAGGTGACTTTTGAAGACTACTTTAATTCAATAGTCATCTATACAGATTTCCTTTATGACTCAAAAATACAGATTTTTGAAAGCTAATACTACTTATTTGTGTTTTAACCACATCCTTTCATAATGACAATCTGACAGTACCAACCTCGTGTCACAGAGATTGTCTATTTGATATGCTTCTCCTCCAATGGACCCAATATTTCCTACTATATATCAGACATTCCTCCTTAAAAACATCTTAAATGTATCCTTCTCCTGTCCATAACTTCTCTGCTTCCTACATTCTCAGTCTGAGCTAATAGTATGTTTATTCATTTCCCAAGCTAGAACCTTAACACTAGCTCTCAAAATTTATCCTTCTCTCTGAACTCCACATTTAATAAACCTTGACAATCCCTCTTCAGAAATCTCTCTCCTTTCTTAAGCCCTGCCATTGGATTAGTTCAGGAGTTCAGGACCTCGTTGTCTGTTACCTTAATCAATGCAATAGTCATTTTACATTCCAGTTGAACCCTAACTTTACCTCCAGAATTATCTTTTAAAAATGATTATGCCACTTCCCTGATAGTGGGAATAATTCCCTCTGAAGATTATAAAACAAAGAAACAAACATACTTCCTTAGTCTGGAATACAATGTCTTCCACTGTAAAGTCCCAACTTACCAAGTGCAGCCTTATGTCATGGTATTCCATCCGGCTACATTCACTCTCTCAGCTGTCCTTTCATGAAACTTGTCTATTTGGGTACAAATCCACAAGCTCTGATATCAACACATCTGACTGGTCTTTATCAGAAACCATTCATGTTTACCAATTTCCTACTTATCCCCACCACCAGTTCCTGATTTTATTTCTCTCTGAGACCATGAAGTCTTCCTCCTCTCCTTCAGAGCCAATACTTGGGGCTTCTCCAGCTTTGAGCTGTAGCTTTTCTCTTTCTCCTTGACCATTCTAGTATATAGCTTTCCAATACCTTCCCCGGACATGCCCCCCACAGCCCTTTACCTCAGCAGACTCTGATTATTGTCCTCATCTCCAAGTTTATCATAATCCTGCAAGTAAAACCTAAACCATACCTTGCCTTTGCATGTACCTTGCCTTTGCATGAGGTAGAAGGAATGCCTCTTGCTAGAATTTCTTTCCCTCCCCATTAACTTGCCAGTTCCTACTCAAAACAAAGGTCACGTATCAATTCCTCTATGACACCTTCATTGACTCCCGTAAATAGTAATTTACCATATTCCTTATTTATCTGGGTTCCCAAAATATTTCGTATATTTTGTATAACACTATTCCTTTGTATTGTAAAATATTCAGCTCCCCAGTAGATGATGAGCTTCTTACAGACAAGAAAATATCTTTTAAAAGTGTGGATATTTGTAATGTCTCTTAAATCCTAAGAATAAGATGAAATATGGGGATAGAGAGAGGGAGGGAGAAAGAAAATAAATTTAGTATTGAAAGGAGCTTTCAAATATTTTTTTACCTTGACGTACAATAAGGAATACATTTTATGCTGTAAATATAGTGTGCACACACATACAATGGATAGTAAAACATTTCAAAGAGTAATATTGCTTACTAATGCAGTGTACTTTATTCTAATTTTTAACACTGATTCTTGATTTCTAGAGCATGACACATAAGGATTATTTAGGGATCTTTAAAATATATTTTCATCCCTCCGTTCCAGTCCCAGAGATTTTAAATAACATAGGATAGAAACTGGACAAAGAAGTTTTTAAAAGCTGCCCTGATATTTCTGATCTGCAGTTCATAGCTGAGTTGGCATGTCTAGAGCCTTGCTATTCCCACTGTGATCCATGAACCAGCAGCATTGGCATCACCTGAACACTTGTCAAGATATGCAGAATCTTGGACCCCACGCAGAAAACCACACTGTAACAAGATCCCAGGTATCTCATAAGCTCATTCAACTTTAAGAAACACTGCCGAGCTTAGAGCATAGAGAGGCAGTTAAAGGTAATGGTTAAGAGGGCAAACTCCGGTGACCGTGGGCAAGTTACTAACTTTTCAGGCTTTAGTTTCCCCATTTCCCGAACTAGGACATTAACAGTCTTATGACCATAGGATTCCTATGAATGTTACATCAGATAATTTGTATTAAGGGTTTCGCACAATGCCTGGCAACTAGCCTGGCACATAACAAGGATAAAATAAGCATCATCTATTTTTATCATTCCCAGCACCAGCAAAATTACTCACAAATAGGAAGCATTCAAAAAATTGTTTTGTTCATTTATTGGAGACTGAGAGAGGTAAAATAATTCACCAAAATTATGTAACTGTTTTACTAAAACTCTGAGAATACAAAGGAGTTCTAAAAAATAGATTAAGATTTTTTTTTGGATGTGTAACCTAGATTGCCCTGCTGCTAACAGTTTCTCATGTGGGAGGTTTTGGTATTTGTTGGAGTGCAAGTTTTGCTAAGCAGCTGTGTGTGTGAATCCATGTACTAGAAACAGTGGTTTCAGTGAGTTCATTTTGCCCTGGCTCATAAAAGCTGTCTCCTAAGTTGTCAAAGTTACTCGCAGGCTATTAAACCATTCAGAGTGTCCATGGCCAGTTGACCAGCCCTTATTTATCCTTCAACTGCTGCCTATGTTAATTCTAATTTAAACTGTAAAGTGTAGTTTTTAAAATTGTAAACCATTTTATTTTAGCATGTATTTTCTGTACTTATTTCTGGAATGAAATTCAAAACGTGATTTTTGCCCAGAGAAATTCCTGGTCATTAGCTCATACATAACAGTGTTTTGGGGGAGGGAGGAAGATTCTACCATATAATCAAGGTCCCTTGGTTAATGGACACACCTGGAGTCAAATTAGAATTCATGTCCTGAGCTGGTGATTTACCTTACAGCTCAGTGAACTATATTATTCCTTTTGCCTGAAAATCATGCTGAATCCACTAGAATATATACAGGGAAGGCACCACTTCAAAAGTTCAGCTAGTTACTGATAAATACATTGCATTGACTTCTGGCCAAATCAGCGTGATCAGCTTCTTCAGACTGGAAATGAAGGATTATTTAAAAAAAAAAAAAAAAAAAAAAAAAAAGCTCCCCTTTCCTCAGCCCAAACACCCATTAGGGTGAGTGGAGCAGAGAGGAGTGGACACGTGAATAAGTGTATTTGCCAAAAGTCCTCAGGAACAGCTGAGATTGGATAGCAACTTAATTAAACTGCATAGTTCTCTATTTTTAAACAGTGGCTATATCTCATATTTTAAAAAGCATTTGCCTAGGGGAAGGCTTAAGCCATTTCAGGTGTAAACTGGCATGTCTAAGTCTCCTGCTTTGTAGGTAAGTGGTGACACACCATATTCTATACTGTGTGTGTATTCATATTTAAATTTTTTTTTGTACGGTTTTAGACACAATTTAAATTTACTCATCTGTTAAATGTTACACATTTATCACCTTGTGGTACTGAGGCATTTATTTAATGTTGTGTTAAACACCTGTTTATCCTTAAGTGGAAAATGAAAAATAATTACTCCTGAGTTTTAACATGCAGAAAAGGTAATATTTTCATCAATTTCCCCCCACTTACGGCCTATTAACATAAACTAAATAGAATACATGCTTATTAACATTTAAAATACCACTTTTAATGGGGTCTTTTGGGTTACTTTGCTAAAGCAGATTTATTGCTTTTTAGGCCAATTATAGATGCCGTGAAATACAGCAGTAACCACTTTGGAATAGGCATGTATTCTATAGATGACTGATCCATTATTTTATCAGTTACCCAAGTACCCAAGCTAGATCACAATTCTAAAAAAGAATTTCCTAGCCATTCTCTCCCATGAAAACTTGAGAATACTGCTTTTGGTGAATTTAAAATACCGTTTCGGAGAAACACAAAATTTAAAATCATTTGTTACAGACAAGAAATACTAATGAGAACATTTTAAAACAGTGGTCAGGTAACTCAGCCACCAAGCACTTCATCATTTATTAGGTGTATTTACTTATTCAGGTAATAAAGGATATGTTTGACATAACATCAGACCTTCTTTCTTGGCAAATACTACCTTAAATTCTCTAGAGGTAATTCCATCGCCAGCCATTCTTTTCGAGGACAGCTTGTTATTATTACCTTGGAAAAAGCAGAATAACATGTACTTCATCCTGAAGAAGGCCCAGAAAACAGTGATTTCAAGCTTTGACTCTTGAGATACTTAATTTCAGAAAACTTTTCCTTGGTATAATTTTAGAATATTCAAATTTTGTGAGAACACATTGAACTAGGAAAATTATTTTCAAAGGAAATCCATAATCCCAGCACTTTGGGAGGCTGAGGCAGAAGGATCACTGGAGCTCAGGAGTTCAAGACCAGCCTGGGTAACATAGTGAGACCTCATCTCTAAAATAATAATAAATTTAAGAAATAATAAAAGGAAATCCAGGTCATATCTTGAAGTCAGCCTAAAATTCTACACTATTTTCATTGATAATTTGTTGGATAATGGAATCTGATAGCTCATTTTTAACATAAACATCAGTCAAATCATAAAGGATGCATTCTGGTTTAATATTTAGGACTTCTTAATGCCGAAAATTGAACAAATATTGTGACCCTCCCCCCCCATGAAGTCAACAAAGCTTAAAACCAATCGGGTTTTCTAGCTAAATATCGTAATCCAGATTGATCAATCGAATCACCCTGCACCATTTTATTTCAGGATTATATTTAGGCCATAAAATCCTGTTAAATAAATTACCATAAAATGAATTTATTACCTAATTAAGTACAGCGTTGGATTAGGAATTGTGTGCAGAAAATTATATTTTTTTCTAAAATCTTTTTTAAAAATCCTTTTTTTCTAAAACTTATATTCTAAGGCAGGGGTCAGCAAACATTTCCTGGAAAAGACAAGATAGTAAATATTCTTGGCTTTATAGGCTACACGGTCTCTGTTGCAACATTTCAACTCTGCTGTTGTAGCACAAAACCAGACAATATGTAAAAATATGACCTTGGCTGTCCCAATAAAACTTTATTTGCAAAAATAGGTAGTGTGCTGGGTTTGCCTACTTGTCACAGTTTGCTAACTTTTGGTCTAAGAGAAAATCTTGGCAAGACAAACAGTATCACTTCAATGGCCTTTGGAAAGAAGTTGGCATAGGGACTCCAAGTGGTAGAAGAACCAGGACACTGATTATATTCCAAAGCTTTTTAAATCCAAAGTTGTTTTAATACCAGCAATAGTACTATACATGCTTTATAGTTGTTTATGTAATACCTTCCCATCTATCATCTCTTAAGATTATGTCTGTTTCATAGATGAAATGATAGTTGCAAAAGGCAATTCAATGGTACTAGACATATTTTCTGATTCCAAGCATTCAAAGTTTATTCTCTTGAAAGAACTCAAAGTCAAAATTCTGTAAGAAATGAAAGTGAATGGGAGAAATACGGAACATGAAAGCTAGGCAAGTTTTTTTCTTTTTGAGATGGACTTTTGCTCCATCTTATTTCTTCCATGAAATAAGGTTATTAGGATAGTCCCGTAGAGTATTTTGAGTTTAGCAAGACACTTAACAAAAAAACTCTTGATGGAGGTCAGTTGGTGGAATATCACCTGGAAAATACCTCAGGATAATGTGTGGCTTTCTGAATACAGAACCAACAAGAATTTACAAATGAATTAATATCACCATGCTGCCAGACTCTACTTGTGACTGTATTTAGAATGAGAGAGTATGTATGTGTACTAGTCCATTTTCATACTGCTCTAAAGAACTGCCTGAGACTGGGTAATTTCTAAAGGAAAGAAGTTTAATTGACTCACAGGTCAGCATGGCTGGAGAGACCTCAGGAAACTTACACTCATGGTGGAAGGATAAGAGGAAGCAAGGCACCTTCTTCACAAGGTGGCAGAAAGGAGAAGTGCTGAGTGAAGTGGGGAAGAGCCCCTTATGAAACCATCAGATCTGGTGAGAACTCATTATCACAAGAACAGGATGGGGGAAACTTCCCCCTTGATTCAGTTACCTCCACCTGGTCTCTCCCTTGACATATGGGGATTATGGAGATTACAATTCAAGATGAGATTCTGGGTGGGGAACAGCCAAACCATATCAATATGTATTTTGAAGTTTTTAAAAATATCAATAGATCATGAATGAATAACAAAATATGCCTATCAAATATATAGATTATAAGTGCTGGAGGAAGGCATCAGGATTCAAAAGGATCTCAGACTAAAAATTTAAACTGAAGAGGAGAGTTAATAAATGAAAAGAGAAAAACTGATATGTGATGACTCTTTGAAGGATAGCAGGTAAAAGTCATGAGGAGGGAGATTTTGGTTCAATTTAAGGAAGAATATTTAACGATTATAGCTCTGCTATGATGGGATGACCCACATCCATAGAGTGGAATGGAGGGAAGACAACACACTTCAGAGCTGTGCTTTTCAATCTTTTTTTTTTTTTTTTTTTTGTATACCCATCACCTGAAGATCAAGTTAAAAGGCAATTCCTGATACAGATGGTCTGGGGAGGGACTTGATATTCTGTATTTCTAACAAACTCCAGTGATGCCATTGTTGCAGTCCCTGACTGTCCACATTCTGAGTGTCAAGGCTTTACGGTCCCACCCACCTGGCTCCACCACTTACTCCTGAGTTCCTTGGAACATACTTAACATCTCAATCTAATCTTCCTAACCTGGTAAAATGGAGGTAGTGATACTTACATGTCACGGGACTCTTGGGAGGATTAAATAAGATTGTATATGCTGACACATAATGAATACTTAATAAATGTCCATTTCCTTTCCTCCTTCACTTCCTTATTAGAACTGAGCTGCAGTGGCATAGCCAATTGTCAGGAATTCTGAAACAGGAGTTCTCCTGTTTTGCAGGTCTCTTTCAAATATATTGTAAGCTGAGAAAGTGGAAGTTCAGTGGCTCTTTCCTGTCCTTTCTCGGCTTTAAGTCTAAATTAGATACAAATTTGATATCCACCATCAACCACCACCCTCCCATGCCCCCCACAATTTGTCTTTGTGAAGGAGGTATTTGTGGGTTGATCGCAGGGTGATGGGCCCCAGTTTAGCTAAACAAGTGATTTCCTTTTCCCCACAGGAGACAGCTCCCCCAGGCCTTGAGTGCCACCTGATCCTGCAGCGTCAGGACGCCCTTCCAAATCCCACAGAAACTATGCTGAGTGCTGCTTACCTTGCCCTATATCTCAAAGGCCATCCTATTTCCAGCTTAAATTCTGAGTTTTCCCAGAGGTCACTCTGAAGGCTGCAAACTTGTCATGTTTCAGCTGATTAAGCTGGGTTTGCTTAAGGTTAAGCTGAGATTGCTGCTGGATTTGAGGATGCCTGCAGGTGTCCTGTGTGAGGCAAATCTTACACTTTTCAGTTTTCAATCTCTCTATTGATAGTAATTAAGCACTGCCTCTTTAGTTAACGACAGATCCTGCTATTGGAGCCAATAAAGCAAGAATTTTCACTAAATTGTTTCTGTGCTCACTTCAACTACAACTGTAGCCTCAATGGGAGGGAACACTCTGGATGGACCAATACACACCACACACACGTATATCCCATGACTGTCTCCCCACTCAGAGGGATCTGAACACAGGAACATGGGTTAGTCTCCTTAATGCTGGCTCAGGCCTATCAATTTGGTCTCATCAGCTCCCACCTGACTTCTCCCTTCTTTATTTCCTAGCTGCAGCTAAGATGCCCTGAGGGTGATTGAATTTAGGATACCATTCACCTGTTCACTGCAGTTTTAAGCCTGATGTTCAGTCTGGATTCTCGTCCTAACTAAATAATTAAAATTGTGTCTAAAACAGCACAAACAAGAGAAAATTTAAATATGAGTACACACACACAGTATACAATATGGTGTGTCACAACTTACCTACAAAGCAGGAGACTTAGACGTGCCAGTTTATCCACTTGGAATGACTTAAGCCCTCCCCTAGGCAAATGTTTTTAGACTATGTCTCATCTAAATTGTTCAGACATAAGCTGTATTTCTGTGTGTTTAACTGAGAGTTCTGATGCCACCATATGAGTCAATAGGAAATACAATCCCAGAACTGAAGAAGTGTGATTAATCCAAAGAATCTGATCCCATTCGACGTTTGTGCTGTACCAAGGAAGTAAAGGACTAAAAACCAACTAGTAAAACCAGGTAGTGTGAAACCATTTCCGATATGTTAAAATCCCTCTCCCAGCCAGGCGCGGTGGCTCATGCCTGTCATCCCAGCGCTTTGGGAGGCCGAAGCGGGTGGATCACTTGAGGTCAGGAGTTCAAGACCAGCCTGACCAAGATGGTGAAACCCGTCTCTACTAAAAATACAAAAAAATTAGCCGGGCGTGGTGGCAGGTGCCTGTAATCCTAGCTATTCTAGAGGCTAAGGCAGAGAATTGCTTAAACCTGGAGAGGTAGAGGTAGAGATCGCACGCCACTGCACTCCAGCCTGGGCGACAGAGCAAGACTCCGTCTTAAAAAAAAAAAAAAAAAATCCCTCTCCCACGTCCCCTATCACATATCCCGTGCCCTAATCACTAACCACCACCATCATCTTCATTTTTCTTCAATAAGTTTAATAAGTTTAAATAGATACACTATATAGTGCCAGAAATAGGAGATCAGAACCCCTCTTTTCAGTCAAGTTTGAACTTTGGTCTCTGTATCAGCTAGTGCTCTCCAGAGTGGTATTGGCTCACACAAATCGTGAGGGCTGGCAAATTCAAAATCTGAAGGGCAGGGAAACAGACTGGAAATTCTTGGACAGGAACTGATGCTTCAGTTTTGAGGCAAAATTTCTTCCTCAGGGAAACCTCAATTTTATTCTTAAGGCTTTCAACTGATTGGATAAGACTTGACCAAAGTATCAACGATGATCTCCTTTACTTAAAGTCAGTTAATTGTAGATGTTAACTATATCCACAAAATGTATTTACCACGCAACATCGAAATTAGTGTTTCACTGAATAATTGGGACTATAGTCTAGCCAACTTGACACATAAAACTATCCATTACAGTCCTTATGAAGAGAAAAATCTTCCACATCTATATTTGAGTAGTAATCTCTGTATTACTTCAGAGAGCTTATGAAAACCGTATCAATCCAGATCTACAAAACACAAGGCAGGAGTGTAGGCAATTACTGAAATATTTAAATTGTGAGTTTTTGTTTGTCTGAATTAGTAGGGCAGACAACCTCACTTCACTAGAAACTTAGTTGTCTTCTACTCCCAAACCTACTCTTGAGGAACAGCAGTGCCATGAAATCAGCAGCTAATTAATGGTACTCTGGATCAGGGCAGGGACACTGAAAAACCTTAGAATGCATGTTTGGTTGTTGTGGTTTTTCCGTAATGCCCAGTACTCCCCAGGATAAGAATCTCTTACCCTACTTTGCTGAGATAATGATTTGAGTTTCCTCATAAATCAAGATGCTATTGCTCCTACTACCCTTTTGTTTTCCCCTCTAGAGTCAGATAAAAAGGTATCTTTCTCAATTTGAAGCCAAACTTCAAGCTAAACTTTCAAATTCACATACTCGGATCTTGGATCATATTCTCCTAACCCGGTGTGTTAAGTTTCTCTTTCCCACTTCCTCCTCCTCTTTGCTCTTCTGTCTGCCTGCTCTGATTAGCTACTTTTCTATGCATTTCCTACCTCTCCCTACCAGACTTCTTAGATGTAGTAGGTAGACAACCACACATCTATAGTTTCACTACTTGTTCTTTCTCCAATTTCCTATACTATTGTCTCTACTCTCAACAGCCTACTGAAACTAAGCTTGGGAATATTCCTGGGGTGTACCCACTTGGCGAAATCAATGGCTACTTTCCAATCTGATGTTCTATTGTTGCCACCATTGTAAACAGGTAATCAACCCTTTTTCAGACACCATTCTTCTCTGGCACCCTACACTAATAACTCTCCTCTGAAATCTCACTTTTCCTATCTCCCTCATGGGATTCTCTTACCTCAGAATCCACTCTCTTGCTAACCCCATTTTCTAAAACTTGCTGCATCTTTGAATAGCTTTTTTGGACATCTCATGCCTTCTTTAAAATGTTACTAATTTTTTGCATCTGGCAAATGTTTGCAAGCCTTTACTGTGTGTCACTGCTGTACTGGGTGCCCCCCTAGATAAATGAGAAATAAGGGTGATTGTTTTCTACAAGATAAATGAGAAATAAGGGTGATTGTTTTCTATATTATTCCAAAGAGAAGAGGTAAAAAGTTTCTTTCATTTTGTTTTGTTTGATACTTTTGTGATCACTGGTTATTTTTAATATTTCACTGAAGTATTAAATGGGAACTATGCATTGAAACATAATAAATTATGCTAGTTTTCCTTGCTAAATCATAGTTTACTATATTTTAAGATCAAGGACTATATTTTACTCATCTGTGTATCTGCTGGGACTTCATATTCATTAAATGGGTACTAAAACATTAAAATTATTTTTTATGACAAAAAATACATCAAACTAATGTAAGTTACACTGGTTGACTCACACTGATTAGAAACTACAACTGGTAGTTAGTAAAAATTGAACTAATTATTTAATAAATAAGATTGAGATTGGAAAATCGTTTTGAATATGAAATGCAGGAGAAATAAGAAGTCTGGAAGTGAACGCTTACGAACTAGGTCTCTATATTGATGACTCCAAAATTTATATCTGTAGCCCCTCCTCTTAATGTTTACAAGTCTCCTCCCACTTCCACTAGAATTTAGCAAGCACATGTCATAATTTACCTTCTCCTCTACCATGAATTTTCATGCACACCAGTGATACTATTATTCTCACAAATAACTAGGTTAACATTTTAAATCTGTCTTTAGCTTGTAAGATACTGAAAATAAAGATGATATTGTATATTTCATATACATACAATATACAAGATATCTCCTAACTATAATTATCTTTTACCTATACTAATTCAATTGACTGTTAATCAACTATAGTCAGTAAATTGTTAAAATTAGTGTTCATGCATCTTTCCTGATTTAAAAAAATTAGTAAAGAGTCTATAAGAAAATTCTGGCTGAACAAAGAAAAATGCTTAAGTGAAATAAACACTGAAGTTTATGTTAGTGTTCCCTTTACCTTTGGGAAAAATAAAATAAAATTCCACCTCTTAGCTCTAATCTTTCTCCACTAAGCAAGTAGATGCATTGTCAGATTTAAAATGATAATTGCATGTTTAGTAAGTGAGTAAATTTAAGAACCTGCAGTCAAACCCACAGGGAAAATGAAACTAAGACAAAAAATTAAACACATCTGACAGCAGAAAATATTTGGTATAGTTTCTATTTCCTGTCCTTTCAGAGCTAAGTCTGGATTTTTAATTAATATTTTTTCCAATATCTTGACTCAAGTATTTTATGCTGAAGGAATTATTGAAAGATTGACTAGCAGACTTTTGATGTAGCAATAAATATTTATGATCTGCTGAGTGTATTTTTATATTATTCATTGACTAAGTCCTTAGATCTCTTGCTTCCCTAGACCAGTAATTAGAGAGATGAAATACAAGTTTATGCTTTCTCTGTCAGTTTCATGAGTAGAATTCAAAATGGAAAGGGTAACAATCACATGCCCTCAAGTCATTGATTACTGTTTATGTAGAAAAGTTAGCATGTCTGTGTAACTAAAACTGAAAATACAGTGTACAAAAAAGATATTATGTATCTGTTTCATGTGTTCTAGACCTAAGAAAACTAATTTATTTACAGTCAGCTAAAGGGCTAACTGCCCTTTCCATATTCAAGTCCATTATTTTCATTAAGATTATCCAACTGGCTATCAGTTAACTGGTATATCCAGTCCTATTACTAATAATTCTTCTGCCTTTTAGAATTCATGAAAAACTAAGACAAGATTTTCAAAGCTTCAGCATTTCATAAAATACCTTAAAATCATTTTCATTGTTTTCTTTATTGTACTTATTAGATGTTTATGACTTCAGAGTGACATCCCCAGTCATCCTGATAGGCTTGGTATTTTGTTTTTCTTTTCTTCTGATTTGCTTGCTTTAGGACTTAGGCAGGCTAACTAGCCCATTCAAATATAGGTAATTCTGTCACTGAGTGATTCTTCCTATGGGCCACAACTTGTGAACAAAAACAAGACTGTTATGTCAAGATAAAATATCATCTGGGTTCGCTGGCAAGAGGGCCAAATAGGAACAGCTTCAATCTGCAGCTCCCAGCAAGACTGAGGCAAAAGGCAGGTGATTTCTGCATTTCCAACTGAGGTACCTCGTTCATCTCACTGGGACTAGTTAGACAGTGGGTGCAGCCCATGGAAGGTGAGCCAAAGCAGGGTGGAGCATCTCCTCTTCCAGGAAGTACAAGGGGTTGGGGAATTCTCTCCCCTACCCAAAGGAAGCCATGAGAGACTATACCAGGAGGAACGGTGCACTCCAGCCCAGATACTGTGCTTTTCCCACAGTCTTCACAACCAGCAGACCAGGAGATTCCCTCCAGTGTCTACCCCACCAGGGCCATGGGTTTCAAGCACAAAACTGGGCAGCCATTTGGGCAGACACCAAACTAGCTGCAGGAGTTTTTTTTTTTTTTTTTTTTTTTTTTCCATACCCCAGTGGAACCTGGAACACCAGCAAGACAGAACCATTCACTCCCCTGGAAAAGGGGCTAAAGCCAGGTAGCCAAGTGGTCTGGCTCGGTGGACCCCACACACCCCCCACAGAGCCCAGCAAGCTAAGATCCACTGGCTTGAAATTCTCACTGCCAGCACAGCAGTCTGACCCTGACCTGGAACGCTTGAGCTTGGTAGCGGGAGGGGTGTCCACCACTGCTGAAGCTTGAGTATGTGGTTTTCCCCTCACAGTGTATACAAAGCTGCCAGGAAGGATGAACTGGGAGGAGCCCACCGCAGCTCAGCAAGGCCTCTGCAGCCAGACTGCCTCTCTGGACTCCTCATCTGTGGGCAGGGCATCTCTGAAAAAAAGGCAGCAGCCCCAGTCAGGGACTTATAGATAAAACCCCCATCTCCCTGGGACAGAGCTCCTAGGGGAAGGGGTGCTGTGGGCACAACTTCAGCAGACTTAAATGTCCCTGCCTGAGAGCTCTGAAGAGAGCAGTGGTTCTCCCAGGACAGCATTCAAGCTCTGCTAAGGGACAGACTGCCTCCTCAAGTGGGTCCCTGACCCCTGTGTATCCTGACTAGCAGACACCTCCCAGTAGGAGCTGACAGACACCTCATACAGAAGAGCTCTGACTGGCATCTGGTGGGTGACCCTCTGGGATGAAGCTTCCAGAGGAAGGAACAGGCAGCAAACTTTGCTGTTCTGCAGTATCCGCTGGTGATACCCAAGCAAACAGGGTCTGGAGTGGACCTCCAGCAGACTCCAGCAGACCTGTAGCAGAGGTCTGACTGTTAGAAGGAAAACAAACAGAAAGGAATAGTATCAGCATCAACAAAGAGGACGTCCACTCAGAGACCCCATCCTAAGGTCCCCAACATCAAGGACCAAAGGTAGATAAATCCATGAAGATGGGGAGAAACCAGTGCAAAAGGGCTGAAAATTCCAAAAACCAGAATGCCTCTTCTTCTCCAAAGGATCACAACTCCTCACCAGCAAGGGAACAAAAGTGGGTAGAAAATGAGTTTGATGAATTGACAGCAGTACACTTCAGAAGATGGGTAATAACAAACTCCTCCAAGCTAAAGGAGCATGTTCTAACCCAATGCAAGGAAGCTAAAACCTTGAAAAAAGGTTTGATGATTTGTTAACCAAAATAAACAGTTTAGAGAAAATATAAATGACCTGATGGAGCTGAAAAACACAGCACGAGAGCTTCTTGAAGCATACACAAGTAACAATAGCCAAATCGATCAAGTGGAAGAAAGTATATTAGAGATTGATATCAACTCAATGAAATAAAGCAAGAAGACAAGATTAGAGGAAGAAGAGTGAAAAAAAATGAACAAAGCCTCCAAGAAATATGGGACTATGTGAAAAGACCAAATCTACGTTTCTTTGGTGTACCTGAGTGTGGCAGGGAGAATGGAACCAAGTTGGAAAACACTCTTCAGGATATCATCCAGGAGAACTTCCCCAACCTAGTAAGACAGGCCAACATTCAAATTCAGGAAATACAGAGAACACCACAAAGATACTCCTTAAGAGCAACCCCAACACACATAATCATGAGATTCACCAAGGTTGAAAAGAAAGAAAAAATATTAAGAGCAGCCTGAGAGAAAGGTTGGCTTACCCACAAAAGGAAGCCCATCAGACTAACAGCAGATCTCTCTACAGAAACCCTACAAGCCAGAAGAGAGTAGGGGCCAATATTCAACATTCTTAAAGAATTTTCAACCCAGAATTTCAGATCCAGCCCAACTAAGCTTCATAAACGAAGGAGAAATAAAATCCTTTACAGACAAGCAAATGCTGAGAGATTTTGTCACCACCAGGCCTGCCTTACAAGAGCTCCTGAAGGAAGCACTAAATATGGAAAGGAAAAACTGGTACCAGCCACTGCAAAAACATGCCAAATTGTAAAGACCATTGACACTATGAAGAAAATGCATCTACAAATGGGCAAAATAACTAGCTAGCATCATAAACACAGGATCAAATTAACACATAATAATATTAACCTCAAATGTAAATGAGCTAAACGCCCTAATTATAAGACACAGACTGGCAAATTGGATAAAAAATCAAGACCCATCAGTATGCTGTATTCAGTAGACCCATCTCATGTGCAAAGACACACATGGACTCAAAATAAAGGATGGAGGAAGATCTACCAAGCAAATGGAAAGCAGAAAAGAAACAGGGGTTGCAATCTTACTTTCTGATAAAACAGACTTTAAACCAACAAGGATTAAAAGAGACAAAGAAGGCCATTACATAATGGTAAAGGGACCAATGCAACAAGAAGAAATAACTATCCTAAATATATAGGCACCCAATACAGGAGCACCCAGATCCATAAAGCAAGTTCTTAGAGACCTACAAAGAGACTTAGACTCCCGCACAATAATGGGAGACTTTAACGCCTCACTGTCAATATTAGACAGATCAATGAGGCAGAAAATTAAAGATATCCAGAACTTGAACTCAGGTCTGGACCAAGCAGACCTAGTAGATATCTACAGAACTCTCCGCCCCAAATCAACAGAACATAATTCTTCTCAGAACCACATCGCCCTTATTCTAAAATTGACCACATATTTGAAAGTAAAGCACTCCCCAGCAAATGCAAAAGAATGGAAATCATAAGTCTCTCAGACCACAGTGCGATCAAACTAGAACTCAGTATTAAGAAACTCACTCAAAACCACACAACAACATGGCAACTGAACAACCTGTTCCTGAATGACTACTGGGTACATAACGAAATGAAGGCAGAGTAAAGATGTTCTCTGAAACCAATGAGAACAAAGGACACAATGCACCAGAATCTCTGGGACACATTTAAGCAGTGTGTAGAGAGAAATTTATAGCATTACATACCCACAAGAGAAGGCAGGGAAGATCTAAAATTGACACCCTAACATCACAGTTAAAAGAACTAGAGAAGCAAGAGCAAACAAACTCAAAAGTGAGAAGAAGGCAAAAAATAAGATCAGAACAGAACTGAAGGAGACAGAGACACAAAAAAAACTTTAAAAAAATCAATCTAGGAGCTAAGTTTTTAGAAAAGGTCAGCAAAATAGATAGACTACTAGTCAGACTGATAAACAAGAAAAGAGAGAAGAATCAAATATATGCAATAACAAATGATAACGGGGATATCACCACCAATCCCACAGAAATACAAGCTACCATCAGAGAATAATATAAACAACTCTACCCAAATAAACTAGAAAATCTAGAAGAAATGGATAAATTCCTGGACACATACACCATCCTAACACTAAACCAGGAAGAATTCAAATCCCTGAATAGCCCAATGCCAAGTTCTGAAATTGAGGCAGTATATAATAGCCTGCCAACAAAAAAAAAAAAAAGTGCAGGACCAAACAGATTCACAGCCAGATTCTACCAGAGGTACAAAGAGGAGCTGATACCATTCCTTCTGAAACTATCCCAAACAACAGAAAAAGAAGGAATCCTCCCTAACTCATTTTATGAGGCCAGCATCATTCTGAAACCAAAACCTGGCAGAGACACAACCACAAAAGAAAATTTCAGGCCAATATCCCTGATGAACCTCAATGCAAAAATCCTCAATAAAATATTGGCACACCAAATCCAGCAGCACATCAAAAAGCTTACTGACCACAATCAAGTTGGCTTCATCCCTGGGATGCAAGGCTGGTTCAACATACGCAAATCAATAAACATAATGCATGACAAAAACCACAATTATCTCAATCAATGCACAAAAGTCTTTGATAAAATTCAACAGCCCTTCATGCAAAAACCTCTCAATAAACTAGGTATTGATGGAATATATCTCAAAATAATAAGAGCTATTTATGACAAACCCACAGCCAATATCATACTGAATGGGCAAAACTGGAAGCATTCCCTTTGAAAACTGGCACAAGACAA
>NW_016807158.1:1526111-1535807 GCF_001698545.2 Rhinopithecus bieti | reverse complement strand
CAGCCATATGCAGAAAGCTGAAACTGGACCCCTTCCTTACACCTTATACAAAATAAGTTCAAGATGGATTGAAGAGTTAAATGTTGAGACCTGAGACCTAAAACCATAAAACCCTAGAAGAAAACCTAGGCAATACCATTCAGGACATAGGCATGGGCAAAGACTTTATGACTAAAACACCAAAAGCAATGGCAACAAAAGCCAAAATCAACAAATGAGATCTAATTAAAGAGATCTGCACAGCAAAAGGAACTATCATCAGAGTGAACAGGCAACCTAAAGAATGGGAGAAAATTTTTGCAATCTGTCCATCTGACAAAGGGCTAATATCCAGACTTAAACAAATTTATAAGAAAAATCAAACAACCCCATCAAAAGTGGGTGAAGGATATGAACAGACACTTCTCAAAAGAAGACATTTCTGCAGCCAACAAACATGAAAAAAAGCTCATCATCACTGGTCATTAGAGAAATGCAAATCAAAACCACCATGAGACACCATCTCATGCCAGTTAGAATGGTGATCGTTAAAAAGTCAGGAAACAATAGATGCTGGAGAGGATGTGGAGAAATAGCAATGCTTTTATACTGTTGGTGGGAGTGTAATTAGTTCAACCATTGTGGAAGACCATGTGGCGATCCCTCAAGGATCTAGAACTAGAAATACCATTTGACTCAACAATCTCTTTACTGGGTATATATCTGAAGGATTATAAATCATTCTACTATAAGGACTCATGCACACATATGTTTATTGCTGCACTGTTCACAATAGCGAAGACTTGGAACCAACCCAAATGCCCATCATGATAGACTGGATAAACAAAATGTGGCACATATACACCATGGAATACTATGCAGCCATTATAAAAGGATGAGTTCATGTCCTTTGCAGGGACATGGACGAACTAGAAACCATCATTCTCAGCAAACTAACACAAGAACAGAAAACCAAACACCACATGTTCTCACTCATAAATGGGACGTGAACACTGAGAACACATGGACATAGGGAGGGGAACATCACACACTGGGGCCTGTTGGTGGGTGGAGGGCTGGTTGAAGGATAGCATTAGGAGAAATACCTAATGTAGATGATGGGTTGAAGGTTGCAGCAAACCACCATGGCACATCTATACCTATGTAACAAGCCTGCACGTTTTGCACATGTACCCCAGAACTTAAAGTATAATTAAAAACACCATCTATGTTTACATTATGTAATACTATTCAGTTCAAGCAGTCAAATGTGAAATTAGATACACAAAATTTGAAGTGATTAATTTTAGTCTAAGTCTTAAGAAATGCCAAATAAATAGATGAAATGAATCTTGAAATTATATAAGCTTATATAAACAAACATCCACATAGTTGGAATATAAGTGTGAATGTAACCCCAAACCCACTAGGAATATGGCAGTTCAGTCATTTATAATTGTTGGACTTGACTCCTCTAAGCCACAGTTGCATCTTCTATGTAATGCGGACACTATATATTCTTCATCACACTACTTCAAGGATTAAAATAAATGAAGGTTCTGGAATGCTTGACTGACTTCTTGGCATACAGTTCTTGTTCTTAGTAGTAGCTGTAGTTATTATTAGCCAATATAGCCATTTCTCCCTGATCAACAACAACATATTTATTCAGTAGAAAGGATTTAATTAGCTGTTTTGCATTATCTATACCAAAAAATAGCAAATTTAAAATATCTAAAATTTCCCTTTTCAGTTAATATGCCACCACATGGTTATGATTTTTGCATTTTACAATGATTTGAAGGAACTTGATATAAAATAAAGTGCTAATGCTGTAATTATATAAAAATCATAGTAGATTTAGTTTTAAAAGCAAGAAATTTTCATGGTTTCTGACTCTGTTGTTAACCATATTTTGCTGGAATGGAAAATGTAACACAGAAATGAACAAATTAACATACAAACATGTGGACCTATCTACATGTATATTTACATAGATACATGTTCAATAATAGTACAGGGAGGGGCAACTTAAAATCTTTGGTGATGATTCTCTGCTCACTTATTCCAATCAGCTTCAGTAGGGTGTAATAATTGTAACATTGCAAACAGCAGGGGATTAGATTGTTTTTCTCTGTGCCATTTGTCTGTTGTGTCTGAGAATCAAATAATCTTCCATTGTCTGCAGTGAAATTGCTTCATATTTCCCTGAAACCCCTAGGCTAGTGACATTATTCATCCCCTTAAGAATCTGTATGCAGGGTCTAACATGGAGAGGGTAGTGGTGGGTATACGCCCTATGGAGAAAGTAGTAGATGTCTGATAAAATAAGGTACCATAGTGGTTTCCCTTTCTCTTCACATAAATCAGAGAGATAATAACTATCTTTCTCTGGATTCCAAACTTTCAGTGCAGCCAAGACAAATTTTGTTCTTCCTTTTTGCCATGTGTTTGAGGGAGTTTTAATTGGCAGTCCTTGGTGTATATGGCCCAATGAACAGGCTGACTCCTTGATACTTGTATAAAATATTGCTCTTTCTGAAACTGAAATTGGAAATAAAAGGGCCCAAGTTTGAACAATCAAAGTCTGTCAATGGAGATTCACATCTGCCAAGTCTATTTCCCTTTTAACAAGTTAGAAGGGCTCTCATCAAATCCTGGACCTGTGTGTATGCAATATACAGTCACATTTTTATTTAGCACGGCACGTTTGTTCTTTCTGCCAGCCATTTTATGAAGCTCAGCAACTTAATGCTGCACCACTTCTGAAATCCATATGGGAGAAATATTCTGGCAGCCCTCATTTCAGCAAGGCAGCAGGGGCCCTGTAATTTCTCACAAATGAAGGGAGTGAAGGAGCAGATCAACATAATAGAATATGTTATGCTACCAGTTAAGGCATGTTGATTGGCTTGCAATTGAAGCACTAGTCAGAACACTTTCCAGAATTACCATGTAGGGTGATAGAGACCTAGCGGTGAGCGCTTCTCCAACCAAGCAGCTCCACCAGTAGACATCCCGCGACACCCAGTGTGGGTATTCAGGACTAGCACCCAGCTCACAATGCAGCAAACAGTACCTTTTTTTCAAAAGCAATTCAAGACACCAACTTCTCAGAACGTTGTCTGGAGTTGGAGTCATGAAAGAGGGGTTTTTGGCCAGGCGCGGTGGCTCACACTGTAATCCCAGCGCTTAGGAGGCCAAGGTGGGCGGATCGTGAGGTCAGGAGTTCGAAACCAGCCTGGCCAACATGGTGAAACCCCGTCTCTACTAAAAATACAAAAAAATTAGCCAGGCATAGTGGTGTGCATCTGTAGTCCCAGATACTTGGGATGTTGAGGCAGGAGAATTGCTTGAACCCGGGAGGTGGAGGTTGCAGTAAGCTGAGATCGTGCCGCTACACTGCAGCCTGGGTGACAAAGCAAAACTCTGTCTCAAAAACAAAAAAAAAAAAAGGACTTTTTTCCCCTCTTCTACGTCAATTTCATGGTATCAGAAACTTAATTCTACTTTCCTCTAGCTAAAAACACTGCTCTGGCTGGCTGTGTTGGCTCACGACTGCAATCCCACAACTTTGGGAGGCCAAGGTGGGCAGATTGCTTGAGTTCAGGAGTTCAAGACCAGCCTGGGCAACATGACAAAACTCCCATCTCTATCAAAATATACAAAAATTAGCCAGACATGGTGGCATAAGCCTGTAGTCCCAGCTCCTTGGGGAGCTGAGGTGGGACGATCAGTTGAACCCTGGAGGTCAAGACTGCAGTGAGCCAGGATAGTGCCACTACACTTCAGCCTGGATGACAGCGAAAACTTGTCTCAAATAAATATAAAAACACTGCTCTACATGCCTTAAAAATGTGTGTACATGCATAGATCAGGTAGTAAACCATACACACACACACACACACACACACACACACACACAATTACAAAACCTTCAACCATGTGGCAGGAGGTAGCAGTCTGAAATGAAACGGATGCACCCATCCTTTTTTCATCCCTTTCACTCTCTCTCCTTATTATTCATTTTTCTTGCTCAGTCAGAACTGCATGCTATTAACAGTTGTGGGTAGAGTTAGAATAAACTGTTGGAAAGTGTGACCAGAGACAGTTCCCAGCTCCACCCCAGCCAGCTGTCCCCTCATTTCAGGGGAGGTTTGAAAGCCACTTGCTACACTATTTTGGAGTAAGGTCAAAAGATGGCGACAGGTCGTGCCATGCTGGCCTCTAGGAGCCATTTCTGCAAAAACGAATCATGCTTGTTCAGGAATACAATGACAGCTGTTTGAAAATAAGCATGCATGTTGCTTAATGTCCACATAAAATGATGACTCTTTCTTGCAAGGTATTTTTGTAACTAACGTTTTGGTTTTGGAGTGGGGTTGGGGACGGTTAATAAGTGGCTGAGTCCACAGGTGTGTCCATAACACACAAGAGCACAGGGGAATGCTACAACGCATTTTTATCTTGCTTTCATAAAGTGTTTTAAGATTTCTTCTTGAAAATCTTTTGGGTTCTTTTCTAGTAACCTATTTTTATTTTATACGACCCCTGTGATAAAATGTGTGTTACTTTTTGTTTAGAATTCACTGCATTCTTTAGAGAAGTGACAGATTCACTGACCATTTTATGCTATTGAATTCCCAATGTGAGCAAGCTATAGAAAGCCAGTGCTTTTTGGAGCTTTGCAAGAAACAGTCTTTTGTGCTTTCTTTTTGTGGCTTTACTTATAGTTTTTAATCTGAAGTGTTGTTTCATCTTTGCCAGATCAGCAAATAATCAGTGCTTTAGATTCTCTTAGAATGTATTTTCTGTTTCCTTTTCAACAAAGTAAAGTGCAAGTATTTAAATATATCTTACCACTCAATGCCAAACACAAAGGAAATGTAAATACATCTTTGGACTCATTCACATCTGGTAGGGAGTAATTGTGGGATGTGTGCTGCTTAATCATAATTTAAAAAAAAACAACAACAAGCTTTTAATTCAGCATCTGCACTGGGTCACACAGATGAAATTGTAAAATGTGATTAAGAAGCCTTTCATTCTTTTGAGAAATAAGTGGCTACTCCAATATCTTAATATCCTTCTGCCTATAGATGAGAGTGTTGCAGTCACTGGCTACTTTTGTAGAAAATCAGAGAAGTTCAAGGTAAGCCCCAAGAGGCTTATCACTTACCTGTTTAACTACACTACTGAAATTTCCCAATGCCTTATATGAATTCAGTAGGAGAGCTTTCCACATTTTCATCAGATGTGGGAACTCTTAAAGCTGCACCTTAGAAGTTGTCTTTTCTGACTTCTGCATTTTACATGAAAAGAAATTAGACCAAGAAAAGTTAAATACTTCACCCAAGATCACACAGCTATTGAAACAATTTATACTAGAGCTTATGTTTTGTGATGGTTGTATGTTGTGTGGGTTATAATGCCCTGTCACCTCCCACCTCAGCATTCTCCTAGCTCTCTTCCAAGCAGCTTATTTTGGAGGACTGCAGAAAATGGACCTAGCAACTGCAATGGATTCCCGGATTCCCCTGTTTGCAATTATCTGCTTCACTGCCTCCCTCCATTAACTTAGCTAATCAAAAGAATACTGCAGTTCATTTCTCAATTTTCACATTCAGGAATTAAAGATTATTTTACCCAGCATTCTGACCAATAATAAGCTGAGGGAAGCAAAAGAGTCCTCAAGTCAAAATACATCCTGGACTGCTTGAAATTATTAGCATTTGTGTTGAAGTCTTAGGATTCACTTCCTCAATCTTTCCTAATTATCAGTGTGACTTTGGAGAAGTTACTTCACTTCTCCTAGGTTCAGTTTCCCATGTATCAAGTACAGATAACAATGGCTATCTTAGATGGGTTAAGGATTAGGTAAGAGTTTGTAAATGCCAGATAAATATTAAGTATATTAAAATGGTAGTCAATGCTGTTAGTGTGGTTAAATGGATTGAAGAATCTCACTGTCAGAAAGAGTAACACACAGGAAGAAGAATTTACATTCAGCTAACGGAGGCGGTCAGAAAAGTGGTTTAAAAGGTAAAGCTGGCCTTAAAGGGTAACAAGCAGCTTGTTAGTGGGGACAAAGCAAGGAGAGAAGCAGAAACAAGAGCATAGAGACTGGAAAGAAAATATGGTGTTGGGGGCATGGCCCAAAGCTGGGGCCAACTGAAGCACAGAGTAGGTTGGAAAAAGCAAGAGACAATAAAAATGTGAACTGAGAGCCTCATATGTCATGCTAGAAAGTTTGGACTGAATTCTGTCTCTATCAGCAGGCACTAAAGGATGCTAAGTGAAAAGGGCATTAGAGCGTATGGTATGGAGGATGAGTTGAGAAGGAAGCAGGTAGAAGGCAGTATCTAATGCTTTGCAGCCACTGCATATGGAGAATATGAAGACTATTCACACCCTCCTGATTCTTGAGCCAATCCTGACCAGAAGTGGAGATTTAGCAATGTCTTATGTATTCCTAGAGGTCAAAATGGTGTGACACTTGGGAACTGTTACCCCACAAGCTCACTTGGTCATGCCATATGTTGGCCTTCTCTTTGCTATTTCCCGAGTCATTCCCTCTATGACATCAGGAAGCCCAGCTAAGAGACTATTGCAGAAGTTCATATAATAGACGGTAAGCATCTCATCTCAGGTAGTGGTGGTAGAAAAAAGGAAGGAAGCAATCAGTTGAAAAGCTGTCTAAATCCCATTACTGGGTATGTATCCCAAAGAAAATAAATCGTTCTGCCAAAAAGACACATGCACTCATGTTCATCGCAGTGCTGTTCACAATAGCAAAGGCATGTAATCAATCTATGTGCCCTTCAATGGTGGATTGGATAAAGAACATGTGGTACATATATACCATGGAATACTACATAGACATACACAAAATGCTCTTTACAGCAACATGGATGCAGCTGGAGATTGTAATCCTGAGTTAAGACAAGAACAGAAAACCAAATACTAGAACAAGTGAGAACAAGTGTTCTCACTTATAAGTGGGAGCTAAATGCTGGATATTCATGGACATAAAGACGTCAATGATAGACACTGGGGACTACTAGACAGGGGAGGAAGAGACGGGAGTACGGACGGAAAAACCTCTCTGTTGGACACTATGCTTACTACCTGGGTGATGGGATCAGTCATATCCCAAACCTCAGCCTCACACTGTATACCCGTGTACAAACCTACACATGTATCCCCTGAATCTGAAATTTAAAAGTTGAAATTTTTAAAAATAAAAGTTATCCAAGAGCTAGAATCTAAGAGGCTTTGTCTTAGAATTTTAAAGTGAAGAAGATACTTTCAAGATCACCTGGTTCAATCCTCTTTTTATAACATGATGCCCGGCTCATAATAGTTGAATACATGTAAATCTTTGCTGAATAAATTAATGAATAAGTGAGGAATAAGACCTAGGAAGTGTTGATACCACTAGTTATTAGCATAGCTGGCATAAAGAACATAAACCCCTGATTTCTAAGTCAGTGCTCTGAGAGCCTCATATGTCATGCTAGAAAGTTTGGCCTGAACTCTGTCTCTATGAGCAGGTGTTAAAGGATGTTAAGTGAAGAGAACAACAGAGTGTATGCTATGGAAGATGAGTTGATAGCAAAGCAGGTAGAAGGCAATATCTAGTGCTTTGCAGCCATTATGCCACATTTGGGTTCATAATATATAGAAAATTACTAAGAAAGTCATTGTCTGAACCTTATTTTTATTCACAGTGTCATTTATAAAGTAGCACATAAAACAAAGATTCTTCTAATGAAGGAATTTTCTATCCATTACAACTTTTACACCTAAGTATCTGTTTTGGTATTTCCATTAATAAATAATTTGATGGGCATGTATAATAATGCTATCTGCGAGACTGATGTGTAAAGTCAGTAGAGCCATGGTAGGATCCAGAACCTCCAAAATGGAATTCTCCAATTAATGGCTGTTTTTACAACTGTCACTCTAACAGGACCATCTGGAGATTTTAGAAACTGCTTCAAATTATTTTAAAGGGGATCCAACTTCAACTCTACTAGTATGACATACCACAGTGTTTCACTTTGGGGAGTAAATTGTATCAAGAGCAGTTATTTTCCATTTAACTGATGTGGTGAGTAGCACACCCCAAAAGTACAAGTCAGTATTATATGTTGGGGGGGTTGTGGAGTAGACCCAGAATGGATGTACAATATTATAATAAAATTATGTATTATGATTTAAAACACAAATTAATATAAGCTGCAGAAAATAGAGCTCAATTAAATCTTATTAACTGAGAGGAAACTTTAAAATAATAATTTTTAATGTAGAGTGCATGTAATTGGTAGGATGGGAGTTGTCAGGATTTTTTTATTTTTTTATCAAAAATCTGGGTGGCAGTTGAACAAGGGTGTGCCTGAGATGGCCAAATAGGAAGAGCTCCAGCCTCCAGCTCCCAGCATGAGTGACACAGAAGACGGGTGATTTCTGCATTTTCAACTGAGGTGCAGAACGACATCTCACACCTCACATGGCAGGGTACACCCCTGAGACGAAGCTTCCAGAGCAAGAATCAGACAGCAACACTCGCTGTTCAGCAATATTCTCTCTTCTGCAGCCTCTGCTGCTGATACCCAGGCAAACAGGGTCTGGAGTGGACCTCAAGCAAACTCCAACAGACCTACAGCTGAGGGTCCTGACTATCAGAAGGAAAACTAACAGAAAGGACACCCACACCAAAACCCATCAGTACATCACCATCATCAAAGACCAAAGGCAGATAAAACCACAAAGATGGGGGAAAAGCAGTGCAGAAAAGCCAACATTCAAATTCAGGAAGTACCGAGAACATCTCGAGAAGAGCAACTCCAAGACACATAATTGTCAGATTCACCAAAGTTGAAATGAAGGAAAAAATCTTAAGGGCAGCCAGAGAGAAAGGTGGGGTTACACACAAAGGGGAGCCCATCAGACTAACAGCAGATCTCTCCAAGCCAGAAGAAAGTGGGGGCCAATATTCAACATTCTTAAAGAATTTTCAACCCAGAATTTCATATCCAGCCAAACTAAGTTTCATAAGTGAAGGAGAAATAAAATCCTTTACAGACAAGCAAATGCTTAGAGATTTTGTCACCACCAGGCCTGCCCTACAAGAGATCCTGAAGGAAGCACTAAACATGGAAAGGAACAGGTACCAGCCACTGCAAAAAATATGTCAAAATGTAAAGTCCATCAATGCTAGGAAGAAACTGCATCAACTAGCAGCAAAATAACCAGCTAATATCATAATGACAGGATCAAGTTCACACATAACAATATTAACCTAAAATGTAAATGGACCAAATGGTCCAATTAAAAGACATAGACTAGCAAATTGGATAAAGAGTCAAGACCCATCAGTTTGCTGTATTCAGGAGACCCATCTCACATGCAGAGACACACATAGTCTCAAAATAAAGGGATGGAGGAAGATCTACAAAGCAAATGGAGAACAAAAAAAAAAGCAGGGGTTGCAATCCTAGTCTCTGATAAAATAGACTTTAAACCATCAAAGATCAAAAGAGACAAAGAAGGCCATTACATAATGGTAAAGGGATCAATTCAACAGGAAGAGCTAACTATCCTAAATATATATGCACCCAATACAGGAGCACCCAGATTCATCAAGCAAGTCCTTAGAGACTTACAAAGAGACTTAGACTCCCATACAATAATAATGGGAGACTTCAACACCTG
>NW_016807158.1:1459528-1523631 GCF_001698545.2 Rhinopithecus bieti | reverse complement strand
GCACTATTCACAGTAGCAAAGACTTGGAATCAACCCAAATGTCCATCAGTGACAGACTGGATTAAGAAAATGTGGCACATATACACCATGGAATACTATGCAGCCATAGAACAGGATGAGTTCGTGTCCTTTGTAGGGATATGGATGCAGCTAGAAACCATCATTCTGAGCAAACTATCACAAGAACAGAAAACCACTCACTCATAGGTGGGAACTGAACAATGAGATCACTTGGACACAGAAAGAGGATCATCACACACCAGGGCCTATTGTGAGGAGGGGTCTGGGGGAGGGATAGCATTAGGAGATATACCTAATGTAAATGATGAGTTAATGGGTGCAGCACACCAACATGGCACATGTATACATATGTAACAAACCTGCACGTTGTGCACATGCACCCTAGAACTTAAAGTATAATAATAAAAAAAAAATCTGGGTAACTTGGCAAAAACAGAAGTTAGAAACACTAAACTGGAGGTAGTACATTTAGCTATGAAATCTTTTCTGGTTTCCTCTGACTAAATCTTTCCATCCTTTAGTCAGTGAGAATCTATCCTAAATACCTGAAGAATTCTCAACATAGTAACGATGCTCTGTATATAGTGCGGAGAAATCTTGGAACGGGTAGAACTCCCACAAAGGAACAAAGTCTGAGATGCATTTGCAAGCCTCAGACATGAGATAGGAGCAATGTCAGGAGGAGTGATGGAAGATACCTTTGAAGACGTGAGGAAGGAAATGAATTAGTAGGCATGAATTCATACATAGAAAGGAAGTGCACTTGAGGGTAAAGGGATAGCAGAATTTAACTAGAGGCAAGTAACAATTTGTAAGTTGTGAGTAGTGAAGATACCAGCTTCACAAGAATAACTTATTGGGTGGTGAAGACAAAGATAAGTTGGAAAGACTTAAACAGTTGATCAAGAGATCAAGTAATTTGAACTTAATAGAGTAGACTGTAAGATGAGAATTGACTAGGAAGTAAATTAGTCTGGTCCAAGGTGGTGTTTAAGGAAGGCAGAGAGGGAGTGGTAAGTGAGAGATGTTGAAAAGGAGGATTCTGTAGGCCACAGTGACTCAAAGAATGTGGGGGTAGAGGAAAGAGGTATAAAAATAACTAATTAAAGCAATGCTTTATGTAGAGTGCCCTATTTTATCCAAAATGATGATGTATCCTATTCTGTATTTTGATTCCCATGACTAAGAAAGAAAAAATTATCTTAGAACATTTTTTCATACAGGACAGCAGTTTTAAGACAAACTCACTCCACCTCACTTGCCCTTTGAAATTCCATAAATGGCATTCAGGTTGTTATGAGACCAGACCTGTGGGACACCTAACTCATCACTCACTCTCAATCTGACCAACAGGCCTAAAACTAACCTAAATATGGCCTGAAGTGAATGACCATTTAGGAAACAAAGTAAACTTTCCAGCAATATAGTAATGAAAATATATGCCTAGCTTTCAAAAGAAATGTATCTTCTTGTTTTTATGGAGAAAAAATTTGATAAAATTATAAGTATTTTCACAAGGATGATCTCATTTTCACAGTAGCTCTGCAAAAGAGGAAACGGAGGAGATATTTTTATTCCCATTTTATAAAAGAAGAAATTGAGAGATGGGGAGATCAAGTGTCTCTTCCAATTCTCCCTCTCAAGTAGGCCAACAGGTTAGGGCCAGTCTTCCTGATGACGTCCCTTTCTATACTCTTAAACTCAATCTGTCTGAGGACTTGGCATGGCACTGTCAGATGACATATACCAGGTGTCTTATGTTTTTATTTCATAACATGTAAATGACATTTATACAGCACAGTCTATAAGTATTCTACCCAATAAATTCTATCTGAACAAGTAAATGTTTGCTGACATCCCCATCTACAAGAGTTTTGGCCATGACTTATTATCTAGACATCTATATATTTTTTTTAAAGTGGGCAGTTGAGTACTGTTAAGTTGTTACATAGTTTTGTCCTGTGATAACTGGTCAATCATCTTTTACATTCAGAAATCTTCTATCTTCATAAAGATATTGTTGCAGGGTTCTTTCTCACTTGCCTGATGACTTGAAAAATTGCTGTGAGTGGAAAATACCCATAAATTGTAAAAGGCGGTCTAAGAAACACAAATAGTTCTCTGTTTCTAAATAGCAAGATCACATTAAAACTCAAAAATAGATAACGTTAATCACTATAATTCAAACAACTACTCTTTAGACCTGGCAGGGAACCTTGAGAGCTTTCAACATGACCCTTAGTTCTTTTTTCCTATGAATTTCTGGCAGAGCAGAGGGAAGGAGAGAGCACGCTTGGGGACTGGGGAGTCTGTTAACAATGATTAAAGTTTGGGAGAGCATTAGAGGAAGTGGCGTTTGTTCCCTTTCTCACTTTTACTTGGCCATTCAGAAACCCATCATTTCCACAATCATCTTTGACTGTAACTGTTGTGGGAATATCTTGGTAGGACTGTCCTGATTTTATGGAAGAACGTAACGAAGGACAAATAGTAATTACTGAAATAGCAATCATCTTTTGCATAATAATTTATAGCTTAGAAACCGTTTCACCTGTACGATCTCATTCATTGTTTCTCATAGAACAATAAGCTGCTGTTACTATTGCTCATCATTACTTCTAAAGAATCTGAGTCGCAGAGGATTGAAGCCAGTTTGGGAAAGTTATACAGCTAATAAGTGATGAAACTAGAACTCAGACCAAAGTCTTTTGACCTCATATCCCATGTGATCTCTACTATACCTTACAGCCTCCTAAACCTAAGGAGAATGTTGGAGCAAGAATGAAAGTAGACATCAAAAATAGTCAATGAGTTAAAAAAAAAAAAAAAAAAAAAAGAACCTCACTGAATAGGAAGATTGAGGAAATGAGGCATACCTAAGAGAAAATCCAAAAGGCCAATAAACATGAAGAGATGCTCACCCTCACTGGCAATCTGGGAAATGCAAATCAAAACTATGATCACATCCATTAGATTAGTAAAAATTAAGTATGAGAATACCAAGTACTATGTCAGATGTAAAGCAATGAAAATTTCAACACACTACCGATGAGAGTGTCAATCGATATGACCTCTTTTGTCAGCCATTTGCCATTATCTAACAAAGTTGAAGATGCACACGGTCTGTGCCAGCACGGGGTTCATGGCAGAGTTATTTTCAATAGCCACAAATTTGTCATAACTCCCGTGTCCATTAACAAAAGAATCGATGAATGTTATTAAGTAGTAATATAGCCATCAATAAATACTATATTATGATGAAAGCTAATGAACTAGAGGCACAAGTATCAAAATAAATATCACAAACATATTTTAAGAAAAGTTACAGAATATTAAAATATATACCGTTTACAAAAGGCTTAAAATATGTAAAAATACTTTCCAGGGATTATTATTTAGGGATTAGATACTATTTAGAGATATTATTTTTATGGACACCTAGATATGATATAAACTATAAAGTATATGTAAATAACAAACCTCAAGTAGGACAATGGTTACCTTGGAAAGGGCTGTAAAGGAAAGCAAGTTGGGGGAGAGGTGCTAGCCACGGGGGATTCAACTAAAACGAGCAGTGTTCCAGTCATTAAGTTGGATGTTAGTATACAAGTGTTTGTTGTTCTTTCAACCTTTTAAATGTGGAAAATAATATAACATTAAAACTAAAAGAAACAGGAGGAGAAAAAAATAGTCTATCTGAATTAGACACTTCTCTGGGATACTGAGATGAACAGAATCAATTAAAAACGATGCCCAAAGCATCCCCAGCTGCCACAGGCTGATGAGGAATTATTATAGCAGTGACAGAATGTCCACTCCAATTCAGTTCTGAGCCATGGACCCACGTTCCAGCCTCCACATCCGTAACCTCCCTGATAGACATTATGGAAAAGTGAAGTTTCATCTGACCAATCACATAGGTTGTGACATTTTCTAGAGGCAGACCTAATCTGGATCCCTGAAAATGTCTGCTTGGCCTTTCTGTCAATTTGGGAAGAGGGACTGTTAATTGTTTTATTCATTTTATGTTAGACACTTACAAAAGACCAGAAAAGTAGTCAACTCTAAAAGTTCAACTCTGTTTTTCATTTTTGATGTGTGCAAGCTTGCTGGGCAAGGATGTCTCAGAATGAAATCCCTAGCCATTTGCACCTCCCATTCCAGAATTATTCTGATAAACTGATGTGTTCGGAGTTGTTTATTTGACAATCTATGAAAACATGTCTTTTCATCCCTAATATACTCCTCAGCATCGTCAGGCACAATCTCAATTTGCAAGTTCAATTTTCAAGTATTATGGTTTGTGAAGATAAAAATAACAATCCATGATAAAATAGTTCTCCAAAAATAAAATTGTTATTCATACATAATTGAAAATTTTTTAAAACATTTATCTCAAACAGCCATGATTTTCTGCATTTTAAGCAGGAAAAAATATTTCTCTGAACATATTTTATAATGAATAATTTGCATTCAGGGCATTTCTAATCTAAAGTTAGCCTCTAACCAGTAGACCTCTGAAAATCTGTGATAGTTCACTGGGGAGAAAGGACAAGTGCCTTTATTGAAAATGATCCGCGGAAATATTAGTTTATCTAAGACCAGAGGATGAACTATGGCAGCTTTCTGTTTGAAACCAAGGGTCCCAAATGTCTTCCATCCTATTTTAACAATCATATTAATAATGGTCCACATTTATTGAGCACTGTGTCACACACTATGCCAAGTACTTTTCCTACATTATGTCATTTTATTCTCACAACTTTACAAATGAGGAACTGTGGCTCAAAGCAGGTAACTTGGCCAATATCGCGTATCTGTTAAATAGTTGAGCCAAGATGTCAACCCAGCTCCCTAATGCCAAAACCTGCACTCTTGACCTTTGCTTGCATATACATGGAAGCTTTGTAATTACCTGCTATAGATGGAAAAAAATAGGCAAATTTTTTCTCTTCCATAAAAGAGAAAAAAGGCAATTGAATTACTAAACTTATATAAAAAAAAGGTAGGGCTTTCTTTTTCATCTAAAACTCATAACCACTACTTCTCAATAGTTTGAAAATTCTATTAACTGAATTACACCAAAGATGGAAAATAAGATGAAAAAGAAGCATAGAGAATGTGCTTCTTCAAGGTACAAATTCTTCTAACCTTTTCTCTCAGAGCCTTTCTTTCTGAATATGAAGTTGTTTCTGAACTTCAAGAATAACCAAGTAGCTTTTTTTCAGCATTTGATCATTATATTTGTTGGCAGTCCTGTTGTAACCTTCAGTCACCTACAGTGATTTTAAGTATATTCTAATTGATTTTCTCACTGCTTACTGAGAAACAGCACCTCTCACTAGTCTCATAAATAATTCCATTTCTCTATGTCAATGTTAATTGAACTTACCTCATGTTGTCAATCTCTTTTTTTCTTACAGGTGATGTCATTGTCTATATTAATGAAGTTTGTGTCCTCGGACACACTCATGCAGATGTTGTCAAACTTTTCCAGTCTGTTCCTATTGGTCAGAGTGTCAACCTGGTGTTGTGTCGTGGCTACCCTTTGCCCTTTGATCCTGAAGACCCTGCTAACAGCATGGTGCCACCCCTTGCAATAATGGAGAGGCCACCTCCAGTGATGGTCAATGGAAGACACAACTATGAAACATATTTGGAATACATTTCTCGGACCTCACAGTCAGTTCCAGATATAACAGATCGGCCGCCTCATTCTTTGCACTCCATTCCAGCTGATGGTCAGCTAGATGGCACATATCCACCACCCGTCCATGATGACAATGTGTCTATGGCTTCATCTGGAGCCACCCAAGCTGAACTTATGACCTTAACCATTGTGAAAGGTGCCCAGGGCTTCGGCTTCACTATTGCCGACAGTCCTACAGGACAGCGAGTGAAACAAATACTTGACATTCAGGGATGCCCTGGCCTGTGTGAAGGTGACCTCATTGTTGAGATCAACCAGCAGAATGTACAGAACCTGAGCCATACAGAAGTAGTGGATATACTTAAGGACTGTCCCATTGGAAGCGAAACTTCTTTGATTATCCATCGAGGAGGTAAGACAAACACTGGCTCAGCAATAAAATATATGGGTAAAATAGTAGGATCCTTTAATAATATTGTTAAAATGGAGATTTCCTTGGAGTTGAATGAAATTATACTTTAAAAAATAAAGCTTAAAGAGTAAGAGAGAAAAATACGAATTAAAGGAAGCTGTGTTTTTGAATTCTGAGAATACGTCTTTTTCTACTTTGTATTAAAGACAATAATAGTTCATTCAGTCTTACAAACATATTGATAGAAAGTTGGAGGGTAAAGATTAAATCCCCAAGTATGAATGTATTCTGTTTCAAAAGTTCATTCATGTATCAGTCGTGGAGAATTCAAACTGGTTTCCCATTGATGTAATTAAGAAACCTGCTTTTACGACGGAAGCAATGCTTTGAATCGTGCTTAGGTTTCCAGGCTAGCAGGTGGAAGCTGGTTCAACCCCTCCCAAGCCCAAGCACGGTCTTGACAATACTCAGAAGGACCATGAACTGTGAGAGCTCTGGGAGCTGTGCTGCTGTCGAAAAATCTTTTCAAAGTTTGGAATGATGTTGTTCAGGACACTTCTGCTACTGCAGGGACTGCTCTAGAAACAATTACCCGTAGTACCTCCCATGATCTGAGAAGAAAGTTACAGAACAGGGTGAGGGCTGAAGTTCTGGGCTCAGTGTCGTGGGCAGAGTATGGAAATAGGAACAGGGCCAAGTGTGGTAGAAGCTCTGAGCCCTGAATGTTTCTTCCCCTCTACCTTCTCTGTGGGGAAGGGAATGGGGTAAAGCACAGGGCCCCTTCTCCACATCTCTTCTGCTTTGCTCTGGATGACCAGTGAACCTGGAGAGAAAAGGGAGGGAAGGGGCCATAGATAAAGAGGATACTATCTCGAAAAAAGAGTGTAAAGGAAAAGGATCAGGCTGAGCCCTGGTTTTCCTATTTGCCAATTTGTGAACTTAGGACACTGAAAGTCAATGAGCCTCAGCCATGTCATCTGTTGCAATGGGATAATAATACTACCTAACCCAATGGTAGTGTTGTAGCCCAACATCTGCTCACTAAATGTCTGGCGAGTCTAAATTAATACCGAAGCTTCAGCATGGATGGGTCAAAAGGAACAGGACAATGAGGAACTCATGCATGAAGGACACACATGTGACCAACATGTGGTTGCATATTCAAAGCACTCAAAACAGCCTGAAACTGTCAGTTTGAAAAGCAAGTGAAGGCAGTCAAAGCTGAAAGAAAGTAGCACCTTTTATGATTTATTTGGCCCTCTCTGCAGGTGTTTTTCCTTCAAGGAAGTATTACATTGTTGATTCCTTGTCTGGAAACGGACAGCAAACACCAGGCATTTGGGAGCTGCACTCTATAAAGTCTTAGGTTCCTGTACTAAAAGGGAAATTCATATGATAGCAAAACAATTTTAAATGTGACCTTCTCAAGGCATTGTTACAAAATAGCAGTTGAATTCTGATAATTAAATGTTGGCAGGGTATTTTGATTTCTTGCATTGCTTAAGATTAAACATTCCTAATTAAACAGTCATATCTTCATAGTGTGCAGTTGAAAATCAAATATTTGGAACAAGTTCTTGATATTAAAGGGTATCACAAAATCACTGTGCAGTATCTACTGTATGATTCATAGAAACAAATTTGGACACACTTTTTATATACAGCTTCTTCTAAAAGCATGACATAGCAGAAAATAAGGTACTTTGAAATCCCTAATTTACATTATGGTAATTTGTACTTTTCTGAAAACATGTATTGTATGCCTGCTATCAGGTAGGCCACCCTATTCTCACTTTTCCTTTGCCCCCCATTTACTCCACAAGGAATCAAAGTGGTCTTTGCATTTGGATTGTGTTTGGGGATGAGGGACTTGCTTTTTGTTTTTTTAGGGACTAGCATAGCAAAATGCAGTATGCTGTGATGCTTAAAGTACTTCTAGTCGAAAACCTCTTGAGTTTACCCTGAGTCCCACAATTTGCACTCATCTCTCTGAAATTAATAGGAACTAGCACCATGCTTAGGTGGCGAAATTCACTTTATCTTATTATGCGCTACTCAGAAGTGCCTATGACCTCATTGAGATAAGCAGACTCGAGCTGAGTTGCAGGCCTGGATCCTTATATCAGGACTATGGGTGGTCGGCTGTTTTTAATTATTTACTAGAGTTTTTAATTTATAAAGTAATAATGTACATGGTTTAACTTTTTTAAAGCAAATAATGTCAATAAGTATAAAATGAAAGTAATTTTCTGTCCTATCCCAGACTTTCAGTCCTTTCTCCCTGAGGCAAATATATTGTATGTATAGTCACAGAAAGTTTATGGTCTACTAGCACATGTGTGAATATATATAGTAAGTTTAATGTAGATGGGATACATGTGTGTTACTTTAAAATACCTTGGTTATTTGGTATTTGTTTTACATACACCATGTGGTATAATTTACATACCACAACACTCACCAGTATAAGTGTATGCTCAGTAAGTTGCTAAAATGACATAGTTGTGCAACAATCATCATAATCCTTAGAACATCCATCATCCAGAGTTCCCCCAAACCCCAGGTAACCACTAATATGCTTTCTGAATAGTTTTGTCTTTCTATAAGTTTTCATAAATGGAATCATACAGTATGTAAGATTTTACTTAGCTTAATGCTGGTGAGAGTTACCTGTGTCGGTGCAGGTTTAAGTGGTTTGTTTCTTTTATGGCTGCATAGTGTTTCATTGTACAGATCCACTCCATTTTCATGTCCATTCATTAGTGTATGGACATTCGAGTTGTTTTCGGTTTTTGACGTTTATGAATCACGTTGTTATGAACATTTGGATACACATGTTTGTGTGTGCTTATGTTTTCATTTTCTTGAGTAGATACCTAGGAGTGGTATTGCTCAACTGTAAGAAGAATATATATTTAAATTGTTCAGAAATAGAACGTTTTCCAAAACAGCTGTTGTACAAGTTTCCAATTGCTGCCCATTGTTGCCCACATTTGATATAATCAGTCTTTTTTATTGTTGTTATTCTAATGAGCATGTAGTGACATCTTTATGTGGTTTTAATGTACATTTCTCTAATACTTTTACATGTTTGCCATGTTTTCATGTGTTTATTAGCATTCATATATCTTCGGTAGCACGTCTGTTCAAATAATTTGCCTATATTGTGCTGTCCTTTTAGGTTTTATTAAGTTATAGAAGTTCTTCCTTTATAAGCTATGTGATTTGCAGCTATTTTCTGTCTATGGCTTGTCTTTTCATTTTCTTAGTGGTGCCTTTGAGGCACACAAGTGTTTCTGTTAAAATCCAATTTATCAATTTTTTTTCTTTTTTCTTTTTTTGAGACAGAGTCTTGCTCTGTTGCCAAGGCTGGAGTGCAGTGGTGTGATCTTGGCTCACTGCAAGCTCTGCCTCCTGAGTTCAAGTGACTCTTCTGCCCCAGCCTCCTGAGTAGCTGGGATTACAGGTGCATGCCACTATGCCTGGCTACCTTTTTGTATTTTTGGTAAAGACAGGGTTTCACCATGTTGGCCGGGATTGTCTCAATATCCTGACCTACCTCGTGATCCACCTGCCTCAACCTCTTAAAGTGCTGGGATTACAGGCGTGCGGCCACCCGGTGGCCTGGCCCAAGGTTTTTTTCTGTATGGATCCTTCTTTTGGTGTTTATATCTAAGAAATCTGCCCTGACCCAAGATTTCTTGTGGTTTTCTTCTAAAATTGTAAACCTTTAGCTCATTTATTTAGGTCTGTAAACAATTTTAAGGTAATTTTGTGTATACTGTGAATTAAGGGCCTAATTTTTTTTTTTTTTTTTTTTTTTTTTTTTTTTTTTTGCTTATGTATATCCAACAATCACTCTAGCACCATTTGTTGAAAAGCTATTTTCATTGAATTCCCTTGACACTTATCAAAAATGAATTAGCATAAATGTGGAGGTTTATTTCTAGATGCCCTGTTCCATTCCATCGATCTGTTTGTCTATTCTTCTGCTAATCCCATGCTTTCTATGTTACTTTAGCTTTCTATTAAGTCTTGAAACCAGAGGTGTTAGTCCTCCAACGTTTTCTCCTTTTTCAAAATAATTTGGCTATTCTAGGTCCTTGGCATTTCCATAGACATTCTAGTATTGGATTGTTTTCTCATTTTGTTTTGTTTTGTTTTTTTAAGAGACAGGGTCTCACCCTGTTGTCTAAGCTACAGTACAGTGGTGCAATCATAGCTCACTGCTGCCTCAAACTCCTGGGCTCAAGTGATCCTTCACCTCAGCCTTTCCAGTAGGTAGGACTACAGGCACATGCCACTGTACCTGGCTTTTTAAATGTTCTTTTAGTGATGAAGTCTCACTGTGTTTCCCAGGGGTGTCTAGAGCTCCTGGGCTCAAGCAATCCTCCTGCCTCTACCTCCCAAAGAGCTGGGATTACAGGAATGAGTCACTGTGCCTGGCCTAGGATTGCCTTTTTAATTATTTTGTTACATAAAAGGGCTGCTGGGATTTGGGTGTTACATTGAATCTATAGAACTATTTGTGGAAAATTGGCAACATTGAACCTTTTAATTCATAAAGGTAGTGTATCTCTTCACTTATTTGGATCTTTAATTTCTCTCAGCAATAGTTTGTAGTTTTCAATGTACAGATCTTGTACTTTTGTTCATTTTATTTCTAGCTATTTTATTCTTGTTGATGTTATTGTCAATGGAATTGTTTTATGTCTTTTCAGGTTGTTTATTGCTAATATATAGAAATACATTTGTTTTTCATTTTTGATTTTGTACACTGCAATTTTATTAAACTGACTTTTTAAGTCTGGAGGTTTTTTGTAGACTCCATATTTTCTATGTAGTTATTATACCATCTGGTAATAAAGACAGTTTTACTTCTTCCTTTCCAATTTGTATGCCTTTGACTTCTTTTCCTTGCATTATTACACTTGCTTGAACTTCTCAGAATGATATTGAGTACAAGAGAGGTGAGCAGACATCCTTACCTTGTCACCAATTTTAGAAAGAAAATGTTAGTCTTGCACCATTACATCTGATTTTAGGGCAGGATTTTTATATGCCCTTCATCAGGTTGAGAAAGTTGTCTTCTATTCTTGGTTTGCTGGAAATTTAAATAATCAGTGGGTCTTGGTTTTATCGAATATTTTGCTGCAGTTATTGGGATGATCCTGTAGTTTTTGTCCTTTATCGATATGATATATTATATAACATGATTTTTAGATATTGAACTAATTTAACACTCCTGGGATAACAACCCTACTTGATCATGGTATATAACTTTGTGTATGTTGCTGAATTTCGTTTGCTCATATTTTGTTAAGGATTTTTTAACCTGTTTCGGGGAAGATTTTTCTGTTTTCTTTTCTTGTGATGTATTTCTCTGGCTTTGGTGTCAGGATAATAGCGGCTTCATAAAATGAGTAGGAAAGTGTTCCCTCTCCCTCTATTTTCTGAAAGAGTTTGTGTAGAGTTGATATTATTTCTTCTTTAAAAGTCTGATAGAATTCACCAGTGAAGTCATCTGGTCTGAGCTTTTATTCGTAGGAAGATTTTTAGTTGTTAATTCCATTTCTTTTCCTGATTTAATGTTTTCTTCTTAAATCAGTTTTGGTAATTTATGTACTTCTAGAAATTTTTACAATTCATCTAAGTTGTTGAATTAGCATAAAGTTTTTAATAAAATTTTATGTAATTCCTTTTTAAGAACCAACTTTTGAAATTGCTTATTTTCTGTTTTCCATTTCAACATTTTCCACTCTGGTAGTTATAGTTTTTTCTCTCCAACTTGCTTCTTGTTTGATTTACTTTTCCTTTTCTGTCTTCTTGAGGCAGAAGCTTAGAGGATTAATGATTCCATTTCTTTCTAAGAAAATCACTTACAGCTATAAATTTCACTCCAACTACTTCTTTAGCTAAATTCCATAAATTTTACTATGTTGTGTTTTCCTTTTTCACTCAGTCCAAGATATTTTATTTCCCTTGTAATTTCTTTTTTGACCTATAGGTTACTTAGAAAAGTGTTGATTCTTCCAACGTTTGGAATTTCCCAAATCTTTTTCTACTGTTGATTTCTAATAATTTCATTGTTAAAGAGAACATGTTTTGTGTTATTTTCATCCTGTTAAGTATATTACAGTTGTATATGTCCTAGTGCCTTACTTTAATATTCTTTTGGAGGGTTTTATATATTAGTTCAGAAATACATCTTGTTTTTAAAACTTAATCAGATTCCCACTAATGCTAATGGATATTGTTGTTGCTTTCAGGTTTTTTCTATTAGAAAATGATGTAGCTTTTAATCTATTTTAATTGACACTTAATAATTTTACATATTTATGGGGTATATGATGTTTCAACACATGTATATGCTGTATAATCATCAAATCAGGTTAAGTAAATCCATCATCTCAAGCATTTATCATTTCTTTGTGGTGAAAACATTCAAAATCCTCTATCTACTTTGAAATACACATTATTGGTAACTATAGTCAACCTAATGTGCAATAGAACACAGGAACTACTTTCTCCTAACAGTAACTTTGTGTCCTTTGCAGAACCTCCCCCAACTCCTCCTTCCCACTACCCTCCTCAGCCACTGCTATCCACTATTCTATTCTCTATTTTTATGAGATGAACTTTTAATATTCTGCATATAAGTGAGATCATTCAGTATTTGTCTTTCTGGACCTGGCATACTTAATGTAATGTCCTCCAGGTTAATTCATGTTGTTGCAAATGACAGGATTTCATTCTCTTTTATGGCTGAGTAGTATTTCATTGTGTAGATTTACCACATTTTCTTTAACCATTCATCCACTGATCGACACTTGGGTTGGTTCCATATCTTGGCTGTTGCGAATATGTAGTGCTTCAGTAAATATAGAAGTGAAGATAACTCTGTGACATTCATTATATTTTCTTCAGATATATACCCAGTAGAATTACTGATCATGCAGTAGTTCTATTTTTAATATTTTAAGAAACCTCCATACTGTTTTCTATAATGGTTATACTAATGTACATTGCCATCAACAGTGTGCAACGGTTCCCTTTTCTCCACATCCTCACCAACACTTGCTATCTTGTGTCTTTTTGCTAATAGCTATCTTAACAGATTGAGTGATATCACACTGTGGTTTTGATTTATATTTCCCTGATAATTAGTGATGGAGAGCAGTTTTTCATATAACTGTTAGCCATTCATATGTCTTTTGAGAAATGTCTATTCAGGTCTTTCGCACTTCTTCTTTTTTTTTTTTTTTTTTTTTTTTTTTTTTAGCTGTTAAGCTGTTTAAGTTCCTTGTATATTTTGGATATTAACTTCTTGTTAGATGAATAGTTTGCAAATATTTTCTTCTATTTTGTAGGTTGTCTCCTCACTCTGTTGATTGTTCTTTTTCAGTATAGAATCTTTTTAATTGGATGTAATCTTATTTGTCTACTTTTTTGAGGCATAGCCAAAAAACACTGTCTAAGCCAATATCATGAAGTACCTCCCCATGGTTTTCCTATAATACTTTCATAGTTTTGGATCTTACATTTAAGTTTTAATGCATTTTATTTGATTTTTGTGAGAGATAGAAGTCTAGTTTTATTTCCAATTTTCTCAGCACCCTTTATAAAGCTGTGCTTTCCCCAATGCATCTCTTTTATCTGATGTAAGTATAGCCACTCCTACTCTTTTGGTTACTGTTTGCCTGGAATATCTTCTTCCATCCCTTTATTTTCAGCCTCTGTGTGTCCTTAAAGTTAATGTGAGGCTTTTGTAAGCAGCATATCGTTGGATCTTGTTTTTTAAACTATTCAGCAAAACTGTCTTTTGATTGGAGATTTCAATCCATTTACATTCAAAGTATTTATTGATAGATAAGGACTTATGACTGATGTTTTGTTAATGGTTCACAGTAGAGATGTGTATAATTTACAGAGCAACATAACATTATTGAATTACTCTGGATTTGATATATTTGCCCTTATCAGTGAATGTTGTACTTTCATATGTTTTCATTTCTACTTGAAGAACTCCCTTAAGCATTTGATATAAGGAAGCTGTAGGGGAATGACTTCCCTCAACTTTTGCTTGTTCAGGAAAAACTTTCAGCACTTTCAATATCATCCCCTTCTTTCTTGGCCTCTGGGATTTCTGCTGAGACATCTATTTGTAGCCTAATGGTAGTTCCCTTATATATGACTTGATATTTTTCTCATTGCTGCTTTTTAAATTCTTACTTTGTTTTTGACTTTTGACCATTAATTTGCCTCAGTGAGGATCTCTCTAGGTTGAGTCTGTTTGGGAACCTGTTAGCTTCATGAATCTGAATGTTCATATCTCTTCCAAGACTTGGGAAGTTTTCACCTATTATTTTATAATTACAGGTAAGCTTTCTGTTCCTGTCTTTGTCATTTCTTTTTCTGAAACTCTCATAATGCAAATGTTTTCTCGTTTAATGGTATCCCAGAACTCCCATAGGCTGTTTTCACTTTTTCATTGTTTTGGGCTTTTGTTTTTGTTGTTTCCCCCTCTTATTGGGTAATTTCAAAAGACCTATCTTCAAGTTCAGAGATTCTTTCTTCTGCTTGATCTAGTCTGCTGCTGAAGCTCTATATAGTATGTTTATAATTTCATTCATTAAATTATTCAGCTCCAAGATTTCTATTGGTTCTTTTTTAGATATCCATCTCTTTGTTAAATTTCTCTTTGAGATCATGAACTGTTTCTCTGATTCTTTTTCAACTGTCTATCTGTATTCTCTTGTATCACACTGAGTTTATTAAAGACCATTATTTTTAATTCCTTTACAGACAATTTATAAATTTCCCTTTTTTTGGAGGTTGCAGAGAGTTATTGTGTTCCTTTGGTAGGGTCATATTTTCACCTCCAAATGAGTCTTAGTATGCCAGCTGAAAAAGATGTAGTGGCTAGTTCCAAGTATATTCAGTGGTATAGTCTTTGTACAGATTCTTCAGCTGCAATCAACATTTGCGATGATGTCTCAGCAGCCTAGGCTATAGGAGTTTGTGGCAACAGCAGTGGTAGCATAGATTGCCGGGGTTCTTGGTGGCAAGAGTTTTGAGACTGTCCTGATCATGTTTTCTCCACAATGGGCAGACTTAGCTGAATGAATCCCTCTTGCTGTTGGGTTTGACATGATCAATATGCAGCTGCAGCAGCACTGGGCTCCAGGATACAGGTGTCAGAGCAGCTGTGAACCTGACGTCCTGAGTTCAAGATCTTGCCAACCTATTGTAACAACTGGGTCTTGTGGTATAGGTTTACTCTGAGGCAGAGTTGAATAGAGATTACCCACAGAGCCAGGGTCTGTGACTCTGAGGCAACCTCCAGCAGCTTAGGCCCAGGGGACCAGATTATAGCTATGTCTCTGACCCTGAGGGCAGGGCACAGCACTGGCCTGGCTCCAGGAAAGAAGGGATGCTATGGAGATTTGACCCTGGTGAAGGGTTTGTCTCAGCAGCTCAGACTCTAAGAAGCTAGTTTGACTCCAGGGAAGCAAGGTACTAGTTGTTTAGCATGTGGGCCAGGGTGTCTCAGCCCAGCCAATGATGTTTCTCTGGGATGCAGGGTTTCTATCAGCTCTGCCCAGCTTCACCAGGGCACTAATTCCTTTGGAGGCAATGTGCTGTTTCAGCTCAGTCCCAGGAGATGTGACTGCTCTGAGTGGCCAAGACATCATTTCCCAGGAGGCAGGGCACATCTTCAACTCAGGCACTGGTGGGACATGACTGCTGGACAGCCAAGGCACCGTTTCCCCAGGATGAAGGGTACTATTTCAGCTCAGGTATGGGGGAGCTGGGTGTAGCAGTTACTGGGAGGGGTAGATGAAGCTGCTTTGTCAATCCACTGTTTCCCTGGGAGGCAGTGCACAGTTTTATTTTGGGTCCTGATTAACAAGATGCAGCAACCACTGGGAAGGGTAGATAGAGTAGCCCTGCAGCAGCTTGGCTTCACAGGGTAGGGTATGGTAGAAATTCCTCTCAGTGATGCTGAACCACTGAACAGGGGTGGCTCCATGGTGGCTAAGCCCTTAGGCACGGAAGAGTGCCATGGTCACTCACCCCCAGGGCAGGACATACTCTAGCAGTAGTTCTGATTCCAAGATTGCAAAGCACAGAAGCCGTGTGGGTCAAAGAGGGCAAGGCACCGTGTTGGCTTCTTTTCTGGAGGGAGCACAGCTGTGTGGACTCCTGACACCTCCTTTGGCTGAGTTCAGTGTGTGTGAGGACTGCAGGAGTCCCCAGTGGTGAGGACTACAGGTGTCCAAGGTGTTGATGGGGGATGCTTGGGTCCTCCATCTTACTTTTTCCTGACAGGGAGAAGTCCCTCCTGGTTCAGAGCTGAGCCCAGCTGGGAGGTGAGGTGGTGGAGGCCAGGGGTTTCCTTCCATTCTCTCTGGGGCCATCCTAGATTTCTGTGCTCTCCAAGGTTTCTGCTACTCCTTTGATGTACACTGGTGCTCTCCTTTAGTTATTTTCATCAAAATGTAGTTATTTATCCATTGTTTGGACTGTCTTGTGGGGTAGGGACAAGTACTAAGGGTTTCTAGTTGGCCATCTTGCCCCTTTCTTAGTTTCACAAAATACTTTTTGAATGCCCATGATGTGCTAGGCACTTTTTTGGCACTAGAGATAAAGCAATAAACAAAGCCAATCACATCCTTTTTCTCATGGAATTGGTATTACTAGAGACAAAAAAATAAATATCAATATAAATATGTCCTTAGTTTGCTTTTTACATTTATATCTCCTACCCCTGGAGTTTTATCCTTGAATATCGATCTTATGCCCAGCTCCCTTACTGAGTTATCTTACTGTTTCTCATAATTTTTTCAGTTCATTTCATGGTATTTGGGGGCATACAATAACACCACCTACAAATAACAATCACTTTGCCTCCTCCTTTCTTATTTGCATACCTTTGATTTGTATTATATACACGTCACTGTTAATAGTGAGGATTATGGAAATTTCTATCCATTTCCTGACTTAACTAGAAAGTCTCATTTTACACTCTTAAATACAATACTGGCCTTCCATTTAAGATTAATATTTGCCATGCTAAGGAAATACCTCTCAATTCCCATTTGATTCAGAATCTATATCAAAAATGGGTAATAAATTTTATCCAAAGGTTTTTTTTGGTGTCTTTGGAGATGATTATTATTTTCTCCTTTGACTCATCACTATGATGAGTTGCATTAAGGGACTGATTAGCATTAAGCTATCCTTTCATTCTCGGACTAAACTATGTTCAATCATATTATGCTTATAATATGCTCCTAAATTCTATTTGTTTACATATAATTTTGCATCAACTTTAAATGACATTGGCCTAAAATTTCCTTTTTGTTATATTTTTTACCATCAGATTTTACTATTAAAGTTATACTGATGTCTTAAAAGCAATCAATACCCTTTCTCTGCTGAGAAATAATTTAATTATCTTCAAAGCTATCTATTCCTTGCAGATATAATATACATCGTTGCAAGTATCTAGTTCTGGTGTGTTGGTTTTTTGTTTTGTTTAGTTTGGTTTGGTGGGAGGAAGGGTACACCTTTAGAACTTTTCCATTTCTTCCACAGTAATTAATTCTTTTAGAATTTCTGTCTTGCCGGGGTTCAGTTTTTACAATGCATGTTATCCTACAAATTATCTCTTTTATTCAGGTTTTCGAATGTATTTAAGTTGAATTAAAATCAAATATTCTCCATTTTCTTCTAGTTTCCACTTTACCTGAGGGAGTTAAATTTTTTTCTTTTTTTTTTAATTTAAATAGAAATGAGGTCTTGCTATGTTGACCAGGCTGGTCTCAAACTCCTGGCCTCAAGCGATCTTCCCATCTTGGCCTCCAAAAGTGCTGCAATTCCAGGTGTGAGCTACCATGCCTGGCCCTTATTTCTTATTAGTGCTTTTTCTTAAATAGGTTGGCTAATGGTTTTTCTATTTGAATGGCTTAGGAAACATACATACTAGTTTATTTATAAATAATTTATTGGCTGATGCCCAACCTAGTGTGGAACAGGGAATAATTACACTCTGCTCAAGGACACTGTTGTTTGATGTCTAGAATATGACAAACCCAGTGTGATTACCATAATCAAGCCTTATTGTATATTTTATTCATATTTATATTAAAATGCAACAAAGTCTTCTTAATTTGTGAACTTCCTGTTAATTGCAGTTGACCAGTTTTTGAAAACTCTTCTTCCTAGTTCTATAAAACATGATCCCCCAAAGTTTTCACTAAATCAGTATATTCTCTTCTTATGCTGACAATATATTAACTGGTACGGATAATACACATTTTTTTTTACATTCAAAGAGAATTCAGAGTATTTAAGGGTGTCATAGACTGTATCAGAGCTTTGAGAGAAAAGCAGAAAATTAAGGACCCAGAGAATTGTGTTTTGCTTTAAAATTTTAAAAGCCTATTATCAGAGAAAACCATTGTACTACAATTTTAAACTGCACAGATAAAACATTACAAGTAAAGCTATAAGTATTAATATAATAGTGCTAATATTTTCTAAAAAAAAATTCAGAAGTTTCTTTGAATTTACAGAAAAAATGTGCAAGTATAATACACATAACACCATATACTGTTTACCCATATTGCTATTAACATTTTTGCCCCATTTGTTTTATAAGAGTGTGTGTGTGTGTGTGTGTGTGTGTGTGTGTGTGTGTGTGTGTGTATCTGAACCATTTGAGGGTAGGTTGCTTATATCATGCTCCTTTACCTCCAAATATTTTAGAGGTTGTTTCACGTTGCTATTGTTTGGAGAAATATTTAAGCAGCTAGTTAGGTAATGCTATATAGTGGTATAAAAGACTATTTATTTATTTTGAGACAGGGTCTCACTCTTCACTGGAATGCAGTGGCACAATCATAGCTCACTGCTGCCTTGACCTCCTGGGCACAAGCGATCCTCCCACCTCAGCCTTTCAAGTAGCTGAGACCACAGGCATATGGCACCATGCCTGGCTAATTTTTGTATTTTTTGTAACATTTCAACATGTTGTCCAGGTTGGTCTTGAACTCCTTAGCTCAAGCAGTTCACCTGCATCAGCCTCCCAATGTGCTGGGATTACAGGCATGAGCCACCACACCTGGCCAAAGATAAAGAATCACTCAGAATTTAAAAACCACCATGACCACAACAACAAAAGACTTAAGAAGTTATCACAACAGATTTAAGCTACAAAAGAGAATAGTTATCACTAATAAAGGTCTAATATAGAAATGTTTCTGAGAGAGAAAAGCACCAGGTATTTGAAAAGATTTGTATCCAAGGAGATTAGGAGAAAATCAAAGTGGATATTCCACATTCAATTATTATATAATCCCACTTTCCATTTGAAGTCAGCAGAGAAAAAGCATATATGACAGAGAAAACTAAGTCACAAATCCACAGCATGAGTTGTGAATGACATGGGATACTGGCTACTGTATTAACAAATATGCCATGAAATCTTAGCGACTTAATAAAAGTTTATTTCTCACTCACAAAAGTTGCAGTACATGTGTTCCTGTATGGCAGATCTCCTGGGCACCTCCCCTCCATGCAGTGGCTCGGGGAACCAGGCTTTCTTCTGTTGAAGATTCATGCCCTAGGAACTGAGCATCCCTCTCTGGGTCCTCTCTAACTAACTCACAGCTAAAATAAGACCAAAAGAGCAAAGTGTCATGCAAGAGGCTTTAGGAGCCAGCCCAGGAAGCAGTGTACATCACTTTCTGCCACAGTCAATTGGCCAGAACTCAGTTCTAGTTCCCATTGGTCATAAGAGACTGGAAAAGGTAGTACATGTTCTTGTGTGCCCAGGAATTAAAAAATGGTCTGGGGTCAAACATGTGGTAGACCCTCTGCCCTTGTTATTCCTTATGGGCTGTCTGTACCCTGACCTGCACATCAAGGATATATAACTACTGATCATGTCACATCATCAAGTGAAATCTTTTTTTTTTTTTTTTTTTTTTTTTTTTGAGACAGGGTCTCGCTCTGTCATCCAGGCTGGAGTGCAGTGATGCGATCTTGGCTCACTGCAGCCTCCACCTCCTGGGTTCAAGCGATTCTCCTGCCTCTGCCTCCTGAGAAGCTGGAATTACAGGTACACACCACCACACCCTGCTGATTTTGTTATTATTACTAGAGACAGGGTTTCACCATGTTGGCCAGGCTGGTCTCGAACTTCTGACCTCAAATGATTCACCTGCCTCAGACTCCCAAAGTGTAGGGATTACAGGTGTGAGCCACTGCACCTGGACATGAAATCTTTTTTCTAACATGGTGTAGTGATGTGATTTATTCTAGCTTTGTGAGGTATACTCAAGCCACTGGTATACGTATTAAAATTCACAAGGTAGCCTAACAGACTGAGAGTTGATAATTGACCCAAGTTCAGTGTGTCGATGCAAAGAGATGAGCAATTCCGGGGTCCCCCAAATGTGAGAAATCTGAGTATCAATGACGAGATACCCCATCCTAAGCATAGAAAATGTCATGCATTTTACAAGACATACACCAAATGGGGATATTGATCCACAAACGACACTTAGCATGAAAGAGACAGGATTCTGGGAATCTTGTGGAGTTATTGTCACACCATTTAGAAGTAGCAGAAACAGAACTCACACCTGAATCTTCTGACTGTAATTTTAATGAGTTTTTATATTATGTCAGTTTCCCAAAATTGTATCTTTTTAAGAAAAGACTTTGATTTTGATGGCTTCTGCTTGGCCCTGCAGGACTTATTCATTTAATAAGTATTTACTTAGGGCTGTGTGCCCAGTACTAGTCTAGGTGCTGGAAATATGGCAACGAGCAAAACAAAGTCCCTGCCTCAAGAAGTTTGCCTCCTAGGAGGAAAGTAGACAATAAACACAGTAATACATATTAGGGATGAGAATAAAGAAAAACTGAGAAACAGGGTCAGAAAAAGGAAAGTGATGGGTAAGGAAGACAGTTTTTTTCCAAATTTATTTTTTAAATTGGCATAAAATTGTATGTGTTTATTGTGTACATGTTTTGAATACCTAGCTAATATATGTATTAATGTTAAATCTAGCTAATTGTGTATGTTAAAGCTAGCTAATATATGTATTATCTCATAATTATTTTTGTGATGAAAACATTTAATGTCCACTCTTTTAGCATTTTTCAAGAATATATCACCATTAGCTATAATCACCGTGCTGCACAACAGATCTCTTGAACTTATTCTTCCTATCTGTGATGTTTTTATCCTTTAACATCTCCCCAACTCCTCCCAGCCTCACAACCATCCCAGCCTCTGGTAACCACCATTCTACTTCCTACTTCTATGAAATCAACTTTTTAGATTCCACATATGATTAAGATCAAACAGTGTTTGCCTTTCTATGCCTGGCTTAATCACTTACCAAAATATCCTTTAGTTCATCCATGCTGTTGCAAATGACAGGACTTTATTCTTTTAATGGCTGAATAGTATTGCATTATGTAGATATAATACATGTTCTTTATCCATTGATTTCCTATCTTGGCTGCTATGAGTAGTGCTTCAATAAACATGGGAGTGTACCATATACACCATGGAATACTATGCAGTCATAAAAAAGGACGAGTTCGTGTCCTTTGCAGGGACATGGATGAAGCTGGAAATGATCATTCTCAGCAAACTATCACAAGGACAGAAAACCGAACACCACATGTTCTCATTCACAGGTGGGAATTGAACAAGGAGATCACTTGGACACAGGGCAGGGAACATCACACACCAGGGCCTGTCGGGGCGGGCAGGGAGCTGGAGGAGGGATAGCATTAGGAGAAACACCTAATGTCAATGACGAGTTGATCAGTGCAGCAAACCAACATGGCACATGTCTACCTATGTAACAAACCTGCACGTTGTGCACTTGTACCCTAGAACTTAAAGTATATAAAAAAAAGTTCTAGGAAACAAAGAGAAAAAAATATCTACCTGGGAGTGCACATATCTCTTCGACATTTGTTTCATTTCCTTCAGATATATACCTAGTGGTGGAATTACTGATCATATAGTTCTATTTTTGATATTTTGAGAAACCTCCATACTGTTTTCCATAATGGCTATACTAATTTACATTGCCATCAACAGTGTGCAAGGGTTCCCTTTTCTCCACATCCTCTCCAACACCTGTTACCTTTTGTCTTTTTTGTCTTTTTGCTAATAACCATTCTAACAGGAGCGAGGCGATACTGCCTTGTGGTTTTGATTTGCATTTCCCTGATGATTAGTGATGTTGAGCAATTTCCGTATATCTGTTGGCCATTTATATATCTTTTTGTGAGGAGTATCTACTCAGGCATTTTCCTATTTTTGATTAGTTTATTTTTTTCTTGCTATTATTTGAGTTTCTTATGTATGTTAGATATGAACCCGTTATCCATGTACAGTTTACAAATATTTTCTTCCATCCTTCATGTTGTCACTTCATTGTGTTGATTGTTTCCTTTTCTGCATGGAAGTTTGTTAGTTTGATGTAACCCTATTTGTCTAGTTTTGCTTCTATTGCTTGGGTTTTTGAGGTCATGTTGAAAAATCACTGCCCAGACCAGTGTCTTAGAACTTTTCCCCTATGTTTTCTTCTAGTAGTTTTATAGTTTCAGGTTTTACATTTAAGTCTTTGAGCCATTTTGAATTGATATTTGTATATTGTGAGAGATATAGTCTAATTTCATTCTTCTGCATGTAGATACTCAGTTTTACCAACACCATTTACTGAACTTTCCTTTTTCCATTGTATGTTCCTGGAAACTTTGTCAGACAGTTCTCCTTTAGAAAGAGTGGACAGGGAAAGACATCTATGCAGAAATCTGAAGAAAGTGAGTGAGCAAGCTGTAGAGATATCCAGGATAGAATTGCCCAGGCAAACAGAAGGCCTTGAGGCAGGGCCGTGCTTGATGTAGACAAGCCATGACAAGGAGCTAAGGTGGCTAAAGCTAAGTGAGGAAGAGACAGAATGGTAGAGGAGGTCCAAGAGATTGTTGGAGGCGTAGGGAGGCAGGTAATGTGGAATCTTGTGTAGCCATGGGCCAGAAAAAGGACTTTTGGTTTCACCTTTGAATGAAATGAGTTTCTGAGTGTCTGAGCCGAGTTGAGTTATCTGAGCAGAGGAGTGATAGGATATAACATTTTAAAAGGCTCCTGCTAGCTGCTCTGTTGAGAATAGACTGTTGGTGAGCAAGGATGGAAACAGGCAGGCAGGCGAGCTGGTTCCCACTGCAGTTCAAATGAGAGATGAAGAAAGCTTGGAGGAGATTGGTAGGAATGGATGTGGTAAGAAGTGGATTGTAAATATATTTTAAAAGCAGAGCCACAGGATTTACTGATGGACATGATGGGGATATAAGAAAAGAGAAAATCAAAGATTTTTTTTTTTTTTTGAGACAGGTTCTCGTTATTTTACCCAGGCTAGCCTCGAACTCCTGGGCTCAAATAATCCTCCCACCTCAGTCTCTCCAGTAGCTGGTACTATGGGCATGCACCACCACACCCAGAGGACTACAAAATTTTTAACCTAAAAAACTCAAACAAAGTTGCCCTTTATTTATATAATGACTATGATACATGCAAATGGTCACAGGAGACAGGATGGGGAACCGAGAGTCCAGTCTGGGACATGTTAAGCTTGAGATGCCTTTTACCCATCCATGCAGAGATGGCTGGCATGTGGGGAGTATGTCTAAAGCTGAGACTGAATGAGAATATCTAGGAAATGAGTGCAAATAAAGAAGAGAAACATTCTGAGGACTGGGAACCTCCAATTTTAAATGTCAGGAAGGGGAAGAGTGACCAGCAAAAGGCAAAAAACACATAACTTGTGAGGAAGAAGAAAAACAATGTCCTAGTAGCATTATGAAGGAAAACATTTCAAGATGGAAGGCGTGAGCAGTTGTGCCAAGTGCTGAGTAAAATAGAACGGAGAAGGCAGCTTTGGATTTGGCAACAGGATCAAATATTTGGAGCTAAAGTGACCAGTCAAGTCAGTTGTAAGTAAACTCAATTTTTAAAAAATTGGTTGACTAATTGGTAAGAAGTCAATATTAGTGTTTTGGTCACTTGAAAACAAAGCTTCTTTCATGTTCAAATCGGTAGAGTACATTTATTTGCATGTACTATGTTTTTATATATATTCAGGGATGAGGTGGAATACATTGTCTCTTCATTATTATCCTGGGTGATCTTTATTTTCTCCCATTCAACTCATATGAGATCGACTTCTTATCATCAAAATTCCAAGCACTGAGAAATCCATAAAAAATAAAAACTATTATTCCTATTTGTGCCAATGTTAAGTGATGAAATGTTGCTGTTTGTGGTAAGTTTCAATAGAAGGAGCTATTGTTCTTAATATTTTAGACCTCATTTCATTTGGAGCTTAGAGGCAGGGAAATTGCATTCATTGTATCGAGGAGATTCTTGAAGATAAGTTAGTTGTGTTTAGATTATCATGAAACTCAAATACTATAAAAATAAAAAACTTTAAACTGCAGTCCCTCTTTAATAATAAAAAAAAAAAGAACCATGACTAGAAGCCCAAAGCTCACCATTACACAATATATCCATATGATAAACCTGCACATGTACCCCTGAATCTAAAATGTAAAATAAAATAACATAAAGCAACAAAAGTACATTGTACCATTCTAATCCCATCCTGCAAACACATATCACTTAAGTATTTGGAAGAATATATCTATTTGTTTTATTTAAAAATATGTCTGTTGGCCATTTCTAAATATTGATGAAAGATGGACAGCTAAAGTGTGTTTACACATGGCAAATCTATGTGTATAACAGGATGATATGGTTTGGCCATGTCCCCACCCAAATCTCATCTTGAATTGTAGCTCCCATAATTCCCATGTGTTGTAGGAGAGACCTGGTGGGAGATAACTGAATCATGCAGGTGGTTTCCCCCATACTGTTCTTGTGATAGTAAGTCTCACAAGATCTGATGTTTTTATAAGTGGTTTCCGCTTTCACTTGGTTCTTTTCCTTTCTTGCCTATTGCCATGTAAGACATGCCTTTCTCCTTCTGCCATGATTGTGAGGGCTCCCCAGCCATGTGAAATTTTGAGTCCATTAAACTTCTTTTTCTTTATAAATTACCTAGTCTCAGGTATGTCTTTATTAGCAGCATGAGAACAGACTAATACACAGGATATAATTGTTAAGTATCGATTTTGTATTAACCTGTTATTTACCTCAGCTTCTAATTTTATTTACCCCCGTCTCTAACACCTTAAATGCACACCTAAATGCATAAGGAACATGTTAACATTTACCTTCATCAGTTATCAGTATAAATGTAATTGTTCGAGTGGAGATATACAGAAATGCCAATTCAGAGAAACTACTGTTTTTTAAATACCTTATTTAAAGTAGCTAATTTCCCTCAAGAACAAGGACTGTATCTTACATACCATTTTTCTCCTCAGAGCTTGGCATGCATATTTGTTGAGTTATTTTATTCTGTTATGACACCAGGGAGAGAAGAACAGTCACAAAACAAAATCAGGAAGATGCATGTGTGAGTCAAATAATGCAGCTGAGTGTACAAAAATGAACAAAACTATTTTTCTACTGACTGTCTTCTGTCTGGGCTTTTCAAGCACCCTATCATCATTTGATTCTCTTTGGTCATGAATCAAGTCTTTGTCTAATTTGTCTGTCTTCCTCCTCTTTATTCATTCCATAAATGTGCCAGGTGCCGTTATAAATATGGGAACATCCAGTTAACAAGATAAGTTATTGTTCTTATGGAGTTTAACACTAATGGGTAACAACAGATTAACCTTATAAACCCACAAATTGTACCAGTTGTGTGACTGTAAATCCTTCCATACAACAGTGCCCTCACTCAGAAAAAAAAGATATAGTCTTACCTGAATTAGATAAGGAAAACTCATTTAACTGGAACCATAATACCAGGTTTCTAGTATAATCTGTGCTGCTAATTCACATGTTTACTTTGAGTATGTCACTTTTCTGACCACCAACTACCCTTTGTTAAATTGAAGATAACCTGTAATGTCCATATTATGCTAAAACAACCCTAGGGTTCTCAATGTTTCTGGATTCACAGGCTTGGTTACAATTGTGTATTTTATGAGTTGGGGGCTCCAGAAGAAAGGAGTTGTAAAAAAAATAGAGTATTAGTCTGTTCTCACACTGCTATAAAGAACTGCCCGAGACTGGGTAATTTATAAAGGAAAGAGGTTTAATTGACTCACAGTTCTGCAGGGCTGGAGATGCCTCAGGAAACTTACAATCATGGCAGAAGTGGAAGCAAACATGTCCTTCTTCACATGGCAGCAGGAGAGAGAAGTGCCAAGCAAAGGGGGAAAAGTCCCTCATAAAACCATCAGATCTCATGAGAGCTCACTATCACAAGAACAGCATGGGGGTAACAGTCCTCATGATAAAATTACCTCCCATGACACGTGGAGATTATGGGAACTACAATTAAAGATGAGACTTGGGTGGGGACACAGCCAAACCATATCAAACAGTTTGTTTACTATGTATTTTTCTATAAACCTATTTCCTGCCCCCTTCTAATCAACAGCAGTACTTTCCTTAAGCATGCAGCCCAAAATTTACTTACCTTAGACAAAACATGGCAGTAGCAAAATTTGGGATTTCAACAAATGTCAGAGGGATGATGAAAAACTAGCAGTAATGGTTACAGCCAACAATTCTAAAGCTACAGGAGGATGGTCAAATTTACTATTATGTAAAATATGTTCAATCAGTTTATTCAAATTATTTTTAAGTGGAGGGAGGGAATCTTACTCTCTTTCATTGGAGACTTTTTTAAAAGCAGAACTCAAATCTAAAAATAACCAGTATACAATAACTTTGCCAAGTAAGTCTCAAATTCCCCTGGTTCTATACATTTTAAAACTTAAAAAAAAAATCACATTCCTCACTCTCTGCCACTATACTGTAATAAATTTTATTTTAGAAATTATGCTGGTCATGTCAAAAATGTGCTCTGCTGTTGGAGTGTTCATTGCTTATGCATGAGAGCAGAAATTTAAATGGACTAGGTGCAATTAAAGTTATGTACAAGAGAATTCCAGATGGCTAACTGAAAATGTTGCCATGAAGCCTATTGAATCACAGTGCCTGCATGAGTAGGCTCTTACTTTTTGAATAAATGAATGAAATCACCTATAGCAGTATCTTGCTATAAAGCCTTATAAAGTCATGTTCATTTTTCATACTGTGGAATATGAAACCATACACTTATAATGAATATAAATTCTACCAAAAAGTGCAAATGGAAATAATTGCAGTTATTATACCACATTAATGAAAGTTATGCAAATTGCTCTAAAATTTAAAGAAAATGTATTATGTTGTGCCTATCCTCCTAATTAACATTATTTCATATTGTGTGGTATATTTATGGAGAATTTTGTAGTGCATTAGATAAATCAGTTTTATATTTCCAGGAGAGTGGGTTGTAATGAGCATTATAATGCATTTCAGTTCAGAAGCAGTTTTATGTTACAAAGCATCTTCTGCTAGTAGATTGGAAAATGGTGTACCAAAGTGATACTTCCACTAAAAATTTTGAATATAATTTAGCAAGGGAAGCATAGATGAATCCATTATAGTTAAATGGCTATAAATTTGGGATTAATACTGCATTTTAGCTATGTATTTTTTTTCATATGTCAAAAACCTCCCCATACCACACTTGCCAGTGATCTAAAGTGATTTGCAGGGCCTGCTATATCCCACTTGCCACTTGGCATGTAAATCTGCAAGCTTATATAAAGAATATAAAATGAAAACATTCATGACCACTAAAACGCATGCTTTAGATCCACATTTAGCTGAAGCTAATTTAATATGCCACCATCCCAAGTACTTACAGATAAGTTTCTCTCCCTCATGCCAAGGAAACTACCTTCTACCTAGGCCCATCCTTCTTTCCCTCTGGCTTCAAAAGAAAATTTATAGGTCCTCTACTCAAAGACACTAACTTCACCTTGCTCTGGAAGGAAGTCACTCTTAGTTACTCAGGGAACCACTTCATCATCATTCCCTTTATCCTGGACCCTGTTATAACTTCCTTTTTCTTCAGGCACCTCACCTTTAGCCTATACATCTGCTCTAATTTATCCCATTCTTTAAGAACTTTTGGTTGATTCTGCTTTCCCTTCCAGCCATGGCTTTTTTTCTCTTTTTTTTCATCCTGGGCCAACTTTCTTGAAAGATTATCCAAGTATGGGCCTACATTTACCCCACCATAAATCAGAAAGATAGTGATTCTTGGAGGAATAAACTTTACTTAACATCTGACTTCCTTTTCTGCCTTGCACCTCTCAATCTACTGCTGTCTGGTTTCAGTCCCCGTCCCACTGTCGGAAATGCTCTCTGTTGGCTTTCTATTTGTCGAATGAATATTTCTCATTTCTTCCAGAATATTTCCTCCTATGGCTTCTGGGATGCTCGTATCTTCTAGAAGTCTTCCTAGTTCTCTGCATCTTTTCAGACTCCTTTAGTGCATTCTTTGTCCACTCCTCAAAAACTGAGATTTCCCAGCTTGTGTTGCTTGTTAACCTTTTTGTTTTATCATTCTGTAACCTCACCACCACAATCACGGCCACCCACATGATTGTATCTACTTTTACTATTTTATTTCCCCCTCTTAATATACCTCCGTGGTTCTCCATGGCCTCTAGAAGGCAAAGATCAGACCTTTTCTCTTACATCCAAATTTTTCATCATCTGGTCCACACCAGTCTCTTTAGCCTCATCTCACCTGACTTATAGCAATTAACTAACTCATTCTTCATTCCATAAATATTCACTGATCCTCTACTGTATTTCAGATACCACTTGAAGCTCTTTAATACAGCAGTGAACAAAACATATAAAAACCTCTGCCTTCATGGCATTTATATTCTCCTAGTAGCAAAGAGCTGTCGTTTTATATATCTTTGTCATTGCAAAGTATTTCTTCCTATCTTAAAAACCTACGTGTTTTGGCAAATTTCTATTTATCCTTGTGAATTCAGGTCAGACATTACTTCTTCCAGAAATAGTGTCCCAGCACCTCACATTTTCCCAGCAGCCCTGTAAGAATCCTTATCATTTCTTCAGGTCCAGGTTTGTTGTTAAGTCATAACATCGGGGTTGCCATTTTTCTTCAGAACTTCTCAGGAAAATCCCAGAAAGACACATTGTGCTTTCTGGACTGAAAGATGCCTAGTCCTTTAATAAATTGTAAATGGAGTGCTAGACCAAGTAATTTCACCTTACCCGCACACATCAAGTGATCACCGAATCTCTGAGTCCACACAACAATTACCTGGTAATTGAAGGGACAGTGTGTTTCCCCAAATAGCCTTGCTCACATATATTGTGAAACATGAATAAATTTAGTATTATGTTTTTATATTATAAAACCATGTTATCTGGCCTAATTACACTGCAGTTTTAAAAATTGTTATAAACCCAGCAACACAGTCATATATGACTTTCAACTTCTATTTGTTCATGAACTAAGGATCATCCTATTAACAGAGGATACAAGCAAGATTACATTGTTCCTACATGAATATATTTTAGTGTCTAGCAAACAGTGTTTTACTATTTGCTCCTGTCAGAAAATACTATTAAATTAATGAGTTTGCTCACCAATTTTGTTTGAAGCTACCTACTTTCCAACAATATACCTTTAAAATATGTGGATTCCTTGCTTTTTGGCCTCTGTGGATTTTTTTTTTCTTGTGGAATACCTCTTAACAATGGTTCCTGATTCAAAGCCATCCCACCTTCCCCCAAACACCAGGGATGCATTTGTAACTATCCAGGGTCATTTTGAGGTTGTATTATGGTGGGGGAGCCCCTCTATATTAGATTTGGAAGTAAAAATCCTTAAAAATATACTTGTAAGAACTACATTGCAGGCTTAAGGAGACAAGTCCAGCTATTCAGTCAACAACTGGACTTCTACCATACCCTAAGTTCCCAACACATCCAAATTACATTCTTTCCTCAGCATAAAGTCCCTTCAAAGACTTCCCTTTGTGTCCAACAAAGGGAAAAGGATCAAGTGAGGGAAAAGAGAGCTTGTTTACTTCAGGGGTAGGAAAGGAGGGAGGACCTTTTCATTTATGTTAGCAAACTTGAGGGAGGCTATTTGAAGATGGTGCAAGTAACATACAGTGGAAGAACTCACAATATTTGTCCAGTTAAAAAAACATTTAGGGATGCATAAAAGTGTTACAGTACTTGTCTGGTGAAATAAAACATTAAGAATCTGTCAGATATCATTTTAATTTCAAGAATGCATGAATGGAATTTGTTTTTCATTGAAGCTGTTTTTCATCAGTTGTTGTACTGATCGGATTCTTACTGGCTTTTAGAGCCCAGGGACCAGGAATGCGAAAACACCCTGCTGGGGGGGGACAGGCACACAATCCCAAAACCCATCCCATCCAGAATTCCTAGGAGTATTCCTCTCCCTGGAGGACTATTCTGACCCTTTCCCACCACCAGTTAGCTTCTCTACTCTTGTTGCCCCTATCTTTTCTTTCGGCTGCAGGCAAGGCTTGCCGATTCTTCTCAGTAACCTTATGGCAGCACCTGGCTCCTTAAGGTGTGGTCCTCAGTACCTGGGAGGCCAAGTCATTTTGTATCCCACTTTAGACCCTATTGAATCATTATATACATTTCAACATGATCTCCCAAGTGATTCACATTCAAATTAAAGTTTGCATATTCCAGCATGCAGGCTGACCCTTGAACGACTGATCCTGGCCCAGTGACACAATCCCCTAATTTAGTGGAAGAGATTTATATGAAATTACTAAAGACCACCCTCCCTAAGGCTCCTGAGAAAGCTTGCTTCAACAAACGTCTCTGAACTGCAGGAGTTTGTGAAAATCAATTAGTGATGCTTCTGAACACGCTAAAATACTGCCTGAGGAAGGCACATGAGGAAACTGTGAACAAGTCAACTTCTGAGACAGTCAGTCACATGGAAGGAAAGTCACACTTCCAGGGTTTTTACAGAAACCAAAAGATGCCCAGAATCTGAGCTGGCATTAGGCTAATGAAATAGGGGCCTTCCAATTGTTTCTCTTTTTACTTCAGAAGAATGAATTACCCAAGCTGCCCCTCAATGTGTCAATAAATAAGGAGGTCCTCTTTGATATTTTAGCTTATGAGCCTAGAATTTCAATTGACTCCTTCCAAAATTTGGAAAATCATTAAAAACAAGTATCAGACTGATAGATGAAAAATGTGAACTTCAGTTTCACATGTGTAAGACAAAAGTTATTCTTTAAAAAAAAACAATTGTATATTCAGTAGCAACACAAAGTTTTTAAAACTTATATACACCTCTGGTAAAATGCTTAACAATATGGATTGTAATAGAGAAATAAAATCATATCCTAAAGGAAGGGATTTGAAAATGGGCTTATCACTCTCATCCTTTAGAAATACTATATTATGCTATAAAAATAACTCTGTATACCCTATGTAGACTTTAAATTATCAATGTTATATTATAAAAGTAGCATTATACTCTTAACTCCAAAATGTCTGAAAACACTTTATTGCAATTCAAAACAGTGCCCTGGAGTGTTACGGAGAATTTTTCTGCTCTGCCTCATCAGGCATGATGAGATGAGCACAGTGTTTGGTCTAATTAGTTCTAGTGCTATTCCCCTGAGTGATACTTGAAGGCATTCTTTAACTTGAGAAATTAATAAGGACTAAAAAAAGGGAGAATGCGTTGATTCAGATATATGCAGTTTACTAACAGTTAACATAGGCACTGTTAACTGAATGTTTATTAGAACCATGTTCTGACTGTGGTTTTTCTGTGGATCACTACTCCCTGTTTACTAGATGTTGGTGGACCTCTTGGCCAAGAATGGCTAGAGATCCTCTGAGTCTGTGTCTGGAGTCTCAGTTTTCACCTGACATTCTTGGCCACTTCTGCCAGAATCCAGGAGCTCTCTCTTATGACACCTGCAGTGACCTCTATTGGTGTCTCCCACTTTGGTTAGAGGTCTTGTAAGATAGATCACAAGGACCCTTCTCTGTCATTGTCCCTTCCTATTAGGAACCTGGCTTACTGGTTCCAAAACAAACATTACTGTAAAAGTTGGCCAAAACAGCCTATCCCTCCTTGGCAGAGTGATCCAGAGCTGTCACACAGGCTCAGTGTCCTTGCAGGACCACAGGCTGTGTCCTCCTGACCTCGCACAGTGCCACACCGTAGTGCTGGCCTTTTTGATGTGAAGCTCAACCCATTTGTCCAGAATCCATACAGAGCCCAGTATCCGGTTTCTTCCTCAGCTACAGTGAAAGAAAACCAACCAAAGCCTGATTTCCTTGCAAAGTGAAGGTGTTGGGAGGCAGCCCAGTATGGTTGTTAGGACACAGGACCCGAGTTCAAATCTTGGTGTTCACTTGGCCTGTGTGATCTGCCACATGTGTCTTAGGATCTCCAAACCTCAGTTTCCTTACCGCTAATGTAGCTCTCAGTGTGCTAATTACGAGGACTAAACAAGAAAATCCGCATAGAGCACTTAGCACAGTGCCTGGTGCAAAACCTGTGCTCCATAAATCTTAGCTGGTGTTGGAAGTTAGAACCCCCATTTAACAGGCCATTCCCATTCACTCCTCTCATCCATTTCTTTTGAGTTTGGGAATAAGTTGCAAAATCTGTATAATGACGGTCAATAGATCAGAAACCACCAAATCTACTCTACTCAGGCAGAGGCAGATTCCAACCTCAATTGATTTGCACTGGCCGAAAGGCCCCTGTGGGCACGAGATTCCAGATGGTCTCCACCTTCCTAGATGTTTATGTTATAATCTAGTGTATTAGGTAAATGCAGTTATCCAAGAAATATGTTATATCTGCCCTTCAAAACTGTTTCTTCATAATGAAATAATTACTCCGAAATTCACCATCGGTAACAAAGGCCTCAGCTGCAGAGGTTTTCAGTGTGGGCAGAATCATAAAGATCATTTCTTAGTTACATTTTAGTCTCATGTACATTATATTTAATGAGTTTTTTTCCTTCCCCATGAGTATATTTCTACTTTCACTGACTTCAAGTTAAATAGAGATTTGCCACATCTACTGATATTCTCAATAACAAGTATTTTAAATGTAAACACTTGGAAACCCTGAGTTTTGTATTTTCAGCCTCTACAAAATTTCTAAAATGCTGATTTCAAGCATGGAGTCTCTGCTGTTGATGCTGCCCCTCTTGGGTTGTGAGTCTTATAAAATGGATCTCGAAGGAACCTGCTCTATCCTTCCCCCTTCCTGTTAAAATCTTGCTTACTGATACCCAAATACTAACTCCAAAGGCCAGCCCATCTTAACCATTCTTGATGTGGTGAGCCACAACTGTTGGTTAATAGCCTTCATTTCTTCAGAAATTCTCCTTCACTGCTTCCATAATTTATATTTTCTATCAACCCTTAGCCCTAAGTGATTTTGATGCAGATGTTTAGAGACTACAACTTAGCAAACAGTGATCTAGGTCAGAGGTCAGCAAACCATGGCTCTTGCCAAATTCAGTCCACCATCTGCTTTTGTATGGCTCTTGAGCTAAGGATGGTTTTTACATTTTTAAAACATCTTAAAATGTTAAAAGAAGAATACTGTTTTGTAACATGTAGGAGTTGTACAAAATTCAAATTTTAATGTCTATAAAATGTTATGGGAACATAGCCACACTCATTGGTTTCAGCATTCTCAATGGCTGCTTTTGCATTGGAAGGACAGAGTTGAGTAGCTGCAACAGAGATCATGTAGCCTGCAAAGCCTAACATGTTTACTGTCTGGCTCTTTACAGAAAAATTTTGCCAGTCTGTTGTCTAGGCATTCACAATAGCCAATGATGCTTCTTTCTAAGGGTTAAAAAAAACCAACAACAACAACAAAAAACACCTAAGAAGGCAGTATGGTGTCTTTATGGCACAACTTCCCCCAGGTGACAGAGGAGACAGGAGTGACAAATGGGAAGTGAAGGGGAGGATTACCCAGGCTTTCTGTACAACAAGAAGGGGGGAAATTATATATTTTTATTTCACTCATGCCTGTGAAGTGTACATCATTTCATTAGGAAGGTGGAGTTCATGCACATGAAATAGCCAGTAAATATTAAAAGAGAGATGTCCTTAAAGTCTAAATCCTATGATGCAAATAAAAGTGAGAGGAACTTAGGAAAAGAATCGCCCAAAGGTGAGATTAAAGGTGGACAAGGATTTAAGGTTAAAGGGACAGAGAAGGAGGAAAGGATTTCCCACTTTGAGTAGCTCTGTAAGTCATGAGACCTTAGAAGTGAGAAGGGCTAGAGCCAGTTAGAGAAGTTCTTTGATGAGCAGAACTCTGGTGAAAGTTCATACTGGGATGTAATGAAGATGATGTTGGGTAATTGAAATAGGGACAGATCCTCCTGCATGTCTTGAATGCCCAGAAGGAGTCCAGACTTACTCTAATGAGCAATCACGATGACCCGTGTAGGTGTTTCATCAACATATCAAGAATATGTGTTAGAAAAATGACTGACAACAATGTGGAATCAGACTCAAAAGAAAACAAATCTAAGAAACTATTTTATTTTAAATGAATATTCAGAGAGTTATACTTTTACAGCCCTTTTTACACCAACTGTACAAGAAAAGATTAGAAGCACCAAAATTGTGGAGAGGGTGGAAGCCTTGAATAGATGTATGCCCTAAACTTTTCTTAAAACTCTTTTAAGTCTCTTTTTAATGATGCTGTCCCACGATATAGCTATAATCAAACTAAAAGTCTCACTTTAAAACCCATGCATTTAATCATGCCTGTCCCAACCCTGCAATTATTGGCATTCACATCTGATTTACAGAAAACTCAGTTCCGTGGTCCCCTTAGCCTTGTTGTGCAAATGTCCAGTGAAACTCTAGTTCTAATAAAAGTGTCAGTCTGACGGTACATTTACCTAACAGTTTCTTCCTTGAGAAGCCATTTATATGTTCATAAGCCTCATAGAGAAATACCTACACACATGTGTACACACACACAGTGCATTTTAAAATTATTTTACCTGGCAGGAAAAGGTAGTTACCTTTAAAGCTTACAATGGCAGCTATTCAAAGGCAGACTGTGATCTTACACGGTAGTTTAAGAGAGGAAGTATAATTTCGGTGGTGGGAGACATTCATGTAGGCCGAGGCAATTACCCAGGTTGGACTTCAGCCAGAATATCTGAATTAACTGAAAAAGGTCTCATTCGCTGCCAGTGGCACTGAATCACTAACGAGCATGAATGTGAAGTCCCAACTCCAAATTGGTCTCAAGGCTCAGCTATAAGGTTGAAATAAGGACAGTAATGCCTGTATTTTGTTTATAATCCATTAATTTGCCTATCATGCCAAAGCCTCATTTGAGAGTTCTTGCTGCCCACGTTTTTTTGTTTGTTTGTTTTTTGACATTTGTACACTTTCTGCAGTCATTCTCTGACATTCAGTTAAGCTGCACTGCACACCGGTAGGGGGCACCATTCGCACAGAATCTATGACCTAGACCTGTAAGGGTGGCATATTGACTGGGAGTGGTCCAGAAATTTGTCACCAGTGCTCAAAGAAAGACATAAAAAATTGAAATTAAGCATTAAAAACTTATGGCAAATTGACATAAGTAATTTTATATCGGTTGAATCAATTTTAAAATAGGTGCTTATATTTTCTCTCTTAATTTTCTAAATTTTCTTTACAAACATTTGGCTCTTGATGGATTTGAATTTTTTTAAAAACTGGTCTTTTGCCAGAGATTGTTTGAGAAGCACTGCCCTGTCTTAGACTTTCTATCATGTGAACAGCACCCCCGGAATTGTACAGTGTGGCTGCAGGAGCAAAGAATTGCAGAAAACAAGATCTGCCTTGGATACTCAAAGGACTAAAAGAAGAATTTTAATTTATCTAGAAATATTTTAATCACTCAGCGAGAAGTGGACTGTGGTGAAAAGAAGCCCATGCCCAGGATGCTGTCTGGACTGGGCCGTTAGGAAGAAATTGACCTCTCTCTGGTCAGTCCTTGCCAAATATGGACTTGGTTTTGAAGCACTCTCACCCCAACAAATATTCAGGCTATTTTGCTTTTGGAATTGTGCCTAAAGCAGTTCTATTTCTGAAACTGAGGTGCAGAAATGTGAACACATGGAGCCAGATACATAGTAAGTGCTAAAAACATATTTTTCTGGTAAAACCCCATCTTTACAAAAAAAAAAACACACACAAATACAAGTGCATGGTGGCATTTGCCTGTAGTCCTAGCTACTCAGGAGGCTGAGGCAGGAGGATCACCTTAGCCCAGGAGGCCAAGGCGGCAGTGAATGGCGATTGTGCACTGCACTCCAGTCTAATCACTAGAGCAAGACCCTATCTCAAAAAAAAATTATCTATAACTAAGGAAATTCAATGTGGGGAGGGCCTTCACTAGGCAGTCATCTTGGTTGGCTCTATTGATGATAAACCAAGGCATAGTGTTTCTAGCAATGGTCTGAGAGGCAGCCTGCTCACGGGGGTAAACAAAAACTTGGAATCTCAGAAAATAAGGGGGTAAGAATTCAAGCTGAAAAGCTGCTGCAGCTGAGGAGTGGTCTCTAATGAGCAGTCAGCTTTGGGTCTTAGAGCAGTTTGTGCAATATCCCAGAGACTCCAGGGAAGCGGTATGCAGAAGCCAGGCAGGCAGGTAGTTTGCATCCAGGATATCTGCAGGGACTGGGCCAGCAGAGCCAATTCTGACTAAACTGGAGGTGAGCAGAGGGAAGGAGGGGGTAGCAGCCAGACCTGAGGGCCTATTTCTCTGCTGGGAATCACAGTCTGGGGTCCTGAGAACATAGAGGAATGCCCAGTGGCTTCAGTGACTTGATGCTGAGTGACAGTAGAGACATGGACTTCCAAAAATGCCATTCACCATGAGGCTTTTCTTCGGTGGGAATGGAGACTGTTGAAATAGGACAAAGGTGGAAAGCTATGTCTGTTATTTACCTGATACACTTCCCCCAAAACAAAAAGGAAAACTATTTGGTTAAAAAAACAAAATTTATGTTGTCGTTGTTTGTTGTTGCTGTTGAGACAGTCTCACTCTGTTGCCCAGGCTGGAGTGCAGTGGTGTGATCTTGGCTTACTGCAACCTCCACCTCCTGGGCTCAAGCCATCCCCCTGCCTCAGCCTCCCAAGTAGTTGGGACCACAGGCGCGTGCCACCATGCCCGGGTAATCTTTGTATTTTTAGCAGAGACAGCGTTTCCCCATAGTGGCCAGGCTGGTCTCAAACTCCTGAACTCAAGTGATCTGTCCACTGCAGCCTCCCAAAGTGCTGAGATTATAGGTCTGAGCCACCGCACCTGGCCAAAAAAGAGCACTTATAACTCACTGTGTAAAACTAAATGAGTATGAAGACTAATGAGTGGAGAGCTTTTTTCCTAGCCCACACAACCTGATAACTCACCTCACAAGTCACATAGGTAAAAACTTTCCTTTTAATCATCCTAAAGAAAGTATTTGGTTTCTGCGTGAACTCTACCTTGTTCATTGCTCCTGTACTCCAATTCCCAGATGAGGCAAATCAATCCAAAACTCCAAAAATGCCGACTGGACCATTCTATTTCACAATGAAATCTACTTACTCTGTAGAATTGAGAATGAGAAAGCGTTACCGTAACATTTGCCTTTGAATCAAGCACTCCAAGGCTTTACATGATTTGGGTCCAAGGGATAATAAACGTTCAGAAGAGCAATTGCTTCTGCAAGTCAATTGTACCAAGTCTTTAAGTTTAAACATGGAGCAATTTTATTTTAAAAGTGTCCTACGTGCCTGGAAAAGCAGTGGCTTTAATAAAATAGGCAATAATGATGATGAATATAATAGTGGTATTTTATACTCATCTGTTCCTTTTAGTTTTGGATTCAAAATGCATAAATTCTTTTCTGGGTTTCCACTAGCTTTTATACCATAAATCTGTTTTCATTATGGAAAAAAGAAAGGGGCAGTATAAAATATTGGCCGTAAATCATAAAATCAGGAGGCTTGTGGCATTACAGTAAATGGTTTTGGTGAGGTAAATTTTCTCATTAAGTCCTTATCAACATTTTTAATGGTTATTTTGATTATTTAGTATATTGATTTTTTGAATTTTCAGTTTATTGGTATTTCTTTGAACTATTTGATAACCTCTTTTTCTGTTAATATTTCTTTAAAGTTTCAGAAGTTTTGAGGCAGTTCTCCTCTCCCCTAAATTGGATTGCTGTCACCACTATTTATGACTTCTCTCTTTACAAGTACTTTAAGAATATAATTTCTATTTTCAGAAATCTCAAAGCTAACTCTTAAATATGTCTCTGGGTGGTTCTTCAAACCTATAGGTCAAGTATGTGAGAGCACTTTTTTTTTGTACAGAAAGCTCTTGAAAGTGGAGAGCATTTTAAGAAAATGAAAGAACAAATGGTCTGGGGAACAAAGTGAGAAAACATACATGTTTTTCTAATCTTCCTAAAAGGAAGAGTGATGTAAAGGAAGAAACACACAGGCTTAGAACTCAAAAGTCTTAAAAGATGAAAGCCCGGGTGTGATACCCGCACACCTAGAAACTGCTCTATGAACAGACAGAGACAGGAGCAGTTCATCTTCAACTGCCCAGACAATTGAGAGGTTATTTATGATCCACAGAAATATTGACAGCTGTGTGGTTCCGGGTACCTCCCCATAACCATGTTTCATGAGGGAGACAAATTTTCTTCTGTTTATTTTCTGATTTATTTCTTCAGCCCTAGGTAACTTTTATGGGTGTGGTTTGATTTGATTTTTGCTTTTCATTACATTTTTCACTCAATGTTAATTATTTGGTTTTCCTTTTGGCTTGAGAAATAAATATCCATGTTCTGGGTATAAATTCCCACTTAATCTCAGGAAATTCTCTTTTCTTGCTTTTCATTTGTTAGTTCATGACGTTCCCTACAACAGTACAGGACCCGTGTGTTAAGCATCATCAGATGGCAAAGCTTGGACTCCACATGAAGTGACTGTTCGTTTTCTTAGCAATCAGAGATGGGGCCTTTGTAGGTTTACACCTGGCCATTTTCAAACCCTACTGTGTTTGGGGGCAGTAAAACAAACAATGATTAAGAACATTAGGTTCAAAAGTAGGTTTAAAATCCTAACTCTGCTACCCAGTGACTGCGTGACTGGGGCTAAGTTACTTTTCATCTCTAACTCTTCAGTTACTTCATTTGTAAAATGGGATGGTAAGAGAGCCTACTTCACATGGTTGTTGTGAGGATTAAATGGCACGATGTGAAGTGCCTGCCAGAGTAAGAACCCAGGAAATGTGACTTATTGTTTACAGTTTTCCATTTTTCCTTGTTTTATGTTATTTCTCTTCATAGAGTTCGTGAAGCTGACAAGCTAGAGAATTTACTGATAGATTGTGTACATGAGTTGAAACAGCTGTTGAAGAGAAAAAGAAATCAGCATCAATTGTTTGCTATCCCATAAAACACGTGGTTTACTTAACTGAAACCCTCTAAGAATGGGGCATATTTCAGGCACATTCTTGTATAAGAGGACACAGAATGTGCATTCCCAACATATTAAACCCAGTATAAACCTCTCATCTCTCCTGAATGTCCAGCGCTTTTCAAAGAGCTATGTTTTGCATATTTGATTTTTTAAGAGACAGGGTCTTGCTCTGTCGCCCAGGCCAAAGTATAGTCATGCAATCATAGCTCACTGCAGCCTGAAACTCCTGGGCTCAAGTGATCCTCCCACCTTAGTCTCCTAAATAGCTAGGACTACAAATACACACCACAGTGCCCACCTAATGTGTTTATTTTTTAAACAAAAGGATCAGTTAAGGCCAAGAGTTCAAGACCAGCCTAGGCAATATAGAGACAGGGTCTCCCTATGTTGCCTAGTTGCCTAGGCTGGTCTTAAACTCTTGGTCTTAAACGATCCTTTCACCTCAGCCTCTCAAAGTGCTGGGATTATAGGTGTGAGCCACTGCACCTGGACTTGATATTTTTAAATTAAATTTATATCTAACTGTCATTATAATATTCTATTGTCCACATTTTCTGAATATGTGAATATGTGAATAATATGAGCAATATGGATTTCCCCAAATCTTTGTAATTCTCAAATCGGCCATTACTATAATGTCCTCTTTTACTCTGTACTTTTACTCTGTTTTTACTTCACATTTTGGTCATAGTTTTAGCCACTCTCAGCTTCCCACAGCATCATGCTAAATAATTATCTTTTCATTCTAAATAATAAAGTTAGTCTAGTTCTCTAAACAGTTCTGAGATCTCACAACCTAAGTTACTTTGAGACAATAAACCCTTTGATGGTTTTCACATAGAGAGAAAGAGGTGTCTGGGGCCCAGTGGTGCTTCATGAGTAAATGGAAAAATTGGATAACAGGCGGAAGAGAACTAAGGGTCTGCCGTGTGGGGAACAGTCATCCTGATGAGAAAGCCATAGGAGAGGCCAGAATACACTAGCAAGGGAGAAACAGACGGACTGTTGAACCTGTCCTAGGAATTTAAATCTGACAAAGCCACTGATGGGAAAGAAGAGACTTTAGAGGGGAGTTAGCATAGTCAAAGTCAAGAACCAAGGAAGGCTCAGGAGGCAATTCATGAGATGCTAAAGACCAGAAAAGTGACCTGGCAATATGGCATAGTGACCCAAGGAAGAAATGTGAGTGCTCAGTACAGGTACGGTAGCCTTAGAGAGGTGGGAGGGGTAAACACAACATACGGGTTGTAAACCCGGCAGCTGCACCTGTCTGCTGAGATTATGGCATAAAATGTCTACAAATGACCAAAGCAGTGCCTGGCACACAGTCAAAGCTCAATAAAGTTTGCTTTCCTAACATAGAAGGACAATAAGGCATAGAACAGGAATATTGTCCCAATTCTGCCATTAATTATTGACATGATTTCATGGTACATTATTAAATTTCTCTGCTTCTACCTCTGTAAAAATGGATGGGTTGGGACAAATGTTTGCTCCAGTCCACTTTATTATTTTTCTCATAGTAAAGTTACTTAATGTGTGTCTTATGCTAAAATATAAGCTGGTTTTATCGTCCATTAAAGGGAAGTAGAATACACGGATCAAACTAATAAAATAATTTTAAAACCAAAGTATCAAACTACAGAATTCTTTTTCAGGATAAATAGCCCTGTTATTTACTTAGCAAGCATTCTTTAAATACATGTCGCTTTGGTAGGCATTGAGGATGCAAAGACAAACAGGATGTGGCCCCTGCCCTCAAGAGATTTATAATCTACTTAGCCTAAGGCTCATAACAATGAAGTGTCCTGGTGTGTTCCAGGTGCTGTGATGAGAGTGCAGTCAGGGTACCATGGATGGGGGGGACACGGGCAAGATTGGTCAGTTCTACCAGGAAGAAAGAGAGCAGTAACAGCATTTCAGAGGTGGTGCATGATACAAGACAAAGAGGTAACTTCTTGCCAGGCAATCAGGATGGGGTAGGAGTTCTAGGTAGAAATTGGCCTAGCAGGGCAAAAATAGAGTTGTCACACAGCCCAGGTGTTCCAAGAGCTGCAAATGGAGTGGGGCAGACAGACAGAGGCTGTGAGGTGGGACTTTGTAAGCAGTGGGGCTGGAGCTGCAGGCAAGGCAAGGTCATGGAGTAGCTTGTATAATAAGGAGTTTGGACTCCATTCTACAGCAAACAGGACACCAATATAGAAGATAAGAGAAGTACTATGCTCAAATTTGTACCTTACAAAGATTCCTCTAGCAGCAATGGAAAGAATGGATTGGGCAGGACAGGAATAGAGGAAAGGAAGGAATAGTTAGAAGTCATTTACAGTACTATAGGCAAGAAGTTCTGAGGTACTGGGGCTCTGAATCAAATAGTAGGAAGCAAGAGTAGAGAAAAGGGGTCAATACCAGAGACATCAAGGAATGACAGAATGTGAAAGGGAGGATGAAATGGACAAATTTGCAATGAGCCCCGGGTTTCTAGGTTGGAGAATGGTTTGCTATAGCACCGTGACTGTTGGAGAAGGAGCAAGTTGTCGGGGAAGAGATTACATTCATTACTGGATGTGGGCCCTGTAGAACAGTCCGTGTAAATACAGCTGGACAGTTGGGCTTGACATCGGGGGAAGCACAAGGCTGATTTAGAAGGAGATTAGATGTTTTTGGTAGTAGGAGAGGCCCTGAGGATAAAATGAACTCAATCCAGGAGAATGCCTTAGTGAGAAGAGAAAAGCGGGTGCAGATGGAGGAAGCGGGTGTAGCAGACTCAGCAAAATGAAGTCATACCTTTGTCTTGGTAAGCTGTCTAGACAGACAGTGCTGGGCCTGCAGTAGTCATTCAATCAATATGCATTTAATGATGAATAAGTAAATGAATGAGTGAGGGAATCATTGAGAGAGAAGTGAGGGGCACCTTGTGTAAGTAGCAGAGGTCAGGCTTAGAAAGACAGCACTAACAATTCCTCTCCTGCAGAGAGAAGCTAAAACCATGAGAGAGAAGGAGACCCCAAGGGAACGTGTATAAAGTGAGAAAATAAGGACTCAGGAGTGAACCCTGATCTCATTAGGAAGGTAAACGAAGCACATTCTCCATGATCCTCCGTAAAACATTCGTCATCATTAGTCAGAGCAGCCCAGTCAGCTGGAACAGCAGTTAGAGACACAGTTTGACCTTCATCCATAGCAAAGAAGATAATGCTCCAGTTCCCCTTCACGTGGGAGGTAGACGAGGACAGAGGAGGCACGAAATGTCAGCTATGATGAAGCACCAGGTTCGGTATGAGCAGGTGCCAGCTGGGAAGAGGCACTGTTGGGCTGTAAAGGGTGGTTCTCAACTTAATTCCATTAGGAAAAATTCTCGATTAGTCCCCACTGACGCTGTGTGAAGAACCCAAGCTGAGAATGAGCCCCATGCTACTAATGCAGCTTCAGAAAGCAAAACAGACCCAGAGTCCCTAGGTGGGTCCAGGAGACACAAACACACTTCCTTTGTCATATGCAGGTGACAGAGGTGGCTCATGCTTTTTCAAACCCTATTTCTCTTTAGTCAGTGAGGTTGCTAGAAATGTAAGAAGCCAACATTGTTTGTAGGCTTCTTTGTTAAGTGACTTGAAGGTGGGAAGTTGTTCAAAAATAAGCTGTCAACTTAATTGCATTCAATTCAGCTGAGAACTACTGTGGTATCACTAAAAGTTAATTGTTAACACTATGATTGTTAACAATGCAATTATTAACAAGCATGGCCCCTGCCTTCACTGTTTTTCTTAAGATTAAAACCAAAATAAAACATGGTGTTATTTAGCTTAGAAGTCAACTACTAGTGAGTTTAAGTGCTGATTTGCCCCTTCTGTGAAAGATTTACGTCACTTCTAGTGATTGTCATCAGCCCCATGATGATTCAGTGGGAAGCCCTCATCTGTACAGCTGCAAAGGCAGAATCCATTGGCTGGAAGGTCCCTTATGGTTCCAACATGCCACAGGCTTGGAATACATACATCACGACTCAAGCAAGGCACACTGCTGACAGCCCAGGAGAACTTCCTTCATTCTGTCGTCTATGCAATGGAGCAATAAAATATTCTTGAAAACTTCAGAGTTGTAGAGGGCTCTCAGCCTAAGCATATCTGGCTCCCTCAGTGCCATGAATCTGTGTCTCTTCTCTTTCCAATCCTAGTTCTGCCCATGTGGGACATCAGAGGGTCTCTAACTTTCTTTCCTAAGTAAAATAGCAGCTTGAAATGATGCCCCTCATAGTGATGCGTCTAAGCAAATACACAGGAGATTATGATGTGCCAAGAACCTCATTATCTGCCACTACAGCCCACAGGCTACCAAGTTGTCACTACTGCTGGCCTCTTCTGTTCCATTGGATAGAAAACGAACAAGCAACATCCAAATAAATATTACAGGTCTTTGTGCTGACCTGAAAGATTTCAGGACAAGATCATGGCAAGTAACTAGTCTGCTAATTGCATAATGCCCTGCCATCTTGCTATGGCAAATTGGTGTGGGAAAAGAACTCTAGACCTGGAGTCAGAGAGGATGTGGGCGAAATCTCAGTTCTGCCATCTCCCTGTTACATGCCTGGGATGCCATCAGAACTATACTTCCTTCTGTGAGATATGTGTAGTCATCCCTTTCCTGCCTCCTTCACACAGATTTCATAAAGAATGTGACAATATATCCAAAACTGCCATTTCAATGACAAACTGCTACATGAGAGATATGCCACAGAGAAATTGAGTATTGGTAAAAATGCACTTTGATGTTTCCTTTCATGCAACAAGTATTTATTGAGCACCTGCTCTACACTAGGTACTGTGCTAGGAACTGGAGAATGAATACAAACACGTAAGATCCCCGCCCTCAGGAAATTAAACCCATAGGGGAGAGAAAAGTTATCCCAGAAACTTGCACCTTAACTCCAATTGTAAGAGATATGAAAACTTTGCCCCAGGGAGGTTAATGTAAGCGGTTGTTAAAGGTTGAATTGTGTTCCCACCCTCAAATTTATGTATTGAAGTTTACCCCCAGTACCTCAGAATGTGAACTTACATGACATAGGGCCATTCCAGAGGTCATTAATTAAAACAGGGTCATACTGGAGTAGAGTGAGCCACAAGGACCTATAATAGAACTTGTGTCCTTATTAAAAAGGAGAACATTGGAGATGCCATCCCCTGTGTGCATGTCTGTGAAGATGAAGGCAGAGATCTGAGTGATGCAGCAGAAGCCAAGGAATGCCAAAGATTTCCAGTCAACTCGAGAAGCCAAGAGTGAGGACTGAACAGATCTTTCCCTGGCAACCCTTAGCAGGAACCAACCCTACCAACACCTTGATCTCAGACTTCTAGCCCCAAGAAGTGTAATATAGCAAACTTCTATTATTTATACCCAAAGTGGGGAAATACCTTTACCAATTAGTGATGTCAACCATGGAAATGGGAAGTAGCATTGATGTTTGTGCAGCTATAAGAGCCTCTATCGGGTTTGGTTTAGAGAAGTCTGGGAAGTTACCTCTGAAGTGACCCTGGAGCAAACCAAGATCTAAAGGAGAAACAGGAGTTAGCTGGGTCAGCAGGGCAGAGAAGCAGGCTCAATGACCTTGTGGTAAGAGGGAGACTGGAGAGTCTGAAAGAAGGTCCCTGTGGCTGGAGGAGAGAAAGCAAAGCAAGTAGGAGCTGAGCACCGGAGTGAAGTGAGGCTAGACAAATGGACGGGGAACAGATTAGGGTCCTATAAAGGATTTTCACTTTGTTCTTACAAGCATGGGGAAGCCATTTACAAGGCTTTAAGTAGATGAGTGACATCATCAGATTTATTCTTTGAAAATATTGTGACTACAGTGTCAAGAGCAGATGGATGAAGGTACGAGCAGGTGGCAGGTAGGCTGGCTGCAAAAGGCCAAGCAGGACCTGACAGTGAATTACTCAGATGCAGCATGGGACATGAGAATTGAGGACTATTTAGAAAATAACCACAGGACCTGAAATCAACTTGAATTGCTAGGGCACAGGTTGTTATTGAAATCTATTTTATATTGTACTTATTCTTGGACTCAGATAACAGTTCAAATATGTCCCAGCATGAATGGTGATATTCCCTTAAAACATGATGACAGATTATGCTTGCTTCAGCATTGAGGCTAGGACTAAGTATTGACACACTTACATTTTCTCCACCTTGATCTCGTCATACTTTCAGTTCATACTATGACTATTTCATTTTTTATGTATCAGTGGGAAAGAGATTAGCATGTTTACCAGAAAAATTGTACCAAAATGACAAAGCTGATACCTATTTAACTGCTGTACCTCGGAAGTCTACCCCAGTCTTGTAACAATTGGAGAATTCTCCCATTAACCAAAGACACTTTACAGGCTGTGCATTTTCAAAGGCCAAATCTGTGGAAGATTTTATTTCATTAGAGGTATGTTCACTCATTACTAAAAACTAACCTCCACTTTAAAACAGAGTGACAAAACAGGGCCCACTTGCCACCCCCTTTTCTTCCAGTCCCATGGCTGGGTTGCTAATCAATAAAGACGGTTTCCTGCTGAGGCCATTCAGAATCCTCGGCACAGCACTCCAGGCGCCAGTTGACAGGACTCATTTGCCATCTCCATTTTAATACTATGTAAATCCCTTGTTCCCAAAAAATAATCACTCCAAGTACGTAGTTACATTTTCCTCCTACCACAGGTATGGTTTGCCTGTTTTCATCAACAGCATCTACAACAGATGGTGTTGATGTCTTACTCATATCCTCTCAGCTGACCCAAGTCCACAGATGACTGTGGATGCTTCTAGCAAGCTGATAGTTCTGCCTCAAGCACCAGCCTCTTATTCCCTACTGAAGAACTTTCTGTGCGCCACAGATGCTTCCTCAGCCTTAAAGCAGGCACAACCGAGAATGCAGGAGAGTTAACACCGTAGGAGAACAATCCTTATTCCCCCATGTTCTCGTGGTTTTTCAGAAGATCCACGATGAGACTAAGCCCCAGCTGCTCAACGCAATAATCTAATCATTAACGTTTAGCTTCCCTGAATCACTTTCCCCATTCTTTGTTTTACGCTTCCTAGAGTCACCCAGGTCCTCCTCTTAGGGTCTGCTTTTGTGAGAACCCAAACTAAAATGACATCCATGATCATCTTTTGTCTTCATGTGATATAGAACACTGACTCACCAGTAGTCAGTAAGGTTCCTCCTGGTTATCCATGGACTGTGATGCAAGCTGTGACTCTCTTCTCCACAGCAGAACCATTAGAATCATCTTTTCTTCTGCCTGGGAAGTTCTACAGGAGAACCTGGGGATACGAAAAATAAGCAGGGAGAAAGAGAAAGAAGTCAATTGCACCAAGAATTCCCACTGTAAAGCAAACAAGTTTGTCCTTAATCCGTATTTCTTGCTATTGTAGTTAAGAGAAAATACATTGCAGGGGTAATAATCCTCTGATGATTTTTGTGCTTTGTCTCCACCAGCAGTAACAAATACTGTTAATCAGGGAAGCCATAGCCTTAAGGGAAGATTGATTTCAAGCCTTAGCTGGTGAGTCAAAACAAGAAATAAACATCAGTTCTATCTATATTCCAGATCTTAGTTTTAAAAAGTAAAAGGTCTAGATATGTGGACCAAAGTAGAGACAGAAATAAATTGCTCTTAACATTAATAGATTATGCTAAGAAATCTTAATGACTTAATCTTAATCAGGCCAGAGTCTCATATGCTTTTTCCCAACATCCCACTAAAGTGCCAAGACATCAAAAAGAGTACCAGAGATTCACAGATTCTAGAAATTATTGATTGATTTTAAATGGAGGATGGCACCTATAACAAAATAGGTATTTAAAAAGGAATGTTTAGCCTTAAAGATTAGAAGAAAGAGCATGACACTGAAAAAGATTTACTACAGAAAACAAGAAACTCAGAAAACATACTTGGGATCCTCAGATGCTAGAAGATGTAATATTTAAAAAGGAGAAATGGGCACAGCAGCTCAAAATGCAAAGACCACACAAAGTAATGCCTGATAAAGAAGGCTGAAATAGACAAACCTGTGGGCTTGGAATTACCTCAGCAGGTGAAAACATTCATTAACATCCGTAAGAACTAGACCTGATGCTGCAAGAAGTTAACGATGCAGAGGTCACCATGAGGAGGTCTCCAATTATGGAGCAGTAGGTCTCAAGTTTTATTCCAACTCAACAGCAATCACATATACATCACTCTGCCAGTAATTCTGGTTTGGATTGAGTGTTTCAAATAGGAGACCAAACCTAGGCTGGGGAGGTTGCAGCAGTAGTATGCCAGAGTTACCAGAGGAAGGGAAAGAAGTGTTAGAAGGAAAACCTTAGATTAAATTTGATAGAGTTTGAACACAGAATGATTCGTGAATCGGGCAGCCCTCAAACCAGATTAGGTTCATAGACACCCCAACACTGTCACATGATCGACAAAGATTTATGGACAGAAGGAAAGTAACCTACAAAAATGGAATTGCGGTACAGCTCAGATTGGTTACAGCTCAACATTTGCCTGATTTGAAAATTCGAACAGTGGCTGCCTTTGGCCAAAACTCTGATTGGCACAAGAGCAGGTTATGGTCTGTTTACACATCCAGTTGGATTAGTAGTTCACTATGTACAGAGAAACCCTTAGGATGTATTTAAAATATGTAAGGAGGCAGCTTTAGGCTAAACTTAACAGAAGTGTGAACCAAGAGCTTTGACTCCTCCTCTCCTGGAGGAGAGGAAGAAACATGTCTCTCTTTTGATAAATATTGATCGTAGGGAGTCAACGGACAAAGAAATTAAGGACTCTGATAAAAGAATCAAGATCAAATCTGCAAATAATAGAATATCCTTTGATCAGGACTTGTGGAATGTGCGTTAGTCACCTGGGGACCCTGTCAAGATGCAGATCTGATTCAGTATAAGTCTTAGGTCTGAGATTCCTAACAAACTCCCAGGTGACGCTGATGCTGCAGGTCTCAAACTACATCTTGAGTAGAAAGACTTCAGAGAAATCCTGAAGCAAATGCTCTTGCTATAGTCCAGGAAGAATTGATGAAAATAAATTAATACCTAGGCATATTCTAGTAATTTGTAAAGCACTAGAAAGCATTTTAAAATACAATTTTTCCAGGAGGAAAATGAAAGGTGACTTACCAATAAAAATTGAGCAGATCCAGGCTTCTCCTTGCATCACTATCAGAAGATAATAGAAAAGTCTCGACTGGGTGTGGTGGCTCACGCTGTAATCCCAACATTTTAGGAGGCCAAGGCAGGGGATCACTTGAGCTCAGGTGTTTGAGACCAGTGTGGGCAACATGGCGAAACCCCATCTACTAAAAATACAAAAAATTCGCCGTGTGTGGCGGTACATGCCTGTAATCCCACCGGCTACTTGGGAGGCTGAGGCGCGAGAATCATCTGAGCCCAGCAAGTCAAGGCTGCAGTAAGCAGTTGTGATCTAGTTTCATTTGAAACTAGAAATCACATGGAAGTGCTTAGGAAAGATCCCAGCTCTATGGATTCGCTACTGCTACCATAATACATTCCTTACAAACTTAGTGGCTTAAAACAATACAAACTGACCTTACGGTACTGTGGGTCAGAAATCCAGCACAGATCTCACTGGGCTAAAATCAAAATGTCAGCACAACTGCATTCTTTTCTGTAGTTGTTAGAAGAGAATCCACTTCCTCAGGCCTCCAGCACCCCATAGCTGGTGGCACCCTTCCCCATCTTCAGGGCAGCGGCAGCAAGTCAGAGCCTCTTCACGCTGCCATCTCTCTCTAGCTGCAGCCAGGAACATTTCCTCACTTGGAAGGACTCGTGTAGTAGGTTGGGCCCACCTGTATAATCAAAGATACTCTTCGCATCTGAAGGCCTTTAGCCTTAATCACATCTGCAAATTCTCTTTTGCCTTGTAAAGTAGCCCACGAGCAGGTTTTGAGGATGAGCATGTGAATACCTTTGCAGGGGCCACTGTTCTGCCGATCACACCAAACAATATTTGAGAGAATACATTAAGAGAGGAATCCAAATTCAAAATCCCCAAATAGATAAGTACTGGTATAAAAAGAACCATGGCAAGCACCAAAACTAGTTAAGTTGGGTAAATGTAAGTAATGATTGTATAAATAGTTACAGGAAAATGCAAAGTTAGAAGCAATTCATAAGAAAATAATGGTGGCATAATCATTGAAGCTGAAGGAACAGTCTATACTAGAGCACAGAGACTGGAGTGAGGTTAAACCTTCTCACCTAACCAGGATCAGGAGGAACTGGAAAACTCCAGGAGGATGAAAACAGTGATTGAAAAAGAGAAAGCAAATCAAAACAAGTTGTAGTCCATACAGCACAAGGCAGCTTAAAAGCATTTAAAAGTAAGCTTAAAAGAACAAAAAGTGGAAAACACTGAAGGAAAAATCACATGCATCTGTTGTGGCAATAAATTGTTGACCACCTTGCTGAAAAACAGACCTCTGCTCTGTAGAAATAGAATTGGAAATCCATCAAAAGCATTAAATGGAACAAACGCTCCACTTTATATTGATAGAATGTAAAGTGTGTTACTATTATTTAGTTCTCATTAAAATAGTGTGTTATTATCTTTACTTTGTTCCAGAAAAAGAATCTGAGCCTCCAAGAGGTTAGGAGACTCAATCACAGTCATGCATCTGTGAGCCACAAAGCAAATCCAGGGTCTCCCTCACAGCCCAAGCTGTGCCCACCCATGTATGTGAGACCACATAGCTAGTGAGAGGTGGAGCTGGGACTAGAACCCAAGTCAGTTTTACCCCAAATTCTGTATGCATAACTCTCACTCCACCACCTCAGAAATTGTGTTCCTGTTTCTATCTTTGCCTCATAACCAGGACCCCTAAGACTCCCATTGATTATGCCAGTCTCTGCCACTGTGAGTGAATTCTCCTATCTAGTCCCATCCTCTCCCCATGGGGCAGATCCTGGGGTTCACCCACTGAGAGATCTGCTCCAGCCTCTAAATAAGGATTCAGGTGCCTCCTCTCCCAATTAAGGTGAATGTCTCCCCTGGTGCTCTAGATCACATCCTCTCTCATCTCAGGAATTGATTTCACCAGTTAGCCTCTTTCCTCCTGAATCTTCACACTGTCTCTGCTCAGATTCCTTCTCATCTGGATGTTAGCATGCTTATCCCACCGAAAAGAAATCTCTTTATGGAGGACTTTATTCCCCAGTAGCCACTATGACACTGCTTCTTCAACCCCATAACCATTTCTCAGTCCCACTTCCTCACCTTCCGTTTATTCAGACCCACTGCAATCTGATTTCTGCCTTTGTCTTAGCAATTGAACTGCTTCCACTGAGGTCACCAGTGACCCTCCTATCTGACAAACCAATAGAAAGTCTTGTATTGTGAATATTTACATCTACTACTTCTTGAAGCTTTCTTTCTACTTGGTTCTCTGTTACTTTTCAAATGCTTCACTCATTCTACAAACCTAAGGATTTCACTTTTCATGCAACACAATTTTGCTGCATTATTTTAAGTTTTACCTGACATATATCTCTGAGCACCACACAGTAGAGCCAATTACTATGGAACTTACACACCTAAACCCAAACTCATTTTGGTGCAAACTTCAAAACGTAGTTCAAACTACATTTGAACCCATACTCCCAAAGGCACCTCAAACTTATTTTGCCCATAATCTAACTCATGAGACTCCACTCAAAGAAGCCTCTTTTTTTTATCTCAGCCAATAACACCATCATCCACTCAAGTTCCCAAGCTAGAAGTCATCATAGATTTCATCTTCTCCTTTATAGCACTTCTTCATCCCCAGCAAATCTCCGGGACTCATCAGTTCTCCGGAGTATCTTTTGACTATGTCTCTGTATCCTACCCTCCTCACCCTTCACTACCATTACTGAGCCATTCAATTAGGTCTATTGAAGTATCCACTGTGTGCCACGTATTTGCTAAGTACTGGGAATACATGATGAAGAAAATAGGTATAATATCTCCACTAATGGAATGTATGCTGTAATGGGGGATATGCACATTAATAATTATAAAATTATGACATTAATAAATATGATCTAATAAATATAATTACAAATAGTACCATATAAAGGAAAACTGCAGGATACAATGAAAAAGTATAATAAGGAAACTTGATTAACAATGAAAGGTCAGGGACATCTCTGAGAAAGTGATACTTAAGCTGACACATAAAAAAGGGTCAGAGATAGCTATGTGAAGAGTAAGACAGAGTGGACAAATGAAGGAGTTCGTGCAAAGGCCCTGTGGTTAAAAACACCTGGATTAAGGAACTTCAACAATTGAAGAGGAGTGATGCATGCACTGGCCAGGGAATCGGTAGGAGCCAATTTCTTCAGAGCCTTGTAGGTTTTGCATTTCATCTCAAGTGTCACAGGAATTCACAGAAGGATTTTCAAGCATAATCAAATTCAATGACATCGTCAAATTTGCTGTTGTTTCAGCTCAAGCAAGAGAAAATAGGGCATGAATTACAATGGTGGCCATGGAGGTAAATAGAAGTAGATTTGAAATAAACTTCGGAGATAGAAAAGACAGAAATTTGGCGGTAAGGAAGGAAAGGAAAGTGTTAAGAACGACTTTCAGGCCAGGCGCAGTGGCTCATGCCTGTAATCCCAGCACTTTGGGAGGCCGAGGTGGGTGGATCATGAGGTAAGGAGATCAAGATAATCCTGGCCAACATGGTGAAACCCCGTCTCTACTAAAAATACAAATATTAACTAGGCATGTTGGCACGTGCCTGTAGTCCCAGATACTTGGGAGGCTGAGGCAGGAGAACCGCTTGAACCTGGGAGTTGGAGGTTGCAGTGAGCTGAGATCGTGCCACTGCACTCCAGCTTGGCAACAGAGCAAGACTCCATCTCAAAAAAAAAAAAAAAAAAAAGACTTTCAGGTTCCTGTCTTAAAAACTCAGAGGGCAGGTGAAATTTCCCAAAATAAGGAACACTAAAGAGTGAAGAGTGGATTTGGGAGGAAGGACAAAAGATTCCATTTCTGTATGGAATTTATGATGCTTATAAGACACCAACAACTCAATAAAGATTTATTTAGTGTTGGTGTACAATACCAAACAGACCTGTAATCCATCTTAAATTACTTTAAAATCTTTCTAGATGGATTTCTCAAAAACAAAAAAATAATCAATGCTGTACATTCACCATTTTTTTAAAATGTCAGAACTAGATTTTTCCATTTGCAAGTATTGATAGCCTTCTACATTTTCTTTCCAATTTTTTACAGTATACCATAAACCCAGAGCAGGTTTCTCTCTTTATTCCTCTTATCTTGTTCAGAAAGTAAATAAAAAGCCCTTTATAGTTGTTAATATTTTCTTCAAGACTCACCTCACTCTGAGTTTTAGCCTTCCTAGCACAATTCTTCCTCTTCCAGTCCATTCCTTTATTCCTGTTTAAGGCTTTTCATCTTGCCTGCTTTATTTTGAACCTAACCTTTATGTAGCTGAGTTTATCAGAAGACAATATGTGCAGATTTATCCTTTTTGATAGTCATTGGGATTACTTGAAATGGTTAGATTGCTCTCTCCATAAGGAACAAAGTCAGGGGAGAAATGGCTGTTTGAAAACAATTTTACAGTGTTTCTAAGGAAAACGCTTTTATTTAAAAGATACAGAAAGGATCATTTTAAAGCATTGCAGAGAAAGCCTCAGCTCCCCATATTAAAACAAAACAAAACAAAACACTTTGGGAGGCGGAGGCGGGTAGATCACGAGGTCAGGAGTTCGAGACCAGCCTGGACAAGATGGTGAAACCCCGTCTCTACTAAAAACACAAAAATTAGCCAGGCATGGTGGCGGGCACCTGTAATCCCAGCTACTCGGGAGGCTGAGGCAGAGAATTGCTTGAACCTGGGAGGCGGAGGTTACAGTGAACCAAGATCAGGCCACTGCATTCTGGCCTGGGTGACAGAGTGAGACTCTGTCTTAACAAAACAAACAACAACAACAACAACAACAACAAAACAGATTCTGCAGGCCAAAGACGGCAGCCATGTGAAATTTTCTTTGCAAATTGAAGGCATTGCTTGGCTAACACATGGTGACATGATGTTTGAGCACTGGCAGCAGTGTGTCTTCCGCACTTGCTAAGGGACAGGTATTTTCTTAGCCTAGGTCAGTTTCATTAGGAAAAATTGCCCTTTTACCCACTTTAAGCAGCTTAAACAAATTATCTCAAAGAACTGCAGGGCTTAACCCATTTAATGAATTTTAATAAGGAATACATGAATTACCCAAAGACCAGAAAAAAAAAGTGAATAATATTGAACTAGTTCTGATGGAAATTAGCTCATGACTCTACTGGCTTACATTTACCAAAGGCTGAATTTCTGATGGAAAGCTTAGGTCTATTTTCCAGGCTCTGGGAGAATGGGAGGATGTTTAAATTAAAGATTAATTTTATTCGTGGTATTTTCTCCAACAAATGAACCCTAAATGGAGATTATAAAAGCCATGGGGCTTTTTTTCCTCTTTGGGAAACTTTTAAAAAACAGTTTCTTGTACTGAAAGGGTTTCTCACAATCCCTGAAATATTTTCAGAAATGTAGTGAGAATGTGAATTCCGTTTATTCCCTACAGTCCTTCATAAGAAAGGATAACGTAAGAAGTAGAAAGGTCTGTGTGGGTGTTCATGTGAGTTTCCTGTCTTCCAGCAGGGCATCGCAGGGACTGTGAAAAAAAAATTCTCTCCATTTATTACTTTCTCTTTTTTCTCTCTTACACATGTGATATGTGCACAGTTTTGTTCTCTCTTTTCACTTTTTTCTTTTATCGCTTGAAAAAAATTTTAGTTGTGGTAAAATACACATAACATGAAACTTATCTTACATCTCAGTGTACAGCTCAACAATGTCAAGTGTATTCAAATTATTTTGTCTTCTTTTCTTAAGTAAAACAGAACACACAGCTTTTAAAAACCAAAGGCATGGAAATCAGTAGTGAAACATATCTTTGTTTAAAAGTCATTCCTACTCCTCTTTTGCTGCTTAAAAAAAAAGAGAACTAGAAAGTGTTTCCCCAGAATCTCCATCATTTTTAGTAACTGCAGAATCCCCTATGAAATACATGATGTTGTAACAGTAATCTTCAAAAGCAGAATCATATGTTCTAGCAAGTATTTGAGCTAAAGGAGAAACTATTTCACATTCTGCAAATGGGAGTCCAGTGTGTCGACTGCAATACAGAGGGATGTTGAAAGGCTTAGTTCTGTTTGGGAAAATTCCTGAAAATCTTGAAAAGTTGTCTTGGTGGCCAGGCACGGTGGCTCACACCTGTAATCCCAGCACTTTGGGAGGCCGAGTCAGGTGGATCATGAGATCAGGAGTTCGAGACCAGGCTGGCCAATATGGTGAAACCCCTGTCTCTACTGAAAAATACAAAAATTAGCTGGGCGTGGTGGTGTGCACCTGTAGTCCCAGCTACTTGGGAGGCTAAGGCAGGAGAATTGCTGGAACCCAGGAGGCAGAGATTGCAGTGAGCTGAGATCACACCTCTGCACTCCAGTCTGGGCGACAGAGCGAGACTCTATCTCAAAAAAAAAAAAAGGAAAAGAAAAGTTGTCTTGGTGTTATTCCAAATTGACAATATCATGATGGATTACAGTTGCTCTTCATTGTATTTTGAACTCTTATTTGAATTGGGGTGATTTTAAGAAAGTTCATCATCTTTTTGCCCTGTGAAAATAAATAATAATAAAACTCTTACCACACAAATGCACACCCAGATAGGAGATCTCCACTTCAGATCTGCTGTAAAGACATTGATGTTTTTTCATTTTGGTTATCATGTGTCAGGAGAAGTAAGTTCTGAAAAGAGCACTCTGTAATTTGCATCAAGCAATTTGAAAATGGCCTTTTGTGGCACTAGCATTGGCCATGGCATCCTGTATTGCATGAGGTGACCTCAGTCCAGGATCCTAATGAGAAGGCAGTCAGCACAATGCAATGATCTGTATAGCAAATGCAGTGTTCTAAGGTTTCTCAAAATCAAGATTCCTGACAATAAAGAAAATAGTAAATATTTTCAGGGTTTTTTTTCCAAATGAAATAAATATTACCTACAGTAGATGTTACTATTGTGTTTTTATTTCAAAATGGTTACCAGGGACATATATAAATTGTTCCCTACATAGGATGATCAGATTTAGCAAATAAAAATATAGAATTCCTAATTAAATTGAATTTCAGATAAACAATGAGTAATTTTTTAGTATGAATAGGTTCCAGAAATATCAAATAGTTTTTAATAGCAGTATGTCCCATGTAGTATATGTCTCATGCTATATATGGAACATACTTATACCCCAAAAATTATTCATTGTTTTCTCTGAAATTCGAATTTGACTGGGTATATGTTTAATCTGGCAACCATATTTCTGCAGTTCATTAAAAATTGTATTTAGGGCTATCAGGGGAACCTGCACCCAATATTTCAACGTAGATTCTTTCTATTTTCCCTAAGTGTTGGGCAGTCTGAGAAATAAAGAGAAAGAGTACAAAGAGGAATTTTACAGCTGGGCCTCCGGGGGTGACCTCACATTTTGGTAGGTCTGTGATGTCCCACCTGAGCCACAAAACTACTAAGTTTTTTTGTTTTTTGTTTTTTGTTTTTTTTTTTGAGACGGAGTCTAGCTCTGTCACCCAGGCTGGAGTGCAGTGGCGCGATCTCGGCTCACTGCAAGCTCCGCCTCCCGGGTTCACGCCATTCTCCTGCCTCAGCCTCCTGAGTAGCTGGGACTACAGGCGCCTGCCACTGCGCCCGGCTAATTTTTTGTATTTTTAGTAGAGACGGGGTTTCACCATGGTCTCGATCTCCTGACCTTGTGATCCGCCCATCTCGGCCTCCCAAAACTACTAAGTTTTTATTAAGGACTTCAAAAGGAAAGGGAATGTATGAACAGGGACGATGAGGTCACAAAGATCACATGCTTCTGAGGCCAATAAAGATCACAAGGCAAAGGGCAAAGCAAAGATCACAAGGCAAAGGGCAAAATTAGAATTACTGATGAGGGTCTATGTTTAGCTGTGCATGTATTATCTTGATAAACATCTTAAACAACAGAAAACAGGGTTCAAGAGCAGAGAAACAGTCTGACCTTAATTTCACCAAGGTGGGGTTTTTCCCCACCCTAGAGAGCCTGAGGGTACTGCAGGAGACCAGGGAGTATTTCAGTCCTTATCTCAACCGCATAAGACAGACACTCCCAGAGCAGCCGTTTACAGACCTCCCCCAAGGAATGCATTCCTTCCCCAGGGTATTAATTATTAATATTCCTTGCTGGGAAAAGAATTCAGTGATATCTCTCCTAATCGCACATCCGTTTATAGGCTCTCTGCAAGAAGAAAAATATGGCTCTATTCTGCCTGACCCTGCAGGCAGTCAGACATTTAGTTGTCTTCCCTTGTTCCCTAAAATCGCCGTTATTCTGTTCGTTTTCAAGGTGCACTGATTTCATATTGTGCAAACACACATGTTTTACTATCAATTTGTACAATAGTGGTCCTGAGGTGACATACAATCTCAGCTTACAAAGATAACAGGATTAAGAGATTAAAGACAGGCATAAGAAATTATAAAAGTATTAATTTGGGGAACTGATAAATGTCCATGACATCTTCACAATTTATGTTTAGAGATTACAGTAAAGAAAGGCATAAGAAATTATAAAAGTATTAATTTTGGGAACTGATAAATGTCCATGAAATCTTCACAATTTATGTTCCTCTGCCATGGCTCCAGCCAGTCCCTCCATTTGGGGTCCCTGACTTCCCACAACATCTCTCCCTTTCTTTTTATATAAATGTGACATGGTGACGAAGCCTTGTTCGTTCTCTCGATTTTGATTCAGGATCCTTTGGCTCCTCTGGCACACTAAAAACAAATCAATTAAACAGAGAAACATAATTCCAAAATTTACCACAGTGGAGCCCCCAACAGACTTAATCCAAGTCGTGGGGTTTAGTCCAGAAAGACTTTCTGCCACCTGATCTAATACCTCAGCTCCAGGAACAATGGATAAATGAGCTTGAGAGGCTTCAAAAATTTGTTTCTTTAGTTTGGTTTTGTCCAAGGATAAATCATCTTCCCTACGTTCTAGAAGGTGTCCTTTGACCATTTCCCATGAATGATCAGTCTCGTAGGAATATGGTGTGATACAGAAATCAGAAGTATTCCAATCGCACTGCATTTGCATGCAATGTTCGAGATTCATAAGCCAATCCCCAAGCCAAATAACAGACTGTCTTAAATCATTAATGTGATTAGCCAATTTCTCTGCTGCAGCTCCAGCCAGTCCCTCTGTTCAGGGTCCCTGACTTCCCACAACATAGGGCCAGGCACAGTGGCTCACATCTGTAATCCCAGCACTTTGGGAGGCTGAGGTGGGCAGATCATGTTAGGCCAGGAGTTTGAGACCAGCCTGATCATCATGGGGAAATGCCATCTCTACTAAAAATGCAAAAATTAGCCGGGCATGGTGGCAGGTGCCTGTGGTCCCAGCTACTTGGGAGGCTGAGGTGGGAGGATCACTTTAGCCTGGGAGGCAGAGGTTGCAGTGGGCTAAGATCACACCACTGCACTTTGGCCTGGGGTGACCAAGTGGAACCCTGTCTCAAGAAAAAAAATTGTATCTAGTTGACATGTAGATTCAATTTACATTTCAATAATGAAATCAGTGTTGTCTTTTTTCTTCTGTAATTTTCAAGTACCAGGATTTCCTGCCTAAACAATCTGCAATGTGTGTCTGTTTCTCTGCCCATCTCACTGTGCTCTTAGATGCAGAGTTACAAATATATTCTAGTTTTATTTCTGGTTCCAAAGAAGACAGATTTTACAGGTGTAATTCAGTTTTGTGTTTTATATTAAAATGCATCTATTTAAAATAAATTTTAAAATGCATCTAGTTTCTATAGTAGCTACATCTAAATTTTTCCATTTATTCTCTTTTTTGTTTTATGTTCTTATCCATATTTCATTTAACTTATAACTGTATCTTGAGCTCTTTTGCTTTTGTCATAAGACTAAAGCTTAAATAAATACATTTGCATTTGTACACACACAAATGCACACTCAAACACACAACAAGTTGCTCAGGATAAAAGTCAATAAATGATCAGTATGAAAAACATGAGTCAGGTCATTATAAAAAAAAAGTTTAATCCTACCAGAGAATTATAATATACAGCTTTCTTTTTTTTTTTGAGACGGAGTCTCGCTCTGTCGCCCAGGCTGGAGTGCAGTGGCCAGATCTCAGCTCACTGCAAGCTCCGCCTCCCGGGTTTACGCCATTCTCCTGTCTCAGCCTCCCTAATATACAGCTTTCTATAGAAGTAGGGGAAATAAAGGCCAGAAACTAAAACAAACTATTATTATTACTACTATTTTAAAGAATACAGCTCTTTTTCTATAAACTTGGTTTTGTAATGGACTACCTCAACTCAGAAAGGCTGAAGAAAAGGTTGTCTGTATCTCTGTTCCTGTTTCCCTATGAAGATGGATGATGAGGTACCCCAAAATTAATATTCTCAGATGAACCAAGCCTAGAAAAATGCTTAGACTTGAGAAAGGCTAGGACGCCAAGTGAGGTATAGTAGTTTCTGGGGGATGAAAGGAATAGTGTCCCTATGATCTGTGAGGCAAGCAGCAAAGGCAAAATTTAGCAAGCAGTTTTTAAATAATCATGCCCAATAGAGATTATTCCATTCACAGTGTGGAGATTCAACACACAATACACGTATATGCAAAACTTCCTAGATCACGGAAGTCTTATCTTGCTTTTGTGATCTATGCTCTACCAGAATAATTTCAGAAATAAGCTCAATATAATAACCAGCATGTCTCTTCAAGGATTTGAAAGTTTTGATTTGGTTTTTAATGCTTTTTAATTTTAATTGAAATAGATTAGATTTCCTAGAGGGGCCATCCCCACAAAACATACAAGACATTTAAAGCAGTTTGACCCACAACTTCCCATGAAGTTGAGCAGAAAGTTGGAGTTTAATCACATAGAAAATTTGACCTTCTCTCTTCATCAGGACCAAATTGAGTATATCCAAAATAAATGTTTTTCATTCATCTTAATTTAAATGTTTGTAGCATGATTAATAATTTGACAAATAAACAAAATAGCATTATTTTAGGAAATTATTCTGATGCTCTCTCTTACCACATGGAATTCCTTACTCTGCAGCAAGCAACTTCTTTTTAACAATGATTCAGAAAGGGCTACTATTGCTTCAGAGACTGAAGCTTCTGCAGTACAACTCAGCATTAGAAATATTCCAGAAACTGCCATCACATGAGCAGTAAAGGAGCCCTGGGTTGCATCAATGGTCTGAGGTCAGACTGAATGAATCAGCCTTAGAAGAATGAGGAGCCCAAGTACCCGTGATAAAGGGCAGTCAAATTAAACACCCTCTCTCCTTGTCTCTTCTCCGCCAGGCTCCTGCTTACACCATTTTAGTTCTGACACCATAACTCCTGAGAGGGTAGATGATTATACATTTTCTATAGGAGGGAAAATCTTCTTTTAAGATAACGTCTCATGTGGAGATGAGAGCACCATTAAGAGGAACTATTTTCAATACCTCTGTATCAAAGTCTAAGAATCCCAGCACCCATCAAATGTGAAATAGCAAATACTCAAAGTCTGTTTGGACATTGCAGGAAGAAGGTGACGACACAAAGAAAGTACAGGAAATAATTGAATATTTTGACATTGTGAAAATATATAAACAACGTCTTTTCTCAAAAGTACTGTTGCTGGCAATTCCATAAAACAGCAAACAAATTTTATATTTCACTGAAGACAATGGTTAATCAGCCAATAGGTTAAAATTTGTTTCACTTTTAAACCCATGGTCGAATTGTTTTCATTGGTATTTTACAGAATGAGTCAAGGAGATAAATGTGTTTATTTATCTGTAATTTTTACTGTCAACTCTTTCCCGAAAGGATGCAATTAAATCCTTATAAACCATACAGTGAACATAATTTTTTTATTAATTGGAAAGAGAAATAGTGAACAGTGTATGTAAGACAGAAAGAGAGCTAATTTTACCAAGCTTCTTGGGTAAGATGGTTATTACCCCTAAACATTAAACTTTTTTTTTCTTTTTTTTTTTTTAATTATTATTATACTTTAAGTTCTAGGGTACATGTGCATAACGTGCAGGTTTGTTACATATGTATACTTGTGCCATGTTGATGTGCTGCACCCATCAACTCATCAGCACCCATCAATTCGTCATTTACATCAGGTATAACTCCCAATGCAATCTCTCCCCCCTCCACCCTAACATTAAACTTAACTCTAGGTTCTAAGGAAAGCTTAGAAACATGATGGATTATATAGTTTAACTTTTTTTTTTTTTTTTTTTTTTTTTTTTGAGACAGAGTCTCACTCTCTTGCCCAGGCTGGAGTGCAGTGGTGGGATCTTGGCTGACTGCAACCTCTGCCTCCTGAATTCCAGCAATTCTCCTCCCTCAGCCTCCCAAGTAGCTGGGATTACAGGTGCATGCCTCCACGCCTGGCTAATTTTTATATTTTTAGCAGAGACAGGGTTTCACCATGTTGGCCAGGTTGGTCTCAAACACCTGACCTCGGGTGATCCGCCTTTCTTAGCCTCCCAAAGTGCTGTAATTACAGGCGTGAGCCACTGCACCCAGCCCAGTTTAACTCTTTTCATAAAATTAATCATCACTTATTCACAACAATGCATTGTGGTACAATTACTATTTTTGCCATGCTGAGTTGGATTCCTTAATGTGTGTAGATAACTATGTATCCCGATTTCTACAGATATTTCCTACAAATGGAAAGAGGAATAGTTGTCAACTATGCCCATTTTGAACAAGTCTGTTTTAAAGATGAAAACATAGTATGTGGCATGTTTTCAGTATTCATTTTTATTAGGGATTTTGTCAGAAACTACCTGATATTAACTGAAGTGAAAATTGTTGAAAGAAGGAAGATACATGAAAAGATATGATTTTGTTCTATGTGCTCGATTAAGTTTTGGATTGTTAGGACCAGCATGTGGCAGTGCCCTCTCCCTCTATTTTAAGCTTGTTTTTATCACCTTTAAAAAATTGATTTCATATGCTAAAATCATAATTTTTAAAAAGGGAATTAATCTATCCTTTACTTTTAATTATCTTAATCATTTGAATCACAACAGGGTCGCTCAAATCATTATATTTTGTGATAATAGAAAGAGATCAATACATTGGGTAAAAAAGGCTTCCATGATACATGGTTCATTCAATTAACAAACATTTTGAGCTCTTCACACAAAATATTTGCTAGTACTGGGACACAAAGATGGAAATCTGCCCCATCTCAGTGGAGAAACACTCACAAAAATTTATAGTGGAACCTGATTCATAATGTAGGTATATACATTATTTTTAAATTTAGGAATAATGAAAGCTTATTAATTGATTTTTAACCACATAAAGCAGGTAAATAAAACAAACATTTCTTATACTAAGCAAAGATATTTACCTCTGAAATCAAAATGTATGTCAATATCCTCTCTCTCTCTCCCACTCAGGCTGTGCAATAGAAATCCCTAAGGGTAACTGAGTTTCGAACCTTGTCAAGCCCTGACCATTTGATATATGTTCACTTGCCTTCTCTGTGCCTTAGCATCTTCAGTTGCCCAATAAGGAATGTTCTTAGAATCATTACTACAATTCCAATGAAATTATTTGATTTTGAGCTCCTTGAAGAAAATGATACAGCCAGGCAGAAGTTTGTTATTGTTATTGTTGGCTATTAACTAATTTTAAATCAATTACAATTATCTTAATATCATGCCACCCGTAAGTGGCAGTGGGCAATATTTTCAAAGTTCAAATATTGTTTTCTTTATTACAGGTTTCTTTTCTCCATGGAAAACTCCAAAGCCTGTAAGTTGGAATTATTATGCTTCTTTCTTTATTTCTACTTACTATTGCAAGTTCATTAAATAAAAGTTGAATTTGGTGACCTCAAAATCTCTTTCAACTCTAGAAGTCTGTGATGTCAAAAAAAATAAATCCTCTGTGTCGCTTTGTCTTGTGTCTGTCCCACAAGTACAAGAGTCACTCATCTTACCTTCCTATAAAAACAATTCTGCCCTTTTAAAATATATACTTGCAAAATGAATATTAACACTATGCAGCCTAATGTAATGAAACTACTTTAGAAACCTTTTGTTTTTCTCCTGTCCACAATACTATGTAGTCTTCATACATGGAATTTTTAGAAATAATACAAACTATAGGTCCAGAAGTCTTGACCTGCAAATTAAATCTAGTCCACAAAAAATTTAACTCTGTGTATATTGACATTTACATTTTAATATCTACAGAGCTACATATGTGTATGTGTCATGTGTATCTATGTTAGCTTTGTATATTTGTGTATATATAAAATATGTATGTGTATATATACATATAATGTGTGTATATGTCTTTGTGTGTACATATGTGTATATATATACACACACACGTATATTTAAGCTCTGTAAACTGTATATATATTCTGTCACACCTGACAATCACTCAAAATGGTGCTTCTGAATCTTCTTCAGATACTGGAGATCTCTACCATCATCTGACTACTCTAGGCCTACTTCCCTATGAAACATGCTAAAATGTCTGTGCCAATATAGGAAGCTGGTGGGTTTTAACAATCTTTTTGCAGAGCTAGGCTAGCCAAGTTGGCTTAGCAGTTAGAGATGGTCTTTACTTGCTGATAGATTGAAACTATGAATTGCCCAAGTCCCAAGAGCTGGGACTGGTTTTCTGGGATCCCATTTTATGTGTTAGAATAGTCTACCCTAACTGGATATGTGAAATCCATGACCGGAAGAGGCTGCAGCAAAGCAGAACACTCTCCCTGAGCAGGACCTCATTTAGGATTTGACTCATCTGGTCCACAAAGAACATTAGATGGGAAAACCAGTCCTATTTAAGCTTAGCAAATCACTTAAAGATGCATGTGATTTTGAAAAGAGATACTTTTTTTGTTTGTTTGTTTGTTTGTTTCTTAACGTTTATTTTAGATACAGGGAGTACATGTGCAGTTTTGTTACATGGGAATATTCCGTGATACTGAGGACTGGAGTAAGGATCCCATCACCTAGGTAGTGAGTATAGTACCCAATAGGTAAATTTTAGCCCATGCCCCTCCACCCCAAGTAGTCCACAGTGTCTATTATTCCCATATTTATGTCCTTGTATGCTTAATGTTTAGCTCCTACTTATAAGTGAGAAAATTCAGTATTTTATTTTATTTTATTTTATTTTATTTTTTTCCCCATTAATTCATCATTTATATCAGGTATAACTCCAATGCAATCCCTCC
>NW_016807158.1:1440852-1456306 GCF_001698545.2 Rhinopithecus bieti | reverse complement strand
GGTTAGATCGCAGACTGCTGTGCTAGCAATGAGGGAGGCTCCGTGGCCGTGGGACCCTCCCGGCCAGGTGTGGGTATAATCTCCTGGTGTGCCCGTTTGCTTAAAGCGCAGTGTTGGGGTGGGAATTACCCGATTTTCCAGGTGTTGTGTGTCTCAGTTCGCCTGGCTAGGAAAAGAGATTCCCTTCCCCCTTGCGCTTCCCAGGTGAGGCGATGCCTCGCCCTGCTTCAGCTCTCGCTGGTCGGGCTGCAGCAGCTGACCAGCACCGATTGTCCGGCACTCCCCAGTGAGATGACCCCAGTACCTCAGTTGAAAATGCAGAAATCACTGGTCTTCTGTGTCACTCGCGCCGGGAGTTGGAGACTGGAGCTGTTCCTATTCGGCCATCTTGCTCCGCCCTGAAAAGAGATACTTTTAAATGTTTAAAATGAAATTTGGCTTATCTTAACCAATGTCTAAATAGTTTCTTCCTTTCACCACCAAACTTAAATCTGTGCTCTGTGGTTATACACATCTTTATCTAATTTAACAAGGAACCTTGCAACCTCATCATGGTGCTACAATTATGCAATCTAGTGATTTCCTTATACGTCCCACATTTATACCAAATTATGTCATTTGGTATAATTGCAGCATTTGCTGTCATTATTGTAATTACATTCATAGTCAATAATTCCAAAAAATGTTTTATAGAACTCAATGTACAATTAATCCCAAATCCATGTATTTCTACAAAAGCTAAGGCTTGGACTTCCAGGGCATAGACAAAGGAAGGTAGAAGGCTATAGATTTAATGTCTTCCATGTATCTACCGGAAACTCTTGAGGACTATAATGAGAGGAAGTGTGGCATTAATATACTTGTTTAGGGTGCTGGCACTGAAGGCATTCTGCCTGGACTCAAGTTTTGCTTCTTTCCCTAACTAGATGACTTGAGCTAGCTATGTAAGCTATCAGAGTCTCAGGTTCTATATCTGCAAAATGGAGATAATAACACCCTCTCACTTGGTTATTGTGAGGAATTCTATGAGCTAATCTATGTAAGGTGCTTAAAACATGTTGCCTCTACATGCTGAGCTTGAAAACATGAACTACTATCACCACAGGAAGCAGACCCTCCATTCATGAGCCTTTACCAAGTCACTTAAGGATGCTCTATGAAATGAACATAGTTGACTGAACTATTAATCAAAACAAGTGTATAACAATATACCCACAGTATGTGGGCTTATACACACTGTCCTCTGAGTGTGGCCCTTATTGGCCTTCTCTTATCCAGTCCCGCTTTCCTGGGCATGGACACTTTGGGACTGGACAAGAGAGGCCCAATAAGATGCTTGTTGAGAAATAATCATGTGGCCGGTAACATAAACTCTAAATAGGTGAAGGCCAGGAAGATGCTAGGTGGAGGATTGATGATATCTTGGATCAGAATAAGGAAATGTTATATGGGGTGAGATCTAGCTTCCTCCTAGTCCTGTGTGACTCCCTGACTCTTTTCTGTCTTACTGATCTACATCTCATGCTATTCCATGTCAAGATAGTCACTTCCTGTTGAACAAGTAATATGCTAAAGTAGTGAGTTCTCATTCTCTCCATCTGGAAAGGATCAAGTGCATTCTTCAGATACAGAATCAAGATAAATGCCGTCATCTTCCAACCTTGCCCAAAATAGTGAGGGGAGGATTTAAACTACTCCACTTTCTACAGTAAGAAAACAGTTTCTGAGCAGAGCATTTCATGGGAGTAGGGGAGAGGGGCCTGCCTCATTCATAATCTCTTTACTATTTGATGCCTGGGTGTGGACTGTATGTCCAGGCTGCTCACTGATATTTCAGTGGCTGTCCTTTCATGAAGTTTCACAGACATCCATTCATTCACCAAGGCCAGCAGAGATACAGACTTCTCTCAGCTACAGAAAACAACTTTATTTCCATTTGTGCTTATTCTAGTGAGATGTTTATAAACATTGGCCTGGGTGTGGACACCACTGGGACTGGACAAGAGTGGCCCAAAAAGAAGCTTGTTGAGACATAAACACCTGGCAGGTAACAAAAACTGTAAACGGACAAAGGCCAAGAAGATGCTAGGTAGACCAAGTGAGGCCCATCTACCTCAGTAAGGGGACAGGATCAGAATGCAGGGGGTTCATGAAGGTAGAAGGGAGCACAGAGTGAGTGTCCCAGGTAGAAAGCAAAAGTCCAGAGACCAAAGTGTCTAAGGAAGTAGGGAAGAGTCAACGGAATCCACCCCTCAGAAGGTGCAGTCGGGCCAGCACACCAGCCCCAGCTAAGAGGGTGACCTCTGACCCTGGGGCAGGTGGTTTGCCCCATGGTCTTCTGGGTAGGAGTCACCAGGTAACTCCATTTAGGAGGGAGCAGGGCAGGAGGTGATGGGGAACAGAATAATATGTCTGCTTTTTCTTGGGTGCAGTGATTTTCTGCTTTACAGCCTTTTAGGAAACCCTGACAGAGTGACTCAAGGGTTAATGAATGTCACAGCAGGAAATTGTGAATGCTTTGCTAAGCATGAACTGGACTCTTGACTAATTCCCCAATCTCTGTGCTACAGAAATTGTAGAATTTGTCAGTCTGCCATGGCAGCCTTCCCAAACAGCGCCCAAAGCATTACTTGTTCTGTAGTTTTAAGATTGTTTTTTAGAAACACCAATATTTCATATGAAGCATGTCCAATGACTGTACATGAAGAATACATATACCAGCAAGACACATGTGGGTATGAAGTAACCCTCAATGGAATATGGGAGAAAGAAATAGACATTTGCTGAAGCCCTATGATGACAAATAGGAGATACTACAGTTCCCCAGACCATATTTCTAATTTATTTACTTTTTAGTATTGAGTATCTTATATTTGAAAACAGAAGGGATAAAGTCACAGCTAGAATGCATCCACCTGGTGCCTAACGTCAGCTAAAGTGAAAAATTACCAAGGATATGCCTTTACCCACAAATGTGGCCTTCCACATCATGGCAAGGTCACCCAGAATGGATGACCAAGGAAACCCAGAATAGCTTTCTGTATGAATTTTGCTATCAAATGAATTATGAAGTACATAAAGATTTTTACAAATGGGAGCACAAGGCCTGCTGAGCAGAAAATTCACAAAATTCACTAAAACTCAAACCATATTTACCAGTTATTCTCCCCAGTGTGATATTATATAAACGATTACTCCTGTTAGAGTTATAGGGTGGTTCTGACCCAGGATTTGCCACTGGCAACTCAGACAAGCCACTTACCCTCTCTATGCTTCTAGAGATTATGTTTCATAGGAGGAAATTGAACTAGACTAGGGGTTTTCCATCCTTGACAGTTATAGAAACTTTGTTCAAATGAAATCTTGGGCAGTAGCCCACATAGAAAACAAATTAAAATGAAGCCAATCTTATTGAAGGAAGGGTCAGTGACCTGTTTCTTTTCCAGTTTGCTGGCTCAACAAGAACCCCTGCCACAGTCCCAGTCCCAGGTGTGCAGGGCAGGCCCCAGGTGTCTCTGGTGTTATACAGGTGCACAGTTTAAAAAACACTGGAGTATATGGCACCTCACATCCTTTCCAGCTTGAAAATATTGATAATGGACAGACCAGAGCTGGAATCGGAACCCTGACAAAAATATAGCTGGTGTGAAAACTAAAGCAGGACAGTGCCATAGGGGACAGAAAGTTACAATCCTGCCAAGTTCAATGTAATGTATATCAAAACTGTTGTTTTTTTTTAAGTGGGCATATTTTATTCATTCACTAAATGAACATTTTCTGAGTACTAACTATGCATTGGTAATACAACAAGTAGAAAGATGCAACAAGTAGAAAGAAACACCCCAGTCCCCAGCCTGATCTGTTTGAGACATGGCTGGGTAGACTCATGGTAATCACAGTTGGATGTGATGAAGTGGTGTGAAGGGTAGGAGGGACAGGGCGGTCAGCAAGAGCCTTCTAGGAAAGGAGATACCTCCTCTGAATCTAGTAGCCAGGTGAAATGAGAGAGGGGATGGAAGAGTGGAAAATACATGTAGAAAGAGAAATGAAGTATGCAAAGTTTCAAAAGCAGAAGAGAACCGGGTGGGTCCTCAAGAATGAGAAGCCAGCCCATCAGCCAATATGAGGAAAGTGAGCGAACCCAGGGTCAAGTGGAGCCCGCCACGCCCCTCTCGGAAGTTTGGCCTTTGTCCCGAGGACCATGCATACTCAGGGCAGAGTTTCAACAGGAAGGCAAACTAATCTAAATCTTACATACACTGCCGGTTTATTCAAAGCAGGAAAGAAAAACTGAGTTTGAATGAGGCATCAGTTGATAAATGAAGATGAAGCTGGCAGTGCCAATAGGTGATCTCAGGGAGCCTGTCTTCCTCCTTGATAAAAAAAAAAAAGTGGTATTAATCTCTGCCTTCTCTATCTCATGGTGCTATGGTGAGGATCCAAGAAGATCATGTATGTCAAAGAACATGATAAACTGGGAAGTACTCTGCAGGTCTTTAAGAAATTATGGAAGTAGCAACATCAGTAGCAAAATTCTGGGGGAGGAACCACCAGATCGTCAATAAATGAGGCATCCTAGCAGACTTTGAATAATCCCTGAATCCTAGATGGTTACATAATTACATCTAAACTGAGAGGAAAGCAACTGAATGCTCAAGCGTAGGAGGTTGTTGCGATATGCATAGGTGTCAAATGAGTATATGTAGATGACTACATCTTCTGCTCCAGTGAAAGTGATGTAATATGTTGAAACCATCTTTAAAAAGGAACAACTAATACCATACATTTCTAAGCACTTACACATGATTTGTCTTGAGACACATTTTCTTTATCTTATGGGGGAAAAAAAACAGAGAAATTAAGTGGTTTGCCAAAGATTACCGGCTCACTATTGACAAGGTTATGTAAGTTATATATAAGTTTGCATTCAAAAGTCAGGCACCGCTTGCATTTATAACAATTTATGATGTTGTCTTACATAGACATAAAATCTTTTCTTTCAAGGAATTTATACCAAAGTTTTACCTGTTCCCTGGAAGAAAAGTCCACAAGGCAAAAAAGGTTAACCTAAAGGTGACAAGAGAAAGAGCCAGGAAGAATTTGTCAGTCATTTTCTCTGTCCTCTCACTTTTCAGATAATGGACCGATGGGAGAATCAAGGCAGTCCTCAAACGAGTTTATCTGCTCCGGCCATACCGCAGAACCTGCCCTTCCCACCTGCCCTTCACAGGAGCTCCTTTCCTGACTCAACAGAGGCCTTTGACCCACGGAAGCCTGATCCATATGAGCTCTACGAGAAATCTAGGGCCATTTATGAAAGTAGGCGTAAGTGAAAGCCACATGAAACAAGGGTACATTAATAATAGCTGAGGCCCTACCAGGAGATGTATTGAGGCTGAATGATCTGGCATGGTTTTATATTCTGAGTTTCAAAAGTGTTTCAAGAGCAGGGCCAGCTGGTCTAAAATTATCTTCGAAAGCCTGTTGACTCTAAAAGTAGGTTTATTATATCTTTCACCTTACATTTTATCTCCTACTTTTCTTCCCCTAATCTCCTGAAGAAAATCAGGAATATATTTTTTGAGATTTAGGGGTGAGGTTGCTGGTTTTGTTTAGATTACCAAATACAGAAAAGAAGTGTTTGGCTTTTTTTTAAATCTGTTTAATCTGATCTTGAGCCTAAAGCATAGATTTTTCTTAGAGCCTTGACTGTAGCCATTGAAGAAGTTAGGACCTTGAGTAAAATGTCAGCCAAGCCTTCCCAACTCACAAGCATGAAATCAATTGGTTCCGAACGCAGTACTGATCTAGATGCCAATCATCTCTGCCACAGCTTTCTGTCTTAAAATATCTTAAATATCTTAAGATATTTTAAGTCTTAAAATATCATGTATGCACTTGTCACCTTATCTGAAGGTCTTTTAAAATTGTTGTACTTTATAAACATTAGAAAATAAGGCTTTTAATATTGCTTGCACCATTGTTGTGCTTCTTTCTACCATCTTGCAAGTCATCTCCACATGTTAGAGGACAGGAATCTCACAGTATCATAAGAATCTGTGTATTAAATGAGCAGGAAACCCAGCCTCGTAGAAGAGTTTGGTCCCTGGCGCTCCCATTTACAGTCTGCTGATTTCCTTTGCTTCAGTGTTCCACCAATGTCTTGTTTCCAACTTTATCATCTGAAGCATGAATAGCAAGTTTTAAATTGTGTGTGATCTCAGAGGATCTCAAATCTGCTTACTCTTTTGATGAGCCCAGGGGCTGAGAATTATACACCCAGCTGGTAAAGGGGAAAGCAGACATAATACCTTTTCCCCATCCTCTACAACTCTTCGTAGAACTAATTTTGGTTGAAAAATAGTTAGGACAGCAAGCCATTGAGAAATCATTTATATCAAAATGAAACATCTCCCCACCCCAAATCCACATACACTATTTTTTAAAAAAAGAAGCTACATCAGAGCTACTATATTTCATTCCTTTCCTTCTGAACAACTGAAATATCTTTAGATGGTGTCATTAGAATGTCTTTGCTGTAGCAGAGTAAGAACAAAGTAGGCATTCTTAGCTACATAATACAGAGTATGAATTCAGGATATTAATGCTCATTAAAGTGAAAAAAATTGAAAAGATTTCAGCCCAGTTTCTAATACCTTCTCTGCTTCAATAACCAAGTATTGATCGAATGCCCATTTTGCTGTCAGCACTATGAGGAGATACCAAAGATGAGTAATATGTCCTGCTCTCACACATTTCACTGGGGAAATAAGATAATGAATGTAAACAAATAGAGAGTAAGATAAAGTTCACAGTTCTAAGATGGAAGTTGGAAATGCATAGGATTAAAATATCATCCTCACCTCTTTGACTTGTTTAATTTTGTGATTGCATTTAGGGAGCATTAAGAGGTGCTTCCCCTACTTTTGTCTCCTCCTTGATCATTCGCTTCCATCCTTTTTGCAGTTTCCTAGCCAATGCAAAGCTTTATGATTCAGGACAAAAACAATGTTGGTATTTATCTCCAGTTTTCTCTTTATGGTTGTCTGATACTGTTGTGCCCTCAGTTTCCTTGCACACGATGCTCTCTCAACTCTAAAAGAATTATTTCTTTATCCAGCCCTTGCACTGCTGTTTCTCTTCATTGCCTTTCCCCTCCTCACCTGTAACAAACCGAGTAACCAGTCCGCCTTAACCTCCCAGAGCTTTCTTTTTCAGTCCTCCTCTAGTAGCTCTTCATCGCCCTTTCCCTCTACAGCTACAGGGACAGCAAACATCCTGACTCCCCAGCTCACCGCCCCCTGTGGGCCCCCCATCAGTGCTCTCCCTGTGCCACTGCTGCTGCCGCCCTCATCACACCCCCTTCCTGCTTTCATTAGCTCTCTCTAATGTTTCTAAGGTCACAGTAATGTTTTCAGGGTCAAAAATCTCAGGAAGCCAAAAGAGCGCAAGCTCATTGCGTTTCCTATCCTTCTCTTTTCTACCACATTTCTTCATAACACTAAATGGAGTGTCAATGAAACATAGAAATCATATCAAGGTAGGAAAAGCTCTACAACTAAAGATTAAAGATACCAGGAGAGCATGGCACCGCTTTCTCTAGTCTCTCTGGATAGCTGATCCGTTCACTCTGCTTGCGGATATGTGGGTGTTTTTAAAAAAAAAAAAAAAAAAAAAGCCTTTTGCCCTCCTGTACATTTCCATTTCCAAGTTTCATTTTCTCGTGTAAATGTTTAAAGCAATACTAAAAGAAAAAGATTTTAATTAATGATTGGAAAGCTCAAAGCTCAGTCTGTTTCTCATCATCTTCAAATAGGTTTTTTTAATGCAATGATCATAAAATGTATATACCCAAACAGAAGATCAGTATTTTAAAATTTGTGATTGGGAACCAATCCTATTCTTATTCCTTTGTATCACGTGCACAACATTTAGGTTTGGCTCTATTTATTCTTGCGTCTTTTCCTGGGGGGAAAAAAATCAGGGCAACGAGGGAAAGTGTGGAAAAAATCCTAACCAGAGCTGTTTAAACCGAGTCCTTTGACATTTTCCCTAGCCTATAGTGATCTCATGGTGTCCTTCCTTACAACCATGTCTAAAGCTAAAGAGATTTTTGCATTCACTTTCAAAACTGGGTTGCAGTCGCCAAATAAAAAGACACCCCTCCACCCACAAGCCTGATCTGTACAGAGCTACAGAATGTTTGTTCTGTCAAGGCTGTCAAGAAATATTTGGATTCAAGTCACCAGTCCCCTACAAATGATGGAAATTTATCAAATGATGTAAATGCTGCTGTGCCTCATTTGACTCATAATTAGATTATGCTGACATTTTAATACGCATGCACAGGACATCTTAATAAAGATGTATTCCCCGAAAAATTTGCTGTGATTTTAAACAAATGAAGATGATCATAGGATACTAGAGCCACGTGAAACAGAACATGACAGGTACATGCTGTGATAGGAAATACCTCCTATCTTCGTGAGATCTCAAGATGAGCTGGGAATGGAGCAGGACAGAGAAAGGAAGATTCTCCCACCCAGCAGGCTAGCAGCGCCTCTGATTTCAGAACATTAGGCACAGTGCCCAGAGGTGGCAACTCCGGGCTCCACATCAATCAACAAGAATATATGAAACACTCACTATGTGTCTAGAACTCTGCAGGGCACTCCACAAGAGAAGTTACGAGAAACAACCTCTGCTCATTAGAAGCTTACAGTGAAGTTGAGGACACAAACAAACAAACACATAGGAAAACGATTTCTGAACAAGGCCCCATTATACAACACAGCAAATAATATCAATATTTTAATGTGTGAAATTGTGCAGTAAAAATAACTAAATACTGAGAGTTTCTCAACTTCCATGTGAAAACTGATATTCAATCAAGAGAATGTTATGTGGTAAGTACATTTGCATTATCAAAATCTCATTAATCCTTGCTGGAAAACTCTGTGCAAAACAAAAGAAAAAAAAAAAGAATTTTTCTCCACTTACTTAATTCCACATAAGCTTAAACTTACATGTATAAAAGTATAACTCTGCCCAAAAAGTCTCTAAAAAAGTTTTAATCAGTGGACCTTCTGGATCTTCATATTAATTATTTAAACATTGACCCTAAGTCATTACTGTCAATTCCCAGAAAAGAACAAAAATCTCCCCAACTTCCCTCTCTACCAAAGACTTTTAGACAAACATGACTATTCTCTGTGTAATAATAGTCGCTGTTGATAATAGACTTCTTGATGTCCCCACTACTTGCAATTTTAAAAATTGAAAACAAAAGAAAATACTTTTGCATAGTGGGACAAGCCATGCTATTTTTCCCTTCTCTTTTCTCTGTCTTTTTCCCAAGAATCTCATAAAGGAAGGCCTTTAATTTGTTTTACAGTCACAATAGGAATGACTTGAACGTTCTGGTTTGTATGCTAACATTCCTAATGCTGAACTACATATGCCATTTCTAACATTGGAGAAAAGTAGTTCTAAAGGCCCTTAGTGTTTTCTCCCCTGCATCTCCTCCTCCCTTCTTTCTCTAGGTGTGACTGCATCCTTGCATCCACCACGTATTTCTGATATGATAGGAAACCTTCTATTACTGGCCTAGTTACTTATAAGACTATCTAGGGTGACTACACATGGAAGTTTCCTGAACAATCCCTGTCTGTGCTGTCCTGGCATGATTATCAATAGTTCACTTTTCACCACCCTAGACTGTCCTCATTTGAATGATAAATTATCAAGTTTTCCCTTTTTATATCATCTATTCAAGGAATAATCATCATTACTGTTCAAGAAAAGCATATATCTAAATGTACACACCATGAATAAAAAGCGTAATACCTACTCAGATAAAAAATTTTTCAAGCTAATTTATTTGGCTGATAGAATGTTTGCCTATAGGTATTTTATCCCTAACTTGAGGTAAAGGCTTATTAGTGACTGTGTTGGTAGCCAAACTCCCAGGAAACTCCTTCTATGCCCAGAAAGTTAGACATATGTACAAATCTAGTGCATGACAAATGAAGTAGAAAAAAAATAGGTAGTAAGGTTTTACACATTTAAGTGCTATGCCATGGAGTCCTCTTTCTTAATACAGAAAATAAGTCAGGTTCAACATCACGATAAACACCGAACTGAAAGGGGGTTAATCTCATCTGTCTCCTTCTTCTGGGAAAGATTATACTTAGATAACTACAGCTAGATACTGGTACTGAAAAGAGGAACTGTGATAGGCAAGGCAGTATAAAGTGCTTCCCAAAGAAAACGAATGTTGCTCACTTTGGAATCTTACAAAATTAAGTCTTGATCACTCTGATGGGTCTGTTGATACAGGAGAGAGGGCCTTGCCCTGTTGCTTCACTTTTCTTTAAGCCAGTCTTACTCTAAAGGTTTGTCTTCTCATTCAGCTCATGGGGACATTTCTTGGGCCTGTTCCACACTGCAGCCTTGAAAGCTGGAACAATAAGCAGATGCAACCAGGAATAGAAAAGAAACATTCTTATTTCCTGAAACTCTTCCCTCAGGGTTCTGTCTCTTGGTTTAAACCCAAGTTGAATTATGACTGAAGTTGTTCAAACTTTTTTCTCTTCACATTGAACTTTGATTATCATAAGTAAACAATTTATGAGGTACAACATGTCCACACTCCTTTGCGGTAAGACATCACTCAAATGTAGAATCATAAAAATGTCAAAGATCCATACGGTGTAATGTGCCTTATGGTATAACCTCTTTAGAACAGAAATTTCTCCGAAATGTCTTCAAAAGAGCTCACACAATCAATTTTCCTTTTCAGAATTAGAATAATAAGCGCTGAGTATCATAGCAAAGGTAGCAATCAAAAGTGATCACAGGCCAGTTCAAGAGTATAACAGAGAAGCAAACTGTTTTTTAGTACTATATCTGAAATGAAATTATAACTTGTGGCAGATAAAAAATGGACAGTTATGTTTTTCACATCTATGGCTGTTACCCTGCTCTTTTGTTGTTCATCGATTATTGAATTCTTTCATTGTTCAGGATTGTAATACACATGTAATTCATGGCTGATCACAAATGGGTGGTTGTATTTCTAAACTATCAGGTTTTCTGCTGCTCTTTCCTTATTATTAGTGAGCAAAAGTTGTAGTTTGTACTGTCTCCCAGCCTAACAGCAGAGCCACTTGAAAGGATGGGGTACTGTAATAACATTATTCATCGCAGAACACCGCTTGAATCTCTAAATGAAAAGTGATGGGGGAAGCCACATCACATATGGTAGTATCTCTCTAGGGTGCTCAAAACTAGAGCTCTGAAGCCTGTGAAAATCTTTCAGCTCAAGCTTTCCTGACTCCAAGTCTCCTTTTCCTATGTAATTAAATACCCAATTGAGCCAAGCTGGAAATATCAAAAAGTTTCGGAAAGGTTTAAATAAATCCATGGATGCCATAGCTACAGGCAGCTATTATGTGATCATGAAAGGCCACCATGCCTTCCCAGAGAACACCCTCACATGTGAACACTGCTAGATCAAGCCCCGGCCTGATTTGCTCAAACACTGCTGATGTCCGATGGCATTAGTTAAAGTACCCCCCACGTATGTTCTCTGGAACACAATCTTACTTTAGTGAAATATTAAAATAAGATAAGTAAATGTTAAAACACTTTTACCAGTGACTCTAGCATTAGAAAAATAAAAGGATAGAAAAAGATGTAATAATGTTATCATTTTAAATGTCCTCAATTATACTGAGAGATTAATTTTCTGCACCCTTTTCTCATGGGAAAAGCATTATTGTTATCCTTAGTATAATGTATGTTATGATTTGATCTGTGAAAAAAAATTGCCTTTTAGCTAGAGTTTCTAATATATCACATTGTGCATTACTTTGCATATAATATATTGATATGAAGATCAGTAAATCCAGTTAAGCTGTGTCTGCCATTTTAATATGTAGATTTTAATTAACTTGGAAATCTAATTTTAAAAAGGTATCCTCAGATAGCTTTCTAAGTAACTGTGGTAGCGTTTATATTTCCAACAGGTTCCTTCTGAAACAGGAAATCACCATGGTGTAAGCTTAGTAATATAGAGATAGCAAAATAAAAGTTGTGGTAGGACACATATTTTCCCCATGTATTTTAGAAATTAGATCCAATCCTAGAGCTTATAAATTTATTTCATTCAGTAATTTAAAACTAAAAGATCCTGGAATTAAGGGATAAAGGCAGGGGAGGAGTAAAAGTAAACTCTAAAATCAGCTCTTGATTGAAAGTTATTTAATATATCAAAGCATTTTGTTGGTTGCACAAGTTGACAACTTAACCCAATGTATATTCATGAATAAATGTGAGACCGTCAAGGCTGCAGAGTTTAAGTGCTAGATGGCAAGTAGGTCCTCGTGAGAGAAAATACCAGTTTTATAGCTAACGGAAGTGTTTCAAAGGTAGCAGTCTTCCATCCCTGATACAGACAAAAGGACATTTCTCAAGTCATAATCCTAAGCAGCCACACCAAACATGAAGGTTCTTAAAAAATAACAATGCTGTGTGTGATGATCCCATTCCTGTGTCCAAGTGATCTCCTATTGTCGGGGAGTGGGGGGAGGGATAGCATTAGGAGATATACCTAATGTAAATGACGAGTTAATGGGTACAGCACACCAACATGGCACAGGTACACATATGTAACAAACCTGCACGTTGTGCACATGTACCCTAGAACTTAAAGTGCAATAAAAAATAAAAAATAAATAAAAATTAAAAAAATAGCAATTCTGCCAGAAAGCTAAACACAGCTTACCTGGGAGGAATGATTGTTATGCCCTCCATGAGCCAACTGGCTCTTTATTTGAAACAAAGCTCAATGAAAAAGCAACCAGACTTTGGTCTTATTTCAATTTTTAAAGTTTAAGGAAAAAATACTCATTTTTTTCCATAGTGCTTTATATGGTACAACTATCTTATAAAATTATGTCATCTTAACACATTCAGAATGGGGGAGTTCTATTGTACTATATTCTTACTCTCTGCCTTTCAAAACTGTAAGTTGCCTCCTCTATAAATGCTCTTAAGGAATAATCGCATATGATTGATGATTATATATCATAAATATCTAATTTTATAGACCAAAATAATAATAATGGTATGAAATTTCTTCCAAGCAACAAGTAGTTTACATATTGAAGTCTCAAAGTGTGGGAGGAATGGTTCTTGCAAGAACATTTTACAGTTCTTCTACCTACAATGTGAATTTATGTTTTAGAGAGGTTTAGCAATGTTTAATTAATTTTTATCTGTAATTCCTTACATGATTCAAAAGCAAAACAATGTGGTAAACTTAACATGAAATTCATCATAGAGGCAAAAATATCCTGCCATTCTCTCAGATAGAAGTAACTCAGCGTATCTTAACGTAGATCTTTAGCTTCTTAAGTATTTCTTGACCAGAGGTTTGCAAACATGTGTCTTCTGCCCATCTCATATTAAACCCAGTTGTGTGGTTTAGGAAATTCTCTACTGACAGAACCATGAAGGAACAGGAAGAATATCTGGAGATGTTAGGAAAAAAATGTATAGCATGGTCAGAAAAGAGTGTATTATTTATTCATAGTAATATTAAAATGAAACAAGAAAGAGTTTTATTGGATAACACATTCTAATTAAGTTTAAAACTTAGATATAATACTTACGTTTTCTAAAAAGATTCTTGAAGAGTTTCCTGTGAGATAGTATAGAATACCTTACGCAAGTCACTCGGCGTTTTGGGTCTTAACCATCTGTGAAATGAAAGGTGCCTTGCATCTCTGTCACTATGATATTAAGACCAGGGATTTAGAAGGCAGATTGAAAATCAAGGGACAATTTAATTACATTCTTCTTCACGTTTAGCAGTCCCAGATAAAGACATGGTGAAAGTCTGCATTTCTCAAACACACAGTAAGGAGTTGCACATCTCAACCATGTAGAGTAGAACGAAGCATGACAATTGGAGCCTTGCCTACCCCTGAAAAGTGTTCATGTATGAGAGCAACATGTCTCCAAATACTTCCAGAACACAGTATGCAACCAGGTTGTTCTAGGTTCTAGAATTCTAAATGTGGACTATGCACATTTTAAAGGTGTTTTATACTCACTTTTTTGAATTTTTATGCTATTAGAAGTAGCATAGATTATATCGTAATTCTTATAAAGGATCTCTATTGCTAAAATAAACCAATTTAACTCAACTACTTATACATAATTTCAACTGCCCAGAAAATTGGAAATATCAAAATATTTGGACTAGTGTACATAAATCAATACAATCATTGACTGGATTTTCCACTTTTCATTTCAACATTTTATGACACAAAATTATAACCTAATTTTTAAGGACCTATATTTTCTGTATAGATTTCAGGTTCTAGATTGGCTTTACTTTCAAATAAGTATTCTTATAATGAGAATCAAAACTTAATATTTAGAAATGGTAATCTTATTCTACCCTGATCTAAAAAAAAATTCAGATTTTTCTATTTTGGATGCATGTAAAAGAAACATATTTACATACATGCTCATACATAAAGCAGGGTAAATCTGTCCACTAACTTGGATCTTAGAGGAAAAAAATTATTAAACATAAGTATAAGATTGTGTTTGGGGGAGTTATGATAGCAACAAAAAAGAAAGTAAAGATGAATTTTAAAATGCCATAAATGAATTTCAACTTTAATTCCCCATTTTCCCATCCAGAACAAGTGCCACCCAGGACCAGTTTTCGAATGGATTCCTCTGGCAAGTATTGTTCAGTACTCACAGTTCTGTGAACAAAACGTCTTCCATTTTGTGTAACAAATCATTCTTCTGAGTAGTATCAGTTTCTTAGTATACAATCACTGTGCTACTTTAGTCACCTACATAAAACATGTATTCAAGGTAGACAGCAAGTCTCATCATGGTGAGCCTAAATGCCTGCCAACAAAAGACAAAGGAAAACAGTCATATTCATGAATTTCTTTCATAAAATACTCTAGTAAAAGGCTGGATTAAAAACAGCTGCCAAAGAGAGCCATCAGACTGACTAGGTCTGTGCTATGTAATACAGTAGCCACTAGCTACATGTGGCTATTGGGTACTTGAAATTGGCTACTGTAAATTTAGATATGCTGTCATATAGGTGTAAAATCCACACTGGATTTCACAGACAGTGCCCAAACAAAAAAGAAAGATTTCATTAATTATTTTATATTGATTTCTGTTGAAATAATATTTTGGATATACTAAGTTAAACAAAATATATTATAAAATTGATTTCATCTGTTTTGTTTTCTAAAATGTGGCTACTAGAAAATGTTAAATTACTTATGTGGCTTACATTTTATTTTACATTGAATAACACTAGACTAGATACAAATAAGAAGATAGAAGGTCTCAAGAGATTTGCAATTCAGACATTTCCAAAGAATGGATTAGAAATGTTGCTAACATA
>NW_016807158.1:1390498-1440646 GCF_001698545.2 Rhinopithecus bieti | reverse complement strand
GTTGGAGGAAAAGAAAATTTAATTTTTTTTTGCTCTTAGAATTCATGATGAAAATGCTTTAAACAGCTAATCAGACCACCAGATTGAAAGCCAGAATACTCAAACAATTGCAGAAAATAGTGTTTTATAATAGTAGCACTAGTTCAGGGCCGTGGGCTCACAGCACACATCTCCAGAGTGTTTCCATGATGACAGATCATTATCCATCTCAGCATGTTCTAACACCCCTTGGAGAATATATGTGCCTGAGATCATTTCATTCTGTAAGTTTCCATGTCATTTTTGGGGGGATATATAGAAAATATGGAAGATATTATTTAGTATTTTCTCCTAAAATAATGGCTAAAGTATTTGTTTAGCTTGGTCTAAAATTTTAAAGCATGATTATTCCTCTATACTGACTGTTAAATCTTTGTAATTTTTTAAAAAAATTATCTTATGCCCAGAGAGAAAATGGAACCTAGTAATTACAGTTGCAAAATGAAATTAAGATTTAATTTGGAATTTTAAATCTCAGCTTACAGGTCACAAAAGCACATGTCTTAAAATCTCAGATTCTGAATGTACTTCATTTAAAACAGGAGAAGGAGAGTGGCCCAGTAGTTTAGATTACTTTGACATATATGCAAAGTAACAGTTTACCTTTTAAAAAATTACCTTTTAAAAAATACATTACTTAGAAGACAAAAGTTATAATACAGTTGGGGTATATTATGTTACTGTGCAATTCAGATTTTGAAGAAAAGAACCAATCCAAATAGAATGTCCACACAAGTTATCAGAATATTCTGGAAAATCATGACTGCATTTAAAATCAATAGATCTTAGTTGGCGCTGTGGCTCATGCCTGTAATCCCAGCATTTGGGAACCCAGGGTGGGAAAATAGCTTGAGCCCAGGAGTTCAAAACCAGCATAGACAAGATGGCAAGACCTCCGTCTCTACAAAAAATTTAAAGAGTTAGCTGGGCGCTGTGGCGCGTGCCTGTAGTCCCAGCTACTTGGGAGACCGAGACAAGACAGGAAAATGGCTTGAACCCAGGAATCTGAGTAGTGAGCTGTGATCACACCACCACACTCTAGCTTGGGCAACAAAGCAAGACCTCATCTCTAATAAAAAATACAAAAATGACCGGGCGCCGTGGCGCATGCCTATAATCCCAGCACTTTGGGAGGCCGAGTGTGGCAGATCACGAGGTCAATAGATCGAGACCATCCTAGCCAACATGGTGAATCCCCATCTCTACTAAAAATACAAAAATTAGCCGGGCATGGTGACGGACGCCTGTAGTCCCAGCTACTTGGGAGGCTGAGGCAGGAGAATCGCTTGAACCTGGGAGGCGGAGGTTGCAGTGAGCCAAGATCACACCACTACACTCCAGCCTGGTGACAGAGCAAGACTCCATCTCAAAAAAATAATAATAATAAGATAAAATAAGTAGATGCCCCATACTTTTATCACATTTATAAAATGTCTCATCAAATTATGTGTCATGATTTTGACTCAGATACATTTATCATAATTATAAGGTATATTATTAACTTTATCTGCATAAGATCTTTAGGTACAGAGGCAAAATTGATAGTAGAAAGTTATAAATAATATGTATTTATGAAACTAAGTGATAACTCCATAATGGAATAATGTTGTGGTTCATTGGGTCTAGGAGACTGGTGAGTATCTTAAGGCAACTAAATTCAGGAAATGTTTATTTAGCAACTCCTACGGACTGTGCATAATGGAACACTATAGACAACCAATGGTAATTATGCCATCAACTAAGGAGACTATTAGTGAGAAACAATGGAATCTATGGCCAGGAACTTTGAATGGGCAACTCCACTCACAAATAAGAGAGCCAGGAAATGGGGTGTTACAGAAATGACTTAGGATCAAAAGAAATCTGAAGTCATAAACAGTGCATCAACCATATCAAATGAGGCACTGAAATCAATCAGTATGAGGAAAGAAAAAAAGGCCATTTAATTTGGTCATTAGCATGCCTAGTGACCTTAAAGAGTGCAGTAGTGCTGAGAGAGCATAAACCAGACTGGCAGGAATGAATCAGCGGTAGAGTGAAGGCTCCACTAGAGACTACTTTTCCTAGAAAGAAATGGAAGGAGGGAGCAAAGTCATATTTAGGATGGAAAAATCTGAGCTTACGTGAAGGCTGAGGAGAGAACCAAATAGAAACAGGAAAATGGCTTCTACTATGGCTAACACGTGCTTGGTCACATTCACATACCCACAGGGATAAAGCAAACAAGTAAAGAGAAGGGATATTTTAAAGGATAGAGTATTAGCTACTTACTAGGTAATGTTAGATTTGAGCAACAGAAACTATATAATTCCTGTTTAACTCATTCTGTATCTGGAGTGCATAGAAATCCAGAAGTCAAGACCATGTTTAATAACCTTTTTTGATTCCTAATATCTTCCTCGTGCTAACTTTCCTAAATCTCTTTACAAGGAAAAGCCAAAAAGAGTGATTCTCTTTCCAGCAGGAAAAATTGAATAAATGTATCCTCTGTGCCAAACTGTGATGATACGCTATGGTACCTATGTTTTAATTAAAACATGAAAGGGGATTCAAGTACCAAAATTTAATTGACATGTTTATAGCAGCATCCCATGTGCCAAATTAATTCATAAAATTGTTGTTCTTTGCATTTTTGAAGATTGAATCCATTCATAAAATTAATCAGTTGTGTTCAGTCCAGCCTTTTCCCTAACTGTGCACAAAGCTACGTAAAGCAAGACTAAGGAAACATACAGCATGTGAAGCCCTTGGAGTCTTCATGTGAAATAGAAATCAGCTTTTGAAATCTGCTTTTCTTTATTATGAGAGAGGTTGTCCTGATACCTGGATGTGCTCACCATTTGCTACTTTTTAAAGTTTGTTTTTGCAATATTGGTATGAGCCTAGAATAAATTAAGACTTGTAAATTTCATTTCAGTAACTTGCCACAGTGGTCATGTTAAATTCCATCTAGGAAGAGAATCATGAGATGCTTTGTTCCATAGTGCCTGCAGATCCGAGGACCCAACTTCTAAGAAGCAACACTAGCCACAGCTGGCCATTCAACACTAATATCCAAAGAATGCTTTCTCTCCTCTTAGTCCATTTCTTTACAACCACTGCCTCCTCTTGAGCTGCATTAAGCGAGACCTGAGAGTGTCCCTGACAGTTCTGCAAAAGCGCCGAGGAAAAGAAGATTTTTTTTAAAGAGCACAGAAAAAATAAACAAGGGAACAGAAGAGTAAAAGGATATTGGTGGGGCACAGTTGAACAACATGCAAAGCAACTCAGGTCCAAATAGGTATCTACCAGACACCCTCATCTAACAACCTCCCTGGTGCACAGTTTCTTGAAACAAGAGAAAGGAATAGTGATTGTTAACTCTGTTGCAGTGAGGTAAAGAGTTGGATTTCTTCACTTTAAGTTCTTGCATTAATAAGGAAAGAGATAAAACATGATACAGTCATTGCAGTAATTGAAACATGTCGTCCGGCCAGAAGAGCAGCTAGGGGAAACTCAGAAACATTACAATCTGCCAGGAGAGCTAACAAAGCGGGAAGGAAAAAGAATGATGTCTCCCAGCTTTGTACATATAATTTTAGTGATTTTGTAAAGCCAGACTCCAAGGAAACAAAGAAGCCAAAGAAAAATTAGCTTTCTAAAATGTTCTTATTTTCCCTAAAAAAAAAAAAAAAATACTGCTGCCTCAAGGCACAATCTATCATATGAACTTTTTTCCAGTTGACCATTTCTCTAAAATGTCCAGACCCTGCAGCCTCTGAATCTGTGTTCAAAATTAACAAAGAAATAAAAAATAAATCATGTTTGCCAACATTCTCTAAGAGGTCTCTCTTTGCCTCTCTCTACCTGCTCATGAACCATGAAGCTGGCCACCCCTGCTGGGAAGAACGGAAGAGTGTAGATGAAATAAATGGCTGGCACATACCACCCTATATTTGAAATCAGGTTGGGTCAGAGCAACAGGATCGTAGTTGTCACCAAAATGTGCATAAAGAGCAGGAAGAGGAGAATAAATGCCTCGTTCGTGTCTCTGTTCTTCAGAGTTAAATAAAATTTACTTGCTAAAATCTAGATTTTTCTCCTAAAAAGAAGTCATGAGTTATTCATTAAAGAAAAGCCCCTTAATTGCTTCAGGAATCACAGATTCTCTGACAAAAGACAAACTTCTTGTGCCTTGACACCTCTCAAAGTTCCATTCCTGGGATTGTCATAATTTCAGCATTTCTTTAGGGGAAAAGTTTTACTTAGCAAATAAGATGGATCACACAATAAGGTTCTTGTAAAGCTCCTTGTGCAATATGGATGGGTGCTGAAGTCACTGGAAGAACAATTTCCCACTTAGCATACTCAGTGGTGATGCAAAAATGAGAAGAATACAGGAGATGAGAAGTTCCAGTTAAACATGCTGGCTCTATCATTTTAAGTGTCACAAATACAGCACCTTCTATTTGTATTTTTAATGTGTATGTGGTCTAGAGTTCCTCCAAGCTTAAAGTGACTTACAGAAGAGTTTGTCATGAACCAGTCGTATTATCATCAACTTGTAGAAGTTTGAACAGTGATTGAGGAATATGTGTCATCTCCCATTTCCCCTTCTCTTTCTCCTTCCCTTGGGTGGAGTACGGGTGCCTGCTATGATTTTGTAGAGCTCTACTCCATCTGCCTTCAGACTCCCAAAGCCTTACCACACACCCCAATATGTGATTTCATGTATGATATGGAGACTTCAGAAGAAACTGAGTTCAAAAGCCAATTGTATCTCATAGAGTGTAAGGCAAAGTTTTCATCTTCCCTCTGCCACTACTCTATTTAATAGGAATGGAATTTTTAAAGTTCTCCCATCTTTAAAATATGATTGATTATATAATTTCTAAAGGATGTGGAGGTCTAATTGGTTATTCTTCTTGCAGAATTTCATATTATTCATTGAATGGAGAAGATCTTGGTCATGTGTGCATTTGGTCATAAAAGGGTGTGAATGCTCATTGAATCTTGTACAATGCATACAAATATATGTACTTATGTGCCTGATTCATCTTTATTTAAGAGAGCACCAGACAAATAATTGGCATTTGCCCACATCTCAGAAGTGAATGATGCCTTTCATATGTCCCTGGGAATAGCCCAGGTTGTTGGGCACCAAGGCAAGCCTGTATAATTGTGCATTGTACACTGTATCACTCCAGCAGTCCTACCTACTGCAGAACCTGGAAAATATCTGCCTGGTCAGCAGTCAATGAGCCTCTCTCTGCAACGAGCGCTACTATGTAATCATGGGCTCAGACGTAGATTTTTGTCCCATGAGAATTCTCTGAAATCTCGTCTTAATTTCTACAACAATCCTGTTTAAGCAAGGGGAATTTTACTTAATACCTGCTTCTATCAGTTCTAATACCTCCTTTAAACCATTAAGGCCCAGAAATCGCTAAACATTTCTTAAGCAAGGGATAGCATAAAAAATCGTTCTTGAAACCGCTGATCATCTGCTGGCATCCCAGCAGTGGACACGAAAATATGCACAGCTCAATCACGACTGAAGTTTTTCCCCCTGATGAAGGTGCCAAGGGGCAAGGGGACGGGCTAAGCATAAATCAGATTCTACTTAAAAAGTCAAAACATTTTATATTTAATAGTTTTAATTTATTCTAAGGCTGAAAAAAATGACATTCAGGAGAGTTTTCAGCTTATTTTGAAATACATCTCTGTTCTTTCAGCTGACTTCAGAAAAGTATCTTCTTATTTATTTTGAGTACTCTCATAAAGCCAAAAGTCAATCTATGGCTTGCACATTCTAAAATGTTTCGGGGATAAAAGTCCATCTTAGACCCAGATGAATTTCTACCTGTAAGTTATAAAAACCCTAAAGGAGTTTGTCAGAAAATAAATGCTTCACTTGAACCCCAATACAAGAAAGTTTAAATTCTATATCTTCTAATTTTTACAATTTTAAAAGAGACAACTTCTATTGGGCATACGTTTATGCTACACAAACACACACACACACACACACACACACTCCTAAACTGGATGCATCATGTCATAAACAGATATTAATAAATTACTAGGCAGTGCTTTATTAGACAGTTCCAGGGTTTTGCCATCTGTTCTCTCTTACTTGCGTAATAATTGTTCTAATCAGAGTAAACATCCTGAAAGTGACAGTCAAGCTTCTTGAGGGCAATCCGAATGCTCTCAGGGAAATCAAGAATTATAAAGGCATCAATTTTCTTACTCAGAAAATTCATGTATTCTTTCTGCTTCTGGTAATAAATACCCCAGTAGTGCCCTTGGCTGGTCACTATTATTCCAGGGACTACCTAAATTTGGAGTACCTACTTTTTTGCTACCATATTTTTTGTATCCTCTGTGGTTTCCATTGACCCTAACAGCACTCTCATTAATCACATCCACAAAATTAATTTATCATTGGTATGTTCAGTTCCTCAGGGGCTGGGAAAGAGGCAGGATTCATTACTCATTGGGATCTCCTTTATGCCAGGTCCAGATTATAAGGAATTGGATGTTCACCTTCGGAGGATGGAGTCTGGATTTGGCTTCAGAATCCTCGGGGGAGATGAGCCTGGACAGCCTGTAAGTTGAATCTTCTTAATTTCCATGCTTGGGGCTGTATTGTATGAGTAAACACCAGGGAAAATAGTGTTTAGTGTGATATCTAAAAGGAAATGTTTTAGGACTCTCATAAAGAAGTTTAAGCTTTGGGTTTTTTTATTTTTTTCCTTGCTGTTGTCTTTAAAAAGATCTCACGACATGCAGGTATCTCCATGACAAATTTCTCATTAGAAATCACATTCAATAGGGACATTGCTCTTTTTTAGAATGGATTGAATTCCTCTTGAATATTTGCATTATCGAATTGCACTGAACCCCTGGTATCTTTGGGTAACAGTTCATGAGTAATGGTAACACCCAACTGGGAACAACAGAATTATGTATGTTTTTAACCAAAACAGCAAAGGAGATAAAACACAGGGATAAACAGAAATAAAGTCAAGCTCAGCACTGCAGAATCTCAGCCAGATTTGAATTAAGGGATTACCAGAAGATGTTCATAAAGTCAACTTCATTGGCATAACATATATTGAGAAATTTAGAAGGGCTTTGTAGAACACTGTGTGTGTGTGTGTGTGTGTGTGTGTGTGTGTGTGTGTGTGTGTATTCAGAGTAAAAACATAAAATACTGGTAGTCACTAATACACAGAACACACAGCAAGGCTAGATTTATGAGCATATGTTAAAATATCAGCTATAAAACACTCATTGTAAAAGATATGTCTTAAATGGTACCCAATGTGACTAAGTCAGGTCCATGAAAGTTTTGAATAAGTGAAGGGCCTGAGCAGTGCAGTCAGCTATCTACATCCCATCTGGCTCTGGCACCTGAACTCCATCCTAGCTCATGTAAGGGAGTTAAATTTTAAGCCTCAGCTTTCTCATCTGCAAGATGGGGATAACAGTAGTGCTCTATTATAGAGTAGCTTTGAGGATCAAAGGAGATTATATATATATATGTATATGGAAAGGTCTTGGCATTATATCTGGATCACATGAAGTTCTGAATAAATGTTTATCATTATCAACTTTGTTTCTCTGGTTACTAGATTCTCCCAGGAAATATACTGTCTCTCTCTCTCTTTCTCTTTCTCTCTCTCTCTATGTATATATATATGGTTTTTAAATATACTATATGTACTATAAATATTATATATGTGTGGTTTTCTTGAGACAGAGTCTCGCTCTGTCACCCAGGCTGGAGTGCAGTAGTGTGATCACAGCTCACTGCAGTCTCAACTTCCTGGGCTCAATCAATCCTCCCGCTCAGCCTCCTAAGTAGCTAGGACTATAAGCATGTGTCATCATGCCTGGCCCCAGAAAATAAAATTTAAAATAAAAATAAAACCTGGGCAGAAATCCTCAGGAGAAAAAAGTTAATCTAATAAATGAAAGGAATCTGAAACAGTTTAAACTGTCTCAGAGTAAAGTAGATTGTCCTGGGTGAAGAGTGGGCTCCTTCCCACAAGAAGTATTCAAGCAAGCAATGGCAACCTGGCAGGAACTCCGAGGAGCTTCCTCTGCCCTGCGGGAGGAGTTGAACTGGATGATTGATGAGGTCCCTTTCTACAGAAAACTCCAGGAAGCTGAGCTTATACTCCAAGGATGAGGGCTCTTCAGGAAAAAAGACTTATTTCCGAATTCCTGGGGATGAAATTTGGCAACAGTCAACCAGAACGTCACTAACTCCCCAGCTGCCAAAGAAGACGTGAAGGTGCTTTTGCCAAGGAGGATTGGCCAGATTTTTCATAGTGCTTTGAGAGGAGGTAGAATGCTGAAGTAAAATACAGGACTCGAGTAACTTCAGACTTAAATTTATTCAGAGACTAAATTAAGAATCTCATGTCACAGGGAAAAGGAACTCTTGGCTGTGTTTCACTCCCATCCACTGCTTTGTTTACTCTCCCCTATCTCTGACTCTGAGATTACCAGGGATCCTAGGCCACCAAGTCAGCCCTCCAGCCTTCCTGCCCTCTATAACTCACCTTGTTTTATAATAGAGAGAACTGAAAACATTCTCAAGTCCCTTCATATCTGTAAGCATTTAGTGCACTGATTTATGCTATAGAACCTCCTGACCTCCACAGGGTATTTATACAGCTTGGTGTCCTTCAGGATTGTTCGTGTATCTGCCTATTTTGTTCATTCAGCAGGAGTTTAAATTTCTCCTAAGCAAGGACTTTGTCTTACCCTTTTTATCCAACATGAGTGCCCCATAATTGAAAAATGTGTCATTATCCAGAGTGAGCCAAACTCGAGGTTAAGGTCACAGTCTTCAGACTGCCACCTCTGCCCAAGACTCCTGGCATCAGCTGAAATAAGTTTGCCAAATGTCAGAGTCTAAGGGAACAGTCTCCATAGACCACCCCAACTTTAAACACTAGCTCTGAATCTGGGGGCCCCACTGTGTAGTAGGTTCGCCGTGCACTGGTTGCCAACTTGTCTGCGTCTGTTGAGACAGAACACTCACCCACATGCCAGGCTACATGAAGTAGATTTGTCACTTACAGGGAGGCAGCGAGGGACAATAGAAGCCAAGGATTCAGGAAGAGCAAGTTCCCCCAGGCTCAGGAAAGCTGCCTAGGACAGACGGAGTCTCCACTCACATTTGCACCTCAGCTGAGGGTCCCCAAAATCAGCCCAGTGTGGGGTTTCTACCCTGGAGAAGTATATCACAGTGGACTCAAGCACTGAAGGACATCCTGTTTCTAGGGGGGACTGGAACAGAACGCAGGCTGTTCCAGCTAGCCCCTCTTTATCTCAAGATGTTGTGTTCCTAGCACCTTCTATAGTTATTCTTGAGAACTACAAGAGAAAATGGGGAAAAATTTGGGTGAGTCCAAGGCCACCCAGAGAACTGTCCTGTGCTCACAGCTTTCCTCAGGTCTAGTAATTCACTAGAATAACTCAGAACTCAAGAAAGTACTATATTTATGATTACTGTTTGATTGTAGTGAAAGCATAAAAATTAGAACCAGCCAAAAGAAGAGGTGCACAAGATAAAGTCTAGAAGGGTTCCAAATGTGACACTTCCATCACTCTTAGGGACATGTTACCCTCCAGCATTCTTGCAGAGAGGATTGCCAGCCAGGGATGTTCACCCAAGCTTTGGTATCCAGGGTTTTTATCCTAGTGTTTTGTGACATGGGCGTGATTGATTGAATCATTGCCCACAAGGATGACCTCAATCTTGAGCCCCCTTTCTTCCCCAGGGGCCAGGCTGATATCATGTGGCTCAAAGGCACAACCCACTGATTACCTCGCTGGTCTTTCTAGTATGGTCAGCCCCTACTCTAAGACTGTTGGTGTGGCTGGCCCCATCCTGAGTCATCTCCTTAGCATAAACCATCAGGTATGGTCAAAGGGGCTCACCATGAATGACAAAGACGCTCCTAATTCCAAGAGTTTTGAGGTTTCCTTTCAGGAACCAGGGAGAATGGCCAGACTTCGCTTTGGGCTGAGACCATATTATTTATGGCAAAGCCATGTGCTTACAAGATATCAAATGAATGAAACAAAATGAAACCATGCTCAAAATAAAATACAACTTTAAGACCATTTTTGTATCATTCTGTGGGACACTGAGCACTAGCTGAAACAATTATAGGGCATTTAAGGGTAAACTCATCTAGAATCCATTGCACTTATACTAACATAATACTTCAAACTTACCAACCTAAGGGGTTTCCACCAGAAAGATGAGCTCTCTATTTGTTCCAGAATACACTGACTCACATGCTTTTTTTCCCCCTTTTACTAATCTCTGAGCTCCTTGAAGGCAAGGACTGTAATTTAATGGTGTTTATATCTTCCAAGCCTAGCCTGGTACAATAAGTATTAAATGGAATTGAAGAGAGAATTTTTTCACCAAGTCAAAACTGTCACCTGAGCTTCTCAGAACAAGTAAGGATCTGGAGTTTATATTTTCTGAGGCCTCTAAATTCTACAGGCTCTGCAGAATTAAAGTGGCCTAGTCCTGGAAACAGAGATAGCGTCCTGGCGGCCCTACAGCATGTTTTTTTTAGTTCCCCCAGTATTTTACAATTGCTGAGCATCAATTAATTTCACCTTTTGAAAAATGGATTTTCATCTTCTCTTGAAAATTAAATTTAGCAACATCAAGCTTGCCTTTCTCCATGACAACGACTGGCTGGAACTAAGCAATGGTTCCTTTTAGACTGAGCCTGGCTGCAGTTCCCAAAACTCCTGTATGCCTGTGTTACTCTTTAAAGCTACTATCTTTGTGATTCCCATCCCAGTACCCATTCCAGAGGACTGAATTAAAAGACATTGGAAAGATGAATATTTTATGCCAATGGAGCCTTCAACCAGGGCCAGATATTTTAAAAACCTAACCTAAGCACTAAAAACATTTATCAGGTCCTTTCTCCCATTTATAAATACAAATAACATTAAACTATAAAATAAATACAAGGCAAAGCGACAAAGTTTCTGATTCTTTCTATGATACTTACTTTAATAGAGTCTTTACAAAATGAAATTCTGACTTTATTGGACCCCTTGGCTCATGCTTTGTCTGCTTTGGGGGTAAGCCAGCATCCTATTCTGTAGATATTATCTTCAACTGCTTCCCTCCTCCTCCAAAAGCAGAAGCGATTGCATGACTGAGTCATGGGGAGGGAATAGTCTTGGCTGACTCAAGAGGACAGTGGTCTTGCTGGACTTTGCCTGGCACAGCAGCAATAGAATTGTTACCAGGATGGAAGACGTACTGTTCAAAATGAAGCTCAGATGTGTGAATGCAGCCGTGGTTACCACCCAGCCTCAGGACCTCTTTCTGCCTGGTTTGTACACAAGTTCCCAGGTTCCTATCACTTCTGAATATTGGCTTTGCATTCCTGAATCCTTTCTCCCCTCCAGTGGGCAGGCATCAAGTATTTATGATAAGCCTCCTCAGATTACATGGATTGCTGGTTATCCTATTGTGTTTACTTAGATTTATTCTGGTTTATTCCTTCATTTGAATGATTTAAGACATACTCATGCTGCAAGTTACAATTTTGACATTTAAGCCATAAAGTAGCAGCTTAAGTCTCTCCGAAGCAAATAAAGCTAAAAAATTAGTCCTGAAAACCAGAATATTGAATCGCAGAATGACCCTGTCCAGGAGAGTGAAACTGTAAAGATCTCCCGTAAACCTTTCCTTCCAGCTTTTCTACATTCTAAGTCCAGAGATAACAAACAAAATGTGCTAGCCTCATTTAGTTGCTGGTGAGCTACAAAGGGAGAGAGGCATGTAAGGTGATTTGGTCCCAACTAAAGGAGGTCTCATAAGTACATCAAATGGGTTTCTGCCTCCATATATACGAAATGCTATTGACATCCCAGGGTGCACATTAAACACAACAGCACGGCTTTCAGCAAATAATGAACAGCAGGACTCCTGCTCAGACAAAGCATATGGGCATTTTTCCTGCAAGAGGAAATACTTTTCACAGTTAAATAACAATAGAAATAGAAAGAGGTGAAAAGTTGCCAGAAAGGAACAAAAATGGGATTTCCAGCTGTGAGCTGAAAAGAGATGGAAAGGCATCAAGAGGGAGAGATCTGGAAAACACTGCATTGGAGAAAAGCCATTCAAAGACAGACAATGACAGACCTAGTCTTTGGCACAGGAGTCCGGTGCGCACTGGTTGGAGGAGTTTCAGAAGGAAAGAGCCTGAAATCTGCTCACCACAGTGACAAGTTGTCCCAGGCTACAGATACTACAGAGCAGATCTCCTGGGCTTAGGCTAACATTGGGCAGTGCAGGAAAGAATTAAAGAGACTAAAAGGCCTGGAAAGGTGGTTTTGGGTTTCTTTGTGTCTTTCTTGGTTTTCTGGGTTTTTTTTTTTTTTTTTTCTTTTAATGTGAGTTTCTCCCCTGACTTACTGGGATCGCAGCCGCTTGAATGTGAATTGCTGTTATTTCACATCAAATGTTCTGTTTTGTTCTGTGCCCTCACAGCATGAGATAAAGTAGAATTGTTTTGTTTCTTTGGGGTTTTAGAGAAGGCGATTGAAAAGATAGGGCCACAGATCAGTTGTTCATGGAGAAGTTCTTTCTTGCTCTGTTTTGCCACAAAGCTCTTCCTTCAGGGCTAAAGCAATGGGGACAGGAGAGAGAGAAAAAAAAAAAAACGCCTCCTCCAAGAGGGCAGAGAAGAGAAAACTTAATAGTGGAACTGAAGGGTCAGCTGAGGCTGAAGAGTCCCCCTGGGCTAGAGGGTGGTAATGAATGGGGCAAGGCTAGAGTTGGCTGGGAAGGCTCACTGGCCAGTGGGCCAGGGGTCAGCAAGACTAAAAGCATGTGACCTGGTAAGTAAGGGATCCTGATCCTAGCACCAATGGTAAGGGGAATAGGTGCCTTAGCAGAACTAGAAAACAGCTACTGTGATGGGTCAGGGAGCGCAGGTCTTGTGCTCAGCCAACTTGGGATGTGATCAGTGAGACCACAGATCCTGTGGCTATTGGGAAGTGAGAAGAATCACAGCCTTGCTATCAAAGGGTGACTGATCTATGGACCAGCAGCATTTAACTCCTGGGAGCTTGTTAAACCTGCAGAATCTCAGGCCCCTCCCAGACCTGCAGCCTCAGACTCTCATGGGGTGCGTCCAGAACTGTTTTAATAAGCTCACCCGGTGATTCCTGTGCATCCAAAAGTTTGAGAACTGCTGACTTAAAGGGTCAGATATCCTGAGGCATGTTCGCAAGAGCTTAAGCGAACATAGGAATGTATGCACTGGGAAACCAATATGAATTACAGTGCAAGACAGAATCCTAGATTATCTAGTCCCTACGGTGGCAAAGGGGAAATAATAGAATGTGTCAAGTGGACAAATCATATTGGAAGTAAATGACAAAAAGTTGGTTTTTTCTCTGGAATAGAGAGAGAGATCGAGCTATCTCTGTGTCAGCAGTGAAATATAATGCACAAAGGTGCCAAATGCCAAAGGCTAAGGTGCACAGCGGCAGGAGAGCTGGAAGCAATGACGGTGCAAGTGGTCAACCTCTGCCCAGCAAAGGCTGCAGCTCCTGATGGATGGAGCAAATGTAACTGTATAATATCACTAATGAGTAGGCACCATGAGCACCCACACAGCACACCATGCTCAGCTCAATTCAAGTTTATTTAACAGTATGGCAACCTTTTTTTGAAACATGGTTAAGGTTACATTATATAATGTAACTATATAATATACATATAATAATTATGTAAAACTATATAATTTATACTTGTGTTATACTGAATATGCTATTTATTAGATATTCAATTGAAGGGGTAATTGAATATGCTGCCTATTTAGAAATAAATATATAAAAGGCCTATTCTAACCAACTCTAGCACTACTCTGGACACATGACTGACACCACTCCCAACCACTGTATTTTTTCCACAGTAATCCTTTCTGGCATCCTATATAATTTACACATTTATTACATTTATGATTGTCTGACCACTAGAATGGAAACTCTGTAGGGTAGTGATTTTTGTTTATTGTTCACTGATGAATTTCTAGCACCTAAAAGTATCCTGGGCTCAATGAATATTTGTTGAATAAATTAATTAATAAGGGGAGTACGTCATATCACAGCAATATGGTAGAAAAGTAGATCTTTTACTGGGCTCTTTTTTTCAATAAATGATATTAAACTGCTGGCACACACTATAATGTCCAGAGTGTCCGTAAATGTTGCTGTATATCTTGCTGTTCTCCTACAGCAAGAGAGGAACTTTCTGATACGAAATTTCATCTTTACTATTTTTGTATAGGGCCCAATAGCAGCTATGGCTCTCTCAGTTGTAACCACTATTTTGTGTTTTACTTTCATCAGTCAGAATCAGAGCTATACCTTAAAGTTGATAATTAACCAGCCAAGAAGTTCACAAGCCATTTTTTTCCTCTATAACTAGCTGTAAACTGTCTCACTAAAGTGTATAGGAAAGCTAAAGGTTGAAGCATTTTCTTTGGGCCAAACCAACTAAATGCACCTTTTCATGGGGCAGCGGAGAAACATTTATTTTAACTGGTTTTTGCACAAAGCACTTACCAAATCTTTGAAGTGCTCCATAGTGGGTTGAGCCTTTTGAAGAATAGATTGGAACATCTTTATAAAGAAACTCATAAATTCAAGTTGGCATGACAAGAAGGGAAAGTGGAGAATGTCAGGGCATACCCAACTTCTGGACTGTGGGTTGCAGGGAAAGAACTGCACTGTGCAGCCAGTCTAAGGCAGGAGATGTCAGGCCTGTCCTGTGACAGCAATCATGAATCATTTGTCAGAACACTTAATATTCCACACAGAAGCAAATCTATTTCTCACCCTACCTCACTCCTCAGGAATAAGGGGAAAGCAGAAGTCGTGTGGGAAATTTTCATTCCCGTGTAGAAAGAGAGCTATTCCATGGACTAAGGCTGTGACGCCCTTCAGACTCTAACTTTGCACATACCTGAGAAGTCCTGGGCATCCAGATCTGGCTGTCATGTTGACAGGCCACTCTGAGCAGTGAGACTAAGTACAAAGGAATGGTTCTGCTGCCAAGCCTGAAGACATGCAAGCCCGAAGGTCATGATGGAGCAACTCTGCAAATTAGCTGGAATTCACAGATAGGGGATTTGAAAGAAATTATTATGCCTGAAGGAAATCAATCTGGGAGCAAGGGATTTAAAATAAAACTTAGCCTCTGTAGTATCATCAGGCTAATGGTAACCACTGCCATCAGCTGCTGTGTGGCTAAGCCACTGGCAAAAGAAAAGGGGGACCTATTGGTCATGAGTTTGAAAAATTGTTTATAGGTTAAACAGCAAAATTAAAATATTTAATACTATTTTCTTTCCTCTGAGAAAGAAAAAAGCCCTGCTAATTGACACTAAACTGAGTGCCACTAATGGGACATGGGAAACCTTATGTGTTGCCTTTCATCACAGTCCCTGGTTCAGGGAATTATAAAAACAACCACATTTCCCAGATGGGTACCTCCTCACTTCCTGGCACAGTAGCCACCTAAACAGCAGAAGCACTTCAGGGAACAGGCAGAACTGGGAATGTCCTTTGCGTAGAGGACAGTGCGCCGAGAAGGTATTCAAAAGAATGGAGCAAAAATCTGGAGAAGGTCTGAGATTTTTTTGAGTAAGTCAACTGGCTGGAAAAAGCCAGCTATGAGTTTGCTTTGTTTTGTTTTATTTTCTCCTTACCCTCCAGCTTTTCAAAGCAAAGAAAAAGAAATCTTTCAATCTTTATCAGAATTTAACAATGTGCAACAGCTAGTTTCCCCTTGACTCTTTTTGATCCCTTGTTAAGTGCCATGAAAAAAGTTAAATGCTTCACATGAGTTATTTCATCCAAATCTCCCAAGAACTCCATGAAGTAGGTCTGATTATTTTTTTCTTATTTTGCAAGTGAAGAAACTGAGGCTCACAGAGTTTAAGAAGCTTAATCTAAGACCACACAAATGTGAAACGGAGCCAGAATTCAATCCTCACTTTGTTTCAGCCAATTAGCATCAGATTATTTGGGATTAGAATTTTCCTTAAGGGTATTCGTCATTTATGATGAGCCAGAAAGCAGGTGTCCCCAAAACTTCATGGCAGTCAGCAGCATGTTCAAAATATTTATCTCTAGCACTAAACAACTTGACAGAGTTGGAAGGACATCTTTCCAACGTCTCATTTTTTACTTTACAAGTGCATGCTCAGATTTGAGGGCAAGGGATGGAATGTGAGAATCACGTCTTCCACAAGTTACATAACTGTATATAAAAAGGAAAAAGATGGCATGAACTCAGATGGCATAGCTTGCAGTGAGCCGAGATTGGGCCACTGTACTCCAGCCTGGGTGACAGAGTGAGATTCCGTTTCAAAAAAAAAAGAAAAAGAAGGTTTGAAATGTGAATGTCCTTTCCTTCTCACTGCTTCTCTAGATTTTGATTGGAGCCGTCATTGCCATGGGCTCAGCCGACAGAGATGGCCGCCTTCACCCAGGAGATGAGCTTGTGTACGTTGATGGGATTCCAGTAGCCGGCAAAACCCACCGCTATGTCATTGACCTCATGCACCATGCAGCCCGCAATGGGCAGGTCAACCTCACTGTGAGAAGAAAGGTGCTATGTGGAGGTATGTACCTGGAGCCTGCTGCAGGAATCGAGAGTTAGGTGGTAAGATGTTTTCGTGAGACATGGTAAGGCCACATGAAACAAAATTTTAAATCAACATTTCTACATTATATGAGGAAGGAAACAATCTAGATATTCCAAAAGTAATGATGATTTTGAAAGTGCTGATTTTCACCCCATTGGACAAAAATCCAGTCTTTGAGGCCTGTATTTTAAATGTATTCCTTAAAAATTTCTAGAATAGCCTGGGGTTAATTTAAGGTATGCTCTCTGCTTTCTGGTAGTTGCTAGTTCTAAGAAGAACAAGATAGTAACAGAAAATATGCCATTTGAAAATGTGTTTGCAAACCAAGAGTCACAGCATTTTGATGCCATAAAGTGTCAACCAGGATGGAAAATTAGCTTTCACTGTAGAGCCTGATAAAAGGTAACAGTAAAGCTGTTGCTCTGATATAGAAAAAATGCAGCTGTACCTCACTCCAAGAAAACACAATTCATATAGTTCCAAACTTATGAAACAGATAAATTAGAAATAATTATTCCCTTTACAACCACTTTCTCAGCTTCATAAAGGAATCCACCAAAGACATACTTTTCAAAGTCAGCCGTTGTATTTATAGTATGATTCCACTTATCCCTCTTTACCATATCAACCCTACAAAAAATTATTTATATTTTTAAGGAATATGTCAGTTACAAGCATCACACTGTTTTTTTAGGATCTGAGTATTCAATAGCATTAGGATTGTATTATCTCCCCTCAAAACCACCCAGCCTTTGTTCTGTGAATCACAGGGGCAGCAACTCCAATGATGTTCAGCTGTCACCTCCTGCCCCAGCACCCCGCTGGCTTCTCTGCTCCACCCCTTGACAGCCCTCATACAGAATCATCAATACTAGAAGTAGGAAGGACCTTAGCTGTGTGAGCTTCCTCTTGTTACAGATGAGGAAACTGAGGCCCAGAGGTTTGATAGCTTGCCCAGCAGTCCACAGTGAGTCGGTGACAATGCAGAGAGGGACTCCTCTTTCTAAGGCCAGTGCTGATTTCTTTATGTTACTTTGTCCCCTACGCTATTCTACCACAATCCTCTCCCCTAATGAATTAGAAGATGTTAGAACTTAGCAAATGTCACTCCGTAATGCAGGGAGTCTCCCATATGTGCTGTTATACCAGTTGCATTCCAGAAGAGGACCACAGGCTAATGACAGACTGTGAATGACTAGTAGAGAGGATAAGGCATATTCATGTGATGAAAAATCTTTTCTTTTCTTTTTTTTTTTTTTTTTTTTTTTGAGATGGAGTCTCGCTCGCTGCCCGGGCTGGAGTGCAGTGGCCGGATCTCAGCCTCAACTTCAGCTCACTGAAGCTCTGCCTTCCCGGGTTTTCACGCCATTCTCCTGCACTCAGCCTCCCGAGATAGCTGGGATAAGGCGCACCGCACCACGGCCCGTAGATTTTTGTTATTTTTTACGTAGGACGGGGTTTCACCGTGTTAGGCCAGGATAGTCTCGATCTCCGTGACCTCGTGATCACCCGTCTCGGCCTCCCAAAGTGTGGATTACAGGCTTGAGCACCACGCCGGCGAAAAATATACTTTTCTTTCTAAGTTCCCCTAGAAACTAGACCATGAGCAAGGGCGGTCATTTAAAAGGGCAAGTCAAAAGAATTGTCAGCCCTCCCCAGTAGAGACTGCTATATATCTTGTATCTTATAGAGGTTTTGCTAAGAGGTGCCATTTGTCTTCAGAAATTCATGGCATGTCACTTGACCCAAAGAAGTAAAGCATCTTAAATTATGCTTTATCCTTGGGCTAGATGCCAAGAGGAAGACAGTGCTTGCTTGGTTAACATTTAACAGTCTCTCTCCCTGCAGAGTAATTTTTAATAAAAAGTTTGCTGTGCTGTATGTTCTATAACCTAAAGATAAATTAAAAAGATGCCTGATTTACAAGGAAATATATCGCAAAGTGCAAAACCAATGCACCAACATAATTTCATGCTCCCCTTGCCACCAGCTGATTATTGCAAATTAAATTTTCTTTTAATCAACCCAAGGTGTTGAAATGTGTACCAAATGCTGCAAAAATGTACTCCTGCAATTTGTGGATCATGTGACTTCCGTAAAGATGCTCTTTGCTGCAGCTCTTACCAACTTTACTCAGTTAGGCTTTTGAGTGCATTTCAAGTGCATTTAATTTTTGAAAATGTTCTGCTGCAGATTGCTCATTCACACCAGGAGAGTTTCCAAGTTAATTCAGCCCACTCTTCCTTGAAAGCTTCATCAGTATTGAAAATATTAAGTTCAGCAAAGGATACTTTGATAGCAAAGTAATGCCTTGAAATAGGATGGAAAAGATTTAAAAAACAGGCATGAAAAGGTGACCTTTCTTCATAGCTGCCATTTCTTCCAAGTGAGAAGGGACAACTACAAATGAATATGACAATGGAGATGCCTTTTCAAGGACTGTTGTTGTCATTGTTTTGTTATTATTATGCTTTCCTAAGCAAAGGCAGTGGGAGGTGCAAGCCTGGCTTAGGAGCGGGTGGTTGGAAGCTGAGGGGAAGTGAGCAATTAGCTAAGGAAGAGATAGGAGCAGGAAGAGGAGCAGCATCGCCACCCCCTTGCACAAAGGAACAGCGCTGTGGGGAAAGGGCTAGGAAGAAGCAAGGTCATAGGGATGACACGCTTCCACCTTCCCCTTGCCTCAGCTTGTACAAATGCCCACCCCACCTCAGAAGACAGAGGGCACTGGCTTCTTAATTGATGCTCAAGAAAGATAACACATTCATTACGAGAGATACAGAAAGGTTAGTTAAATGCTGAGCAAAAATTAAGATAACACAAAAACTTGCCACAAATATTAAGTTATTTTTAAATATACATACTAAGGATAGAAAGGCAAAAAAAAAATTTTTTTTTTGAGAAAGGGTCTCACTCTGTCACCCAGGCTGGAGTGCAGTGATACAGTCACGGTTCACAGCAGCCTTAACCTCCCAGGCTCAAGTGATCCTTCTGCCTCAGCCTCCCAAATAGCAGGGACTATAGGAATGCGCCACCCTACCCAGATAATTTTTGTGTTTTTTTGTAGAATAAATACAAAATTTTTTGTATTTGGGGTCTCGCTATGTTGCCCAGGCTGGTCTCAAACACCTGGGCTCAGGTGATCACAGGCCATAGCCTGCCAAAGTGCTGCTATGGGTGTGAGACACCATGCCCAGCCTAGAAAGCCAGAATTTTCAATCAGAAGATAAACTAGCTTCTCAAAAGTGAGAAGTTGTTGAGTAAAGGAAGAAGGTATCAAGTAGTGCTTCCAGTTTTTCTTTTATTCATTTATTTTTATTTTATTGTTTCAGCAGGCAACTATGGATAATAGATTGCCTCTGGTTTTATTTCCCAAATAGTAATAGCACACACTTTCACCTTGCATTAGTTTTGAGAGAAGATGCCTTATCCATGCCTCCAGCTCCAGTATTTGGTTGGTTTTTTTTCCCAAGGATATTAGAAGAGTGGCTTTAATTATTACACTGAAAAGCATAAATATTTTTATGTTTAGCAGATCAGCTTTGAGACATTCAACCTAATGGCACATTATTTTGGATGCACACCATGTCTCTGAGGAATTTCCTAAAGTGTAAATCTAGAATTGATGTGAAAGAACGTTTTATGACTTCATAAAAACATGTTAGAGTCGGTCGTAAAGCTATCAGCATCTTTTCTTTAACACCTAAGGGAAAGTCTAATTCTTGACCTAATGCCAAGAAAGGGGAGGTTATCTTGGCAGATGGGTGAAAAGTTTAGCCAGTATTGAAGGTGCCAGTACATTCCCTGATCCTGGTGACTACACTTTTTGCCAATTCTAAATGCATTCGCTTGTTGTTTGTCTGCAACCATGTCACCATTTACATAAGCTGTCTGCCTTGATGAGTATAAACTGGGAATGTCTGCACAAATGCCTGTAGGCAGGCCAGCCCCTAACATTTTCAGGGTCACAGCCTGTGGGCTGCTCCTGCCCCATGAGGACCACGAGGGACCTGGTACACATGCATGTGGATATCACAGCCCATATGACCAAGCTCTGTCCATACATATACCCCATTGCCTCAGCTGTGCTTCAAGGCAAAATATGCCTGTCTGCAATGCTGTCATCCTTCCAGGGACAGTCCTGAGAAGAGACCCAGGCACACCCTGGAAGCAGGCAAGGTCTATATGGTTACAGAATTCACAAGGTTGGGAGATCGAGACCATCCTGGCTAATACGGTGAAACCCCGTCTCTACTAAAAATGCAAAATAAATTAGCCGGGCGTGGTGGCGGGCGCCTGTAGTCCCAGCTACTCTGGAGGCTGAGACAGGAGAATGGCATGAATCCAGGAGGCGGAGCTTGCAGTGAGCCAAGATCACGCCACTGCACTCTAGCCTGGGCGACAGAGCGAGACTCCATCTCAAAAAAAACAAAACAAAACAAAACAAAAACTAATTATTTGACTTGAGTAGACACTAAGTGACTGAATTCTATGCAGCCACTTATGTATGAGCTAGATGAATGAGTCAGGGATCCTGGAAATTAGTGTTTTCTTTAAAAAAATTATATCATATATGATATTTAGTCACTTTATGATGTTTTACTATATGATGTATTATTATAAAACAAGGCTGTTAATGCCCTACAGTAGGAAGGACTGTTGGAAAGAAGACAGTCTCACTTGGGTCCAGAGCCAGTTGAGTAGAAAAATGATGTGGGCTGAGTCCCTGAAAGACAATCATGTGACCAGTTTTCAAGTATCAAGGGCCCAGAACAAGCCCAGGAAGAACTTCGAAGTCTTCTTAACTTCCTGATTTTAAATATGCTCTTTCGGCTAAAGATAAAGAACTTTGTTCTGGACGTTGAAAGAGAAGTCCAAAGGCAATAGAAAAGTATCCTATTAATGTATATGACTCTTTCACTTACCCTGGGAATCCTCAAATTGACTTAGTCAATGATTTTCTCTCTCTCCAGAACCTGTAACGTTGCCACTCCCAGTCATTTACTGCAAAGACAGATAATTCTTCTTTGTTGCTGACTTACTGACAACCACAGCTCTCAACCTCCTAAAATATGACAGCCAGAAAATAAGATCTCTCTTGTCACTGCCTATGACATTTAGTTGCTGATTTGGTCCAATAACTTGAGGAGATTTTCAATTTAATGTAGCAGCATAATAATTGTTTGTTTTTCTTCTTCCTGACTATCTCCAATCACTTTATTTCCAACTTGTACAAGGACTGATAAAGGACATGTGATGTACCAAGACAATAACAACTTGTCTTTGGATGATGTGTTCCAGCAGGGAGGATACATTTTACAAGCAAAGTTTTAAATTCTGTTTGAACAGAAAGAAAGGCTTTGACATTGACATTCTGTTCTCTTATGACCTCGGTACATTTCTGACAAAAAAGCATCCATTTTTTCTTTTATTTAAATGTGATTAATTAGATCTTAAAGAAAAATAAAATTTACCAAGTAATAACAAGCAACAGCCTGGGTCTCATTCATTCCATAATTACAAACAGGAAATGAGTACATTTTGGTTAGGCCATTTTTAAAATCTAAGTATACAAACAAATGCAGCTTTTTTTTTTTTTTTTTTAAGGTATCGGTGTAACAAAACATCTCTTACAGTCTTTGTTTTTTCTCCCTGACTTTTTCATTTCAAAATGGATTTGTAGCTTGTAAGGTTAACAGCCTTCACTAGAACTTTTGATAATTATTTTTAACTTGCCATATGCGACACCTTCCAGAGTTCTAAACAGGATACTATACCTAGGCACCCAAAATGGAATAATTAATGGTGATTGTTTCCCTCTTATTATTCCTCTGTTCCATAAACATCTTTTGAGTACCCTAATCAAATTTTAAGATGGGACTGAAACCAGCCCTATTTCTAATTACATTATTCTAGGTGCCCACTTTGGTTCTCTTCATCAGAGTGCCAATATCTGGGTATTAAATTAAAATGATGAAATTCTTTCTGAATGACAGATAAATGCTCATTTCAAAAACTAGCTTCTTTTGACTGCCAACTTCCTATCATTTCTCCATGTAAATACGCTGGCTTTCTCATGAAAGTATTGGTTTGGTTTATCTGGTTGATAATAGAGTATATTTTATATTAAGATGGACTGTAAAAATGGAAAAGAACTTCAACAGCTCCTTAGAGATTCAAACTTCATAATTTCAGAGCCTGAAATTAGATTTGATCCTAGAGTGAGCAAACTATTTTTTAAATGAAAATCTCAATTTATTCTTTTAAACCACTTCATTGTGATATGGCTGATATACAAAAAGCTGTGCAAACTACTTTTAAGAAGTATACTTTCCACATTCATGAAGTAAATCAATATTTCTAGGCTAGCAGAATATTATAAAACATAACTATAGCTCTTTAGAAAAATACATGATAGTTAATTTTACAACACAGGGATGATCCCTGTGCTGTAAGCCCTCCTTATAATACATCTACAGCAGCATTTCTCAAAGTGTAGCCTTGAAACTTGATGCAGATTCTTGTGCCCAGACCTACTGAAAAAACATTCCGTGGGTGGCCCGTGAAGATGTACTTTTTTACAATTTATTTAAGTGATTCTTATGCACCATATAGTTTAAGATTCTACTTGTTTTCTGACCATCTTCAGTAAATTATTCTTATGCAAAGAAGAACCTCAATATCTAAAACTAGGCATTGTCCCAGGGGTTTGCAGTCCTCATGAGAGGAAGATATAAATCAGTAACAGCACAGAGGAGGCTGATGAGGAGTTTCCCCTGTGTTTGCTAGGAAAACTAGAACGAGCAAGACCTTGGGAGCTCCATGCCTAGGTCTGTAGCTTTTCAAATGCCCTGCATATCTGGGAGAAAGAGAAGCAAGTCAACCAGGCTTGTAACAATACCACTGTCTAGAACAGTGCCTAGTACATAGGAAGCATTCACTGAGACTCTTGTCAAGTAATTACCTGTGTGTGGTATATTTTCCAGGGGAGCCCTGCCCAGAGAACGGGAGAAGTCCAGGCTCTGTGTCCACCCACCACAGCTCTCCACGCAGTGACTACGCAACCTACACCAACAGCAACCACGCTGCCCCTAGTAGCAACGCCTCTCCCCCTGAAGGCTTCGCCTCCCACAGCCTGCAGACCAGTGATGTGGTCATTCACCGCAAAGAGAACGAGGGCTTCGGCTTTGTCATCATCAGCTCCCTGAACAGGCCTGAGTCTGGATCCACTATAAGTAAGTGTCCAAATTTGCCTGCATTTGAATAAGGGGTCTTGTTTTGATTTGTTCCAGTGATACAAATACTGGACAAGTATACTAGAAGACTGTTGCGGGCATACCGGATAGCCTGAAAGCCACAGGCTGTGGGCACAAATAAGGTGTACATACCACTGACAAGCAGAATGTTACTGACCTCTGGCTCAAGAAGGCAAGAACACAACTAATGCCCTCAACTCCTCAACCCCTATAAAAGCTCTTCATTCTTTTGTAAATTAGGAAGAAAGGAAAACAGAGTGATGTGGTCATGTTGGCGTGAAAGGAGGGGTGCTTCTTTTTATGGGTAGGTCAGGGAATGTTCTCTAAGTAACTTGACTGAGAACTGTTCAACAGAATGGAAACAGACATGCAAAGGATCTGCAGAAAAAATCAGTCCAGTCAGAAGGCTTAAGGTGGAAAGGAACTTGGCATACAAGAAATACAGAGAAGCCCAGTGCAGCTGTAGTACGGGGAGCAAGGGAGAGTGGCAGGAGGCAGACAGTGCCGGCTTCATGTGCTGTTGCTGGAAGTCTCAACTGTAGTCTAAGTCCGTGGGAACCACTAGAAGGTTCTAAGCGGTGGACTGAAATCTGACTTATATTTTTAAAAGATGAGTCTAAATGCTTGTGGAAATTGAAACCAAGGCATTGGGGGTGGGGGAGAAAGCAAGAGTGGAAGCATAAGACATAGTCAGAAGGCCGTTTAAACATCCCTATGGGTTCAGAGACCCTGGTGCCTTTGTAACCGCCCACGGGCTTCACCTTGCCCGCTGCCCAACAGAGCCAATTTATCAAGACGGGAATTGCAATGGAGAAAGAGTAATTTACGCAGAGCCGGCTGTGCGGGGAGACAGATTTTATTACTCAAATCAGTCTCCCTGAGCACTCAGGGATCAGAGTTGGTTTTTTTTGTTTTTTGTTTTTTGTTTTTGTTTTTTTTGAGACGGAGTCTCGCTCTGTCGCCCGGGGCTGGAGTGCAGTGGCCGGATCTCAGCTCACTGCAAGCTCCGCCTCCCAGGCTCACGCCATTCTCCTGCCTCAGCCTCCCGAGTAGCTGGGACTACAGGCGCCCGCCACCTCGCCCGGCTAGTTTTTTGTGTTTTTTAGTAGAGACGGGGTTTCACCGTGTTAGCCAGGATGGTCTCGATTTCCTGACCTCGTGATCCGCCCGTCTCGGCCTCCCAAAGTGCTGGGATTACAGGCTTGAGCCACCGTGCCCGGCTGGATCAGAGTTTTTAAAGATAATTTGGTGGGTAGGGGCTTGGGAAATGGGGAGTGCTGATGTGGTTGAGTTGGAGATGGAATCATAGGGGGTCGAAGTGAGTTTTTCTTGCTGTCTTCTGTTCCTGGGTGGGATGGCAGACCTGGTTAAGCCAGATTACTGGTCTGGGTGGTGTCAGCTGATCGATTGAGTTTAGGGTCTACAAAATATCTCCAGCACTGATCTTAGGCTTCACAATAGTGATGTTCTCCCCAGGAGCAATTTGGGGAAATTCAGACTAGAATCCAGAGGCTGCACGACCCCTAAACTGTAGCTAATTTGTTAGTCCTACAAAGGCAGATTGGACCCCAGGCAAGAAGGGGGTCTTTCAGGGAAAGGGCTGTTATCAATTTTGTTTAAGTCAAACCATGAACTGAATTCCTTCTCAAAGTTAGCTCAGCCTATGCCCAGGAATGAACAAGGACAGCTTAAAGGTTAGAAGCAAGATAGAGTCATTTAGGTCTGATTTCTTTCATTGTCATAGTTTCCTCACTTACAATTCGGCAAAGGCGGTTTCACCCTTCCCTAGGGAGCAGTAGAAGGAAGAGAAGTAGATGAATGCAGCTTCTGAAGCTCCTCCCGCTCTAAGGTTCTATGAGTCTATACAACAGGTGACAGTCATAGCCCACATTTGTCTCCCAACTGGCCATCTTTGCAGATTCTCAGACTCCCTTGGTTGTTTTTCCTTTTCTACCACACTCTTCCAGAGCTCATTCGGCAGCCTGCAAACAGTAGAACAGAAGAGAGGATAGGAAAATATGTGCGTTTTTCATGGTGAAGTGATTTGACCCAAAAGGTTGGGTATGGAAACACGAGAATAAAGGAGCATTAAGAGAAACTAAATAAATGCACATATGTTGTAGTCCTAAAATTCTTATAAACTGTGGGAGTTTCTAGCACATGTGGGATAGGGGAGGGGTGAGTGTTAAACAATACTCAAGAAATAAAGTTATTGAGAATGAATAAGAACTTTATATGATAAAGTTAATGTTATGAAAAAAAAAAAGAAGAAAACCACCAGAATCTCATGGAAAGAGTTGCCCTGTTTAGTTTAAGCCTTGATAAACTCAGGAGTGAAAACTACAGAAGCATTAAACCTCAGCGAATATGTGCAGAAGCCAAATTACATACATCTGAAAGTACAATTTCATTTCTCTTTTTCTTCATGATAAGCTGAAGAAGTAAATCCAACTTTAAGCATAGACTAAAAGCAGAATTCTGTCAGTATGATGGATTCACCAAGATTAAAAGGATACAAAACTAAGAATTTTCATGAATTATATAAACAGCCTTCCAATAATTTACACTTGAAGAAAGTGTTCACAGAGAGCTTTTGTAGCTATTCCAGTCTTTCAAATTGTTTATTGGGGCAGAATACCTAAAGGACTAGAATAAAAATAAAAAGTATATTGCCATAATGAAAGTGTTTAGCATGTATTTAAAGTCTCAGCTTTATTTGAAGTATAGCAGCCTTATATCTAAATCTATAGAGGAATGTGTGTGTGTGTGTGTATGTGTCTGTGTGTGTGTGTGTGTGTGTACACATGCACTTACTATGTAAAGAAACTACACTTTTCCTATTGCAAATAAAATCCATGCATAAGTAGATTTGGAAAACAGTAGGTACAAATGCTTATAATTAACATGTGAATTTTTCTTCCTGCCAAATGACATCAGACTGACCTCAAAAAATTAATTCTAACCACTTTCAAAATGATATTTTACTTCACCCTGGAGAGTGGAAATATATCCTAGAGTTCATGATGCTTCATGGCTTTTTTTCACCTATTTATTTCTTTTCAATTTAGGGAGTTTAAAATGCAAGTTGCCCCCGTGCTCTGTGGCAAAAGCAGCTATTCACTGATAGCACGTTGCCTTTACAGTATGTAATTTGCAACATGCACCATGCACCTAAAAGCTTCCTGGAGCTGATGCTACCTCATACTTAACATCTGTAATAATTCTGAAGTCTAATTTTGAAGAGAAATGCAAAGTGTCTCATGAATGGTAAAAGCCATCCTTGTGCCACATATCCCTGGTCAAAATATCAAAGGTTTGGGGCTCTGTGAGACTGACCGAGGTTTACGTTATCAGGTGCCCAAGAATCACGATCATTCCCAGAGTTTGCATTGTTGTTCTCTTCATGGCTTTCCTGAGCCCAAGGATCATTAACACATTCACTGCTTTTCGTTTTGTTTTGTTTTGTTTTCGTGGCTTCTGAAGCTTTTTCTTGGTGAACTAAGTGCTGTTTAGCCTTTGATAGGAGCATCATTACATTTAAGCAAGGAAAGGGTGTGGTTAACAGCCCAGGTGCTACAATCGTACTATCTGGATTTGAAACATGCCTCTATCATTTACTAACCATGTGACCTTGAGGAAGTTGCATGACCTCTTTGGGCCTCAGTTTCCTCTGTGTGAAGAAAAGAACATTTTGATACCTCGAGCATGGGGTTGCTATGAGAGTTCAATGAATATGTGGAAGTGCTCAAAAGAGCACTGGCTCGGAGTAAGCACTAAATATGTCACTGCTGCTATCTAGACACCATCCCTTCTAGGAATTACCTTTCATTCCACCAGCTCACTCGTGTCGAGTAGTGCAGAGTTTACCCTGGCTATAGGTTCTGTTAGCCATTAGTCAGAGCCACCATTCTCTGAGGACAGCTAAATCTGGGCCACAGATGAGCATATCTCTGAGGGAAGCTTCCCCTCCCTGTCCCCTTCCTCACCTGTGGCCCTTCTGGGAACACAGTCTTTCTCACCATCCACAAACTGCAGCCCAGGTCAGCGATGGGGGCATGGGAGTACTGGTGGCCAAGCCAGTCCAGCTGAGGTGCCTTTGCTGGGGCTTCAGACTAGAATTGCGGTTTTCTCTCTCCAGAGTTCACAAGCCAATGAGCTATAAAAGTCATGGAAATCATCAAAATTCAGACTCAAGGGGGTGTCTTTTAGAATCTCCCTCGCAAACATGCTGCTATTGAATATTATCAGAGGAGACAGGAGAGAAGTAAGACCCAAATGTAAACTTTCCCTCCCTATGGATGGAGATAGGTCCGTAGCTTCTTCAGCCAAGACAACAACTTTGCCAAGGACCAGAGAGGCTTAGCTAATTGGGAAACTGGGAGTTAGGGTTTCTTACTTATTTGCTAGCATTTAGTAATGCTCTTTACCAAAGGCTCACAGATTTGTTTTCAAAATATTATTTCCCCAGGAAATAAGGAACTTTATATCAATCAACATAATGAAGGAGCAAGCTGCTTCCTTCCAAGGTCAGTGACCGAGTAGGCCAACCATTGCATAGGAGTAGACAGGTTTAGAAGCTTAGAAGCTTTCTATCTGTAGTGCAGGAATATTCTTTTTTTTTTTTTTTTTTTTTTTTTTTTTTTTTTTTTTTTTTTTTTGCCCTGGTCTCACCCTGTTGTCCAGGCTGGAGTGCAGTGGGGCAGTGGCATGATCTGGGCTCACTGTAACCTTCACCTCCTGGGTTCAAGTGATCCTCTTCCCACCTCAGCCTCCTGGGTAGCTTAGACCACCATGCACCACCATGTCCAGCTAATTTTTGCATTTTTAGTAGAGACAGAGTTTTGCCATGTTGCCTGGGCTAGTCTCGAACTCCTGGGCTCAAGTGATCTTTCCACCTTGGCCTCCCAAAGTGCTTGGATTACAGGCATGAGCCACTGTGCCCGGCCAGAATATCCTTCTTGACTTCCAGTGAGAACAGGGAAGCATCCTGGACATTTTTGTCCAATTACGCAAAATATTATGTATTTGTTTCAGACTTAAAATTGGGCCCAAGGGAAACTAAAGTGGTTTCCAGAACAAAGTCTTGAATAAAAATAAACTGTAATAGGCAATTTCACCTTAAATTCTTTAAAAGATTTGAACAAAGACTTATATGCAAAATGTTCATTGCTACATTACTGATAAACATAGAAAATTGGAAATAATGTTAGAAACCACCAAAACAGATAACTTTGGTATATTTGGGAATTGAAGCATTTTCTGCCATTGACTGACTACTTTCATTCTCACTGAGGTCTGCATGCACAGGTTAGAGAAAACTCAGGTAGCCTCTGACTCTGAGTGGATTGGATGCTTGCTCTGTAAAATGTTCAGGGGCTATGTGCAATGACATTGACAGGCCGATCCTTGGTCCTCCCCTACTCAAAACCCAAGTCCTGACATCCAGGTTTTATTGTAGAGCTGTAGCACCTGTCCTTATAGGTGCTTCCTACCTCCTCACCAAACCTCTTTCCCACCAGACGTTCCCAAGAAGGGCTTTGGTACAAGTAATGAAGTGACCCTTTTCTATAATTTGAAAGTCTCCACCTTTTCTGTCATTTGTCAGGAAGATTATGTCAGAATATATGGAGTAGACACACATAGCAGCTTGGGTATTGGTGGTGGAGGTTGATAGGCTACTGAATATGTTCTAACCTGCTGCTTGTTATACTGTATGTAAATTTAGAAATTTCTAAATTTACATACAGGATAACAAGCAGCAGGTTAGAACATATTCAGGACAGTGGTCATAGTATTAATCTAAACAGTCAGCAGTAGGGGAATAAACTTTTCAATCCTTCCTTTCTCCATTGGTGTTCTTCTAGTGGTGCTGATTTCATCTTCTGTCTCTATCCACAAGTGCATCATTGGTCAGCATGCTGCTGGCTCCTCACAATCCTTCAGCTCAAGACTGGTGCTGAAAATCTTTGTTTCCGCATGTGTGCTTTCTACAGCATGGGTTGAAGTTTGGACTTGGTCATTCTGGACTTTCCCTAAGGCCACTGCAATCTGATGCTCAAGGAAGGAATTAGTTATCTTTGGTAAAGCACCCTGGTGACTTTCTCAAAGTCCTTGATGATGTCCATAGGCTATGGAGATTAAAACTTAGCCTAGAGATTTTAAAACTTCACTAACAGGTCTTTTATGACATTTTAGAGTATTGTTCCTAAAAGGATGAAATAAAAATGAAATAGGAGTGATGTGAGTTACGATTTCCCCCACCAAAATCGCCTCATCAACCATGCAGACACTGAATAGTCATTGAATTTAGAGAAGGCACAAAGTAAAACAAAAACCAAGGTCTCTCTACTCTTGCCTCAAAACACGGCGATTTAAGCTAAATGAAAAGAACATTGGACAATGAGCCCAAGGCTCACTCCAGCTTGTCCACCAAATACTGTATCCCTTGAGCAAGTCACTTGGTCTTCCTGTGTCCTTTTGTCATTTAAAATATAAAGGAAGATGGTCTTTACACCCTCTTCCAGCTCTAAATTACAGGAATCAGCATGGAAAATAAGGTATTAAGTTAGTTTTGTTGGTGTGTAAAAAAGTATTGGGTAAGTTTTAGGCCTAGGTCATATTTTTCATTAACTAAGCTCTCATTTTAACTTTTATTACTTTTACCTTTGATTACATAATGGAAGTGGCTCCTAACACTTTGAATTCTTTTGTTCATCTCAACCTCTGTCAAGAAATTATCTTAAACAATCACTTAAATACACTAACCCAGCTCCCCTTTCAAGGCAATATAAGACAGTGTTTTTTCAACCTCCTTCACTTCTTGGCATACTTGTGAATTGATGGTATTTATATAACACGCTAAGATAAAACGAATGAGGCTGATGGGGGCAAGAGGCGGTCCCCCAGGAGGCTCTACCCCTGGTCCCCACCAACCTCACCCAACCATCCCCAGCTGTCTTGGCACACCTGTAACATTTAAGGCACGCCCCTTTCAGTGGCATCATGGTTACAAAGCTCTGCCTTACAGTAAATCCTCCAAATAGCAACCAATTAGCCATTCATTTTAGGTTCTATTGGGGTTTGGTTGTGGCAGTGAATTTTCTTCAAACCTCCAATCATTTGTTCATTGATTGCCTTAAAAATACAGGTAATAGCCGGGCGCGGTGGCTCAAGCCTGTAATCCCAGCACTTTGGGAGGCCGAGACGGGCGGATCACGAGGTCAGGAGATCGAGACCATCCTGGCTAACACGGTGAAACCCCGTCTCTACTAAAATACAAAACTAGCCGGGTGAGGTGGCAGGCACCTGTAGTCCCAGCTACTTGGGAGGCTGGGACAGGAGAATGGCGTAAACCTGGGAGGCGGAGCTTGCAGTGAGCTGAGATCCGGCCACTGCACTCCAGCCCGGGTGACAGAGCGAGACTCCGCCTCAAAAAAAAAAAAAAAAAAAAGGTAATAGATGCAACTGGTGCTTATCCTAGTGCCTTTGCCTTCTCTATGTCATTATAAACTTTGACCCATCAATGTTCCATCCCCAAAAGTCATTGCTAGAGCTACTGAAATACCCACACTGTTGAACATAGGAATTAGAAAATGACTCTTATTCATTTCTCTATTTCTCACTGGTTTGCACAAACAAGTTCCCTTTCAGAGTTCTTTTTTTGTTGTTGTTTGTTTTGTTTTGTTTTGTTTTTGTTTTGAGACGGAGTCTCGCTCTGTCGCCCAGGCTGGAGTGCAGTGGCCGGATCTCAGCTCACTGCAAGCTCCGCCTCCCGGGTTTACGCCATTCTCCTGCCTCAGCCTCCCAAGTAGCTGGGACTACAGGCGCCCGCCAACTCGCCCGGCTAGTTTTTTGTATTTTTTAGTAGAGACGGGGTTTCGCCGTGTTAGCTAGGTTGGTCTCGATCTCCTGACCTCGCGATCCACCCGTCTCGGCCTCCCAAAGTGCTGGGATTACAGGCTTGAGCCACCGCGCCCGGCCCCCTTTCAGAGTTCTTAACCAGCTTCTCAACATGTAATGTTCTCTTATTCCTTAAATGAATCCCTGCTTTGGATTCCTTCAACAACACAAATGCTTTTACTCTGGGCTTTGATTATGCTGAGAGTGGCTCACTCAGGAGGCACAATTGTGCCACCCACAATATTACTGTAAGTGCTTTCATAGCAGAAGAAATAGTGGGGTAGGAAACCTATATTAGATACTGATTTTCCCCTCATATATCTGGCTTCTAATATAACTAATTGAAGCTGAAGATAAGCACATAGCCTCAAAATCTCTGGGAAAGCCTACATATGCAACAAAGATAAGATTGTATTCATCATCTATGCTGATATAATATGTTTTAAGTCAAGTAAGTCTTTTCACATTTATTATTGTGACTTAATTTCTGTTCCATGAGATAGCCAGGGGCTAAGAGGGGAGTGGAAGATCATTGCTAATGATGCAAAGTACATCAAGAAAGACTGCACTTTCTACATACAATCCAGTCTTCCTGTACCAAGTCCTTGACCATAACACTCCTGATACAAATATCTGCAGGATAAAGTTCAAACACACCTCTTGTCCATTCAAGACCCTGGGGCATCTGGACAAGGCTTCTTTTTTGCCAGCAGCTCTTCACAGCTTCCGTTCCATCAAAGCTGGTTCAGTTATTTACCCTGTCCCAGAGGCCATGTTTTGCCTGTTGCCACTTGGTATGCTTCTCTTATGCAATAATATTTTGTATGAAGGTTTCTCCCAGGCACTGTGCTTGGAATCTTACACTGTATTTAATCTTCACAGCAACCCTAGGAGGTGGAGACTATTGCCCAAACAGTAAACATCTCCTATGGCTTACTGCTTCCTGACTTCCCTTCTTTTATTGTGCCTGTTATTGCTATTATAGTCATTTCACTTTTCATGTGTTTATATTTTGCTTTCCCCATAAAAGTTGTGAGTTGCTTAAGGGCAAGAAATGGTAGCATTTCTTTGGATCCTTCACAATTCCTGATAGGTTTTTTTCAAGGATTTTCATGCTCTTTATGTTGATGGGGTTGGATTGGCTTCTCATACAGTGATCCAGCGCAGTCCTCATCGAAAGGAAGACTGTGACTGGTGCTCTGCCCTAACTTACCCTGCACCCAAACCTACCTGTTTCATCCCGCAAAGGTAGCAAGACATATTTTTGACAATAGGCAATGCAGTAGAGGATCACTTAGGGGAGGAATTACGTGAAAGCTGGTCCTTGCCCCGAGTAAGAAATTACACGCTAATAAAGCAGAACTGGAGCAATGTCCCAGAATACAGATTTCTCATCAGTTGTTCTCAGCCTGGGTAAATGATTCAGTAGTCAGCCTGGGGCCTGAGGAATGAAGACTCAGATAAGAGAGCACCCTAAGAAGTTAGGGGCAGGGAAGCTGTCTTTTTGCCTCTGGCCAGCGCCTCTCGTCCTACACTTCTTGGTTGCAAAGCCCTTGTTTTCCGAAGGGCCAGGCAGTGGCCTCAATGTGCCCCCTGATTCACCTTTCCTGGCACCAACCCTTGGAATCGTCATCCATCTGTGTGAGCACCACCTCAGCAATAATTATATAGTCCTAAATAGGAGGGTTTGGATGGCATCCCAGACTCCTTAGAAAAAGTATTACTTCAAATTATTTATTCATTTGCAATCCTCATTAACAAAGCAACCCATTTCAGTTCCAACTAAACAACTTCTGAATCGCATTACTCCTTTATAGGATTATACTCACTAAGGTCAGAATGAATAGGACCTATTTATTCAATTCCACTTTTTCAATCCTGAACATGACTAGTTTTTCTTCCAAATTACAACCTGGCTGGCTGGTTCCTACTAGTAAGCAAACAAGTGCAAATATACAAATATAAATAAAATAAATATATATATATATATATACTGATATAATCAAACTCTGAGTCCTTCGAGAGCGAACTGAAGCATTTATTAAATAAAAAAAATTAAAGAAAGACGAAATGCAAACATTTTACTCTCCTAGGCCCTAACAAATTTAAAGAATCATTTTTTTTTTTTTTTTTTGAGACGGAGTCTCGCGTCTGTCGCCCGGGCTGGGTGCAGTGGCCGGTTCTCGGCGAGCGCGGTGCAACTCCGCCCTCGCCGGGTGTTGTATGGCCATTTCTCCTGCCCAGCCTCCGAGTAGCTGGGACTACAGGCGCCCGCACCTCGCCCGGTAGTTTTGTTTTTTTTTTTTTGTATTTTTTAGTAGAGACGGGTTTCACCGTGTTAGCCAGGATGGTCTCGATCTCCTGACCTCGTGATCCGCCCGTCTCGGCATCCCCAAAGTGCTGGGATTACAGTTGAGCCACCGCCGCCCGGCCTTAAAAATCATTAAATTGTAGAAGAAGTCTGCAGAGAACACCATCATTCTTATTTATTCTTATTTATTCTCAAGAAGAGGAGCAATACAATCTATCAAAAAAACCTGTGTGTTCACAATGCATTTTCTAAAATTCTGGACTATTTTTCTTGTTGTTGAATAGAGCTCATAAATCATGTTTCCCCCACTAGGGAATCATTTTTCAGGAGAGTTCTTATTATTGTGTTCAAAGACTCCAGACAGCAGCAGAAGGTGAATATCTTCTTACTTTTAGCTATTCAGTTGTCTTGAAAGCTCATAAATGGGTGATCAGTGGCCGTTTCCTCTGGGCTTATGTCCTGCAGCTCCTTCTTATTCACTAGATAGTACAGGGAGATGGCAACTGAGAAGAGACCCCAGGCATCATGTACAGGATGATCCTCTACCAATGCAGGATGCCCATCACTCTCCCACACGAGGTTCAAGCAAATTCAGAGCCTGCAGGGCACTTTTGCAGAAGACAGTTTTTCTTTATACTGCATTCAGGGCCTGATGGTGGATTAAGTTCTCTGTGATTTTTTATTTTTCTTCTTTCTTCCCAACAACCAACTACATAAGAAAATATTTCAGAGAAGCGTCCTAATAAAGCTTGTTCCACATGTGGAACCATTTTAAGAGCAAGTTGTTAAGTGAACACAGTACTGTTATTTATCACCCTTGTCCAGTTATGTTGAAAGGGTATTATAAGGGGATATTTTTCCCATTTGGCCTGGGAGAAAATATTTCTTTTTGATGCCCAGTTTCCATCAAGAACTTAGGGAGTGCTTCTACCAAAACTCTTTCCTACCACACCAAATCTTGGTAAAAGATCTTTTTATTTGTGCATTTGACCACCAATAATTTTGCAATTAAAGCTGGGTTTGTTCCCAACCAAACTATTCTGAGCACTTGCTTGGAATCACTTCTGCAGATTAATCAGACAGCCTTTTCTGGGCGATGAGTCAGATCACTAGGCATTCCCAAGGTTTTTACAGTGCCAGAGAAAATCAACTAAATAGTGGAGTGTGCCATTGTCATTTTCATTTTTCAATCTGACCTCTCCCAGATCTCATTTCTCTAAGCCAGGCAAGGGTTTGCTCTACAAAGTTGGCCAGATGTTGGGTATCTGATGAACCCATCTGCTTTCAAGAGTGAAATGCCTAAAACCTGCTGTTGGAAATCTGTTCATCATAAAGATGTATACTTACAGATTCATGATGAGAGGAGGGTCTTCCAGAAAGCAAGAAAGAGCACATATGAAAGGTTTAGTTCTTATAGTTTTCTGGCACAGAGCAGTTGAGATAATGTGAAGTAGAAGAAGAATATTTCAACTTAGAAATCTTCATTCAAATGTGTATTAGACTTGCTAGATGAACAGCAAGATTAAAAACAGCCACACTCTTGTAGACACTTGACAAAATTGAAATACAGTAAAACCTGGGTGCCAAATTAATCACTGATATCAGTGCTTCCTGGTGCCAAGTCACTTTCATCTCTAATTGATGTGTATGATCACAAGCTTTAAAGCAGACCTCCAGGTACCTACATTCATATCCTAGCTGAACTTATACACAGTTATATTTGTCCCTCTTGAGGGATGAAGGCAAGCTGTTACCCAAACATGCTTTCCAGATATAAGACAAATACATTAGGCATTCCCTACCACCACTGCTAATGCCTTCCTTAAGGTTCTAGGTTAGCACAGTGCAGCAGAACTTTCTGCAATATGGAAATGTTTTATCCTGCACTATACAACACTATGGCCATTAGCCACATGTGGCTGTGGAGCATTTGAAATGAGACTGACATGTCCCGGAATTTAAGTTTTAATTATCTTTGATTTCAAATAATTAAATGGCCACATGATGCTTGTAGCTACCATGTTGGACTGCACAACTCTGGAGCATTGTGGGGGCCTTTAAATTACCTCCCTGCCTCCAGCCTAATTCCCACTCTCCCTATGCTTCAGTCTACCCTCCATAATACCTACTATCCCCAGACTCATTCTAAAACGAGTCTGATGATCTCACTTAGCTGTCATAATCCATTAGTGGCTTCTCAATTGGCTATAATATAAATTCCAAGCCCCTAGCATAGACATTAAGACCTTTCATGACCTGGCTTTCCTTCTTTATTCCAGGGCTCAGTGACGTCTGTGCTCACTGCACTCCCACCCCTCACCACACAGACACTGCTAATCCACAGATCTCTGTCTTTACAAGTCACACCACTGTGACTATGCTGTTTGCTTCCCCCAACCTTGACCACCTGGCAAAGTCCTGTTTGTGTGTTATGACTCAGATTAGACAGCATTTCTTCACTGAAGACTTCCAACCCTTACACTTTACCCTGCTCACCTCCTGTCTCCTAGTTATTCTACATCAGTTCCTTTTTACTTATCTCTATTTATTTCCATCCAAAACCTCTTATCTCCTTCTGCTTTTTCACTTTTCCCCTATTTTAAAGGTTTAATTTCTATATAGTAAAGTTTACCCTTTTAGTCTATAGCCTGAGTTTTGACAGACACCTTAGTTGTAACTAACTACTGCTATAATGAATCAGCTGTTCACCCACTCCCAGCCCTGGCAAGCACTGATTTGTTTTGTTCTATAGTTTTGCCTCTCCTATATAAATGGAATGATACAGTATGTAGCCTTTTGAGTCTGGCTTCCTCCACTAAGCATAATGCATTTTAGATTCATCCATGTGGTTTCATGTGTCACTATTTGGTTCATTTTCAATTGCTGACTAATATTCCATTATATGGATGCACCATAGTTTGTTTACCCATTCCCTAGTTAAGGGGCATTTTGGTAGTTTCCTGTTTCTGGTGATTACAAATAAAGCTTCTATAAATCTTTTCATATAGGTCTTTTTTTGTGTGGAAATTGGTTTTATTTCACTTGGTAAGTATCTAGGTGTAAGACTGCTGATTCATATGGTACCAATTTCCAAAGTGGCTGTACCATTTTATATTCCATGTATGAAGGCTCCAGATGCTTCCAATCCTTGTGAGTACTTGTTATTTTTAGGTTTTATGGTTTTTTTTAATTTTAGCCATTCCAATAGGTGCATAGTAGTATATCATTTTGGGGGTTGGGGGTTTTTCTTGATAGAGATGAGGGTCTTCCTATGTTGCCCAGGCTGGTTTTGAATTCCTGGGCTCAAGAAATCCTCCTGCCTCAGCCTCCCAAATCATTTGGCTTTAGTTTGCACTTTTCTCTAAAGACTAATGATGTTGAAGACCTTTCATGTGCTTTTTTCCATCTATGTATCTTTGCCAAGGAGTTTTTCTTTCACTTTTAGTCTCTTCCCCCTCCAGTATAATTGGCATTTCATTATGGACAACAAAACACATTTTGAGCCTCTTCAATCCTTTTTATTTCTCATTCATTTCTTATGTTAGCATAAAAAAAGTCATTTTATGATAGTCTCAAATAAAATTATGGAAATGTATATTTGCTTAGTAAAACTGAAAACACATGTAGTTATAATACTTTAAAATATAAGTCATGAGAGAAAGTACATATAAGCAGAAATCCAAATGAAGTCAAAATGTGCAATACTTGGGGAAGAAAGAAGGATAAGAAAGAGAGACCACGTGTGGTGATGGTCTCACTTTTCAAGTCAGGGAACTGACATAATTTATTTGACCATTCAGAGGTCACACTGCAAGTTGTTTTCAAAGTTAATATATGATCAAGATCTTCTAGGTCCTGAACACTTTGCTTGAGGGTCTGTTCATATTTAGTTTTATCCAGTCATGCAAAATTGCATTCTTTCAGGTTAAAACATACTATATACCCTGTTAGTGGAACTTTGGCTTGTGTGTGTAACTGGAGGGCCAATAAATATTCATGTAATCTTCTGGATAACATATTGAAAAGGACAGCTGGCTCAGGAGGGATCATTTGCCTGGGTTAGTATCTGTTTCCATTTATATTAAAAAAATATTGCAAGAAGTTATTATCTGCCGGAGGGCTTGGGGGAATTCAGTGGAAGTCTGATATTACGTCTGATCACTTTTGACATTTACCTATTGTAACAAGGAAACTGTGTGAAGACAGCCAAGTGACTTTTTACAAAACACAATTTCAGAAGCTATAAAAGGAAAAAGGAGATGGCAGAGATAAAATACACTGCATCTGTAAAAATGAGAAACATGAATTGTCAGCAACACCTGCTTGTAACTATCAACCATTTCTATTGGGCCTGCTGAGAAATTACTCAAAGCCAAGTACATTGATGGGTGTGAAGTCTCATGTGCTTCAAAGCTAGTCAAGAGACACAGAGGAGAAAAAGAAAGTGTAGTTTTATTGAATATTTTTAACCCTAAACCTGGAGTTGATGAAATGTAATTTTATAACACGTTCTGAACACTTGAAAAGAAATAAGTTGTCCTTTATATTTTTATCTCTCAAGACTACAAGTGACAACAGGGCTTTTAAAGGTTGGGTACAAAAAATGTTTAATTTTTTTCCCAAACAAATTCAAAATCTCTAACTGGGGCACCAAAATATTGATTGCAAAAGCTGATTAAAAATTACTAAAGATATTTCCAATTTCTAATTGAGAGTAATAAATTATAACTACTTGGGCTCTCATTTCTTAGACCCCAAGTAGTAATAGTGAATGAATGAGAAAAGGAATGGACAGGAGTGGTCAAGGTATTTCCGAGACAAAAAAGTGACAACTCTGCAGGACAGAGAAAATCTAAAACAGATATGGATAACACAGACCCACTCATTTCTTTAGAAACTCAGGTAGGCTCAGAACTTAAAAAACTCAGGACAGAATGGAATACAACAACCATGAAATTTTTATGTTTAAAATAATAAAGCAAGCAAATATGAAAGAAATAAAGGAAAATAAAAGAAATAAAGATAATTCAGGGAACAAAAGAAAGCTTCAAAAACTTATTTATAGCCACAAAAAGATGTGATATTTACTACAAACTGACTGTTTGTGTCTCCTGCTCCAAAACCTATATGTTGAATCCCTAATTCCCAATGTGATGGTGCTTGGAGATGGGCCTTTGGGAGATAGTTAGGTTTAGATGAGGTCATGAGAGTGGTGCCCCAGTGATGGGATTGGTGCCCTCATAAGAAGATGAAAAGACCAGAGTTCTCTTGCTCCAACATATGAGGATACAGCAACGAGGTAGCCATCTTAGTCCATTTTGTGTTGTTATAGAAGAATACCACAGACTCGGTAATTTACAACGAACAGATACATATTGGCTCACAGTTACAGAGGCTAGAAAGTCTAATATAAGGTGCCAGCATCTGGCAAGGGTCTTCCTGCTGTGTCATCCTATGGCAAAAGGAGGAAGGGCCAAAAGAGAACAAGAGGGGAACAAATTTGACCTTTTATAATGGTACCAATTCTGCCATGAGGGCATAATCCTTATGACCTATAGGAGAAGCAGCAGACCAAGCCAGGATGCCAATATCTAATAAGAGCCGCAGAAAGAGACCAGAAAAACAGAATGGAAAATATCAAAGAAATAGTATAATAAAGGTTCACAAAACCAAACTAAAGAAAACAAGTCTCCATCCTGACAAAGAACCATACTAAAATGCACCATTGCAATACTTCAAAACAAAAAAAGTACAGGGAAAATCTTGACAATTTTCAAAAAGAAAAGGTAATATAAGTATATCATATACAAGCAGCAAGAATCCTAATGGGTTCAGGCCTCTCAATAGTAACACTGGATGCTAGAAGACAATAAAGCACTGCCTGTAAGTTTCTGAAGAAAAATCATTTTTTCATTCTAGGAATTTCATACAATCTAGAATACTAAGCCAGAATTCAATCAAAAGAAGGTAAAAATAAACACATTTTCAAACACTAAGAATTGAAAAATTGGTTTTATCCCTGCACAATTTCTTAGAAAGCTGCTGTAGGATATGCTTCAACAAAATGAAAGAGTGAATCAGCAGGAACAGAAAACCAAACACTGCATGTTCTCACTCATAAGTCCGAGTTGAACAATGAGAACACATGGACACAGGGAGGGGAGCAACACACACCGGAGCCTTAGGGGGGCGAGGGGGCAAGTGGAGGGAACCTAGTTGATGGATCAATAGGTGCAGCAAACCACCGTGGCACACGCATACCTATGTAACAAACCTTCACGTTCTGCACAGGTATCTCAGAACTTAAAATAAAATAACAAAAACTAAATAAAAAGTGAATCAGAAAAGCTGACACAGAGTCCACCTTGGAGTGCAGCAACAATCCCCATGATGACACTGTCCAGCAGACTGGAGAGCAAACGACCTATGTCTGGGAGAAGGTGTTCAGAGGAATAAATTAAATTGATGATTTTAACAGCTTTTGGGGAAGCAATTAAGGATGTGTAGGAAAAATACACAATCAGAAACCTTGATTAGAAGTGGTGAAAGAAGGAAAGAAACCGTACAAGAAAATAAAGGAAATCATAAATGCTTCAGTGAACAAGATTTACGTGGTAAAACCACAAACAATGATAACTGGTTTAACTAAATTGTAATAAAACTACTTTGGGATAAGGAGAGGAGGTGGGATGCAGAGGAAGAGTGCTAAATCCTCTATCAGAATAGGAGTAGATATTGACTAACATTGATAAAATGAGAAATAGCTATATAGGAATATTATTAGAAATGTGAAGAAGAAAGAGCTGAAAGATTTAAAATGTTTGTGTTTGGGTCACAGAACTAGAGAGGATGGGAGGGTTAGGGCAAGAGACTAGAATTTTTTATTATAACCATTTTGGTTATGTTATTTTCTTTAAGTTCACACATATATTACTTCAATTAAGTTGCTTTAATGCCTGACACTTCTCATAGAGCTCTCTGAGGAAAGAAATCTATGGACAGGGAAAATGTAAGGAAGACAATTAGCTTGCTATAAGTCTCTTAAATTGTCATCATATTGAGAGCAATTGGTAGTGAGTGGGAGGGCAAAAACATGGATAGCTACTAATTTAAAGACAGAAACAAAAGAGTCTGTGGCATAAAAAAAAACCTATAGGGCTATAAGTGGAAGAAAAATGGTCCTAAGGTTAAGCAGCACTGAACAAGATCATACAGCAATTTTGGAAATGAGCTGATGAAGCAACATCACAAAAATCTTGAGTTTCATAAAAATAAATCACTCAGGCCGGGCGCGGTGGCTCAAGCCTGTAATCCCAGCACTTTGGGAGGCCGAGACGGGCGGATCACGAGGTCAGGAGATGGAGACCATCCTGGCTAACACGGTCAAACCCTGTCTCTACTAAAAAATACAAAAAAACTAGCCGGGCGAGGTGGCGGGCGCCTGTAGTCCCAGCTACTTGGGAGGCTGAGGCAGGAGAATGGCGTAAACCCGGGAGGCGGAGCTTGCAGTGAGCTGAGATCCGGCCACTGCACTCCAGCCTGGATGACAGAGCGAAAATCTGTCTCAAAATATATATAAATAAATAAATAAATAACATAAATAAATTAGAATCCATTAGATTAAGTGAAAGGCCAAAGTAATGAGTACTTACTTACTTAAGGCTTGCGGTTGGGAATGGGGGGACAGATTTTTCTAAATGGTCAATTTAAACTGGTACCGTCTTAATAATCAGTACCAAGTTTTAAAAATAAATGCTTTTTAAGGAAACAAAAGTGGACATCTTAAAAAATAATTAATGTTGTCGGGCGGCAGTGCTCAAGCCTCGTAATCCCAGCACTTTGGCGAGGGCCGAGCGTGGATGTCGACTCGAGGTCAGGGAAGATCGAGACAACCTGGCCTAACATGGTGAAACCCCCGTCTTTCTACTAAAAATACAAAAAACTAGGGTGCGGCGGCGTCGCGCGCGTGCCGCGCCGCGCGCTGCGGCGGGGGGCGCGTGGTCTGCGTGGTTCCGGAGCTCGGCCAGCCTACTTGGAGGCTGAGGCAGGAGCAATCGCTGCCGCGACGGCGGACGCGTCGGAGGCTTGCAGTCGCGCGCGGTTCGCCGATCACCACCAGCTGCACTCCAGCCAGGGCGACCACAACGAGACTTCGTCCTCAAAAAAAAAAAAAAAATTAAGTCGCTTGAATTTATAAGATACGTTCCAGGAGTCGACTCTACAAGATTGTTACTCTTGCTCCTTTTACATTATGTAATTTTGAAACTTTATAAATTTTTATCATCAATAGAACCATCTAGTATTTTCTAGTAATTAAACTGATAAGGCTCGTAATTAAATTATAAATAAAAAGAACCCCCATATTCAGAAACTAAAATCGGGTCATCATAAAATTTGAACAACCAGCCCTTTGAAAGGTAGATTTGCATGTTTGGGATGGAAGTATAATACCACACCTCAACCTTGCAACTGTTTTGTAAAGAGAATAAAGCAACTGGCTTTTCTGCCCTGCAGGGAAGAATTCCTTTATCATATTTTAACATCAATAACTCTTTTTTTTTTTTGAGACGGAGTCTCGCTCTGTCGCCCAGGCTGGAGTGCAGTGGCCGGATCTCAGCTCACTGCAAGCTCCGCCTCCCTGGTTTACGCCATTCTCCTGCCTCAGCCTCAGCCTCCCGAGTAGCTGGGACTACAGGCGCCTGCCACCTCGCCCGGCTAGTTTTTTGTATTTTTTTTAGTAGAGACGGGGTTTCACCGTGTTAGCCAGGATGGTCTCGATCTTCTGACCTCGTGATCTGCTCGTCTCGGCCTCCCAAAGTGCTGGGATTACAGGCTTGAGCCACCGCGCCCGGCCAACATCAATAACTCTTTAAAGGTTTTTCCATTATTACTGAATCGACTTGCTGTTTGGTTATTTGCAAGCCATGCTTGCTGAAAGCTACACAATTTTACTAACTAAAATTACTCTAGTTGAACAACAAAATTTCACCTTCTACCACTTGATTGGAAAGTCCTGAGTTGCTGGTTTTATTGGGCAATAGAAATATGTATCTTTTTCTAAGTCTTTGCGAAAAATGGAAAAATTGCTGAAATAGGGTTAATATTTATTTGGCTTAGTGGGACCAGATTTTCTATCATGACATTCAGACCCAAACAGGTAAAAAAAGAGATCCTTGCTAGTTATTATACAAGCTGGCAAGGTGATTTTCAGGGACATACAGAGAAATGAGAAGTATTGCTACAGAAGAAAAAAGGTGTATCTACAAATGGAAATGTTTTTTCATTCTCTCCGTCCAGCTCCCAGACCCCACACACCTACAGATTTGAGGATCATGACTATTCTGAAGTTTCTTTGCTTCCTGCCACTCTAATGTCTAGACATTTTGTCAGACTGTGAGGAGAAAAATCATATCAAAGGAATACACGAACCCCTTGAAATATGGTGATCTATCTTAACATCTACTTAAAGAGAGTTACAGAAGAATAGTTGCTTTGTCAATGACACAATAATCCATGACTTATAAGAATAATTTTCACAGTGGAGTAAGAGAATCAAGGTAACTTTTAGACCTCTTCAATAAATATATGAAGAATCAAAAGTAAGAGTATACTTAACAGAAATTGTTTGGACTGCCTTTTCTAGTGATGTACAGGGGAGTGGAAAATGCACCCATAGAGAAAAGGATTGTTTTGGCTCCTTTCCTACCACCTACCTTATTGGTGATTTTTGTTGGTAGCTATAACATATTCTCATTTACACCTTTCATCACAGACACCAAGAACAGTGGAGTGATGCAAGGAGGAAATATGTTATGGACATATCTACAAAAGACCAACTACAGAATTTGCAGGGTCTGGTGCAAAATGAAAATGTGAGGTCCTTGTTCAGAAAGTATTAAGAATATCAAGCTGGTGACAGGTGACTAAACCAAACACCAGGCCCTTTTGAGCATGGTGGCCTGTGTGACTGCCCAGGTCACATGAAGCTAGCCATGTGACCCCTGGCCCATCAAATGTTTCCAAACAACAAACCCATTTTAACCCAGCCTCATGTTCTAGAATAGAACAGTCAAGTCATAGCTAATTACAATTCCTAATGTCATGAGATTTCTTTCAATTACCAATTTACTCTCAGTACTTAGCTATGCAAATTTTTAACAATTGGTATAAAATAAAAGCATAAACAGTAATATATGGCTGCTGAGTGTTTCTCTCCAGCCATTTAGTTAATAGTATCTATAGGATGCTTTCTGCCCTTAGCAACATGAGTTCAGTTGGGTTCCCAAATTGCCAATGATGGGCCCTTCTTCCCATTCTCCTGTCTGACCATCTGCTTGTTACCAACTGCAGGGTAGCTAAACTGTTCAACCACAAGAGAATGACTCATGGGTGCTGGGAGGGGGGGAACGCGCTTTTTGAATATGCAGTCCTTAAAACACCAGCTGTTTGATTTTGGGTTTTGCAAATCAGTTGGCTATGAATTTCAGGGAAGACGTTTTCGTCTTTGGAAAGCTAAATTTCACAGCGTTCTAGAGGAATACAAGTCATGCCGTCTGCTTTTTCTTAATTTTACCACAAAAAAACTTTAAAATAAAAAACACATGTTTTTTCCCACATCTCCACCCCATGATGACAAAGAAAACTCCTTTGAAGGACACTTTGTCATATTCCAGGAAGGGACAATATCTCTCTAAATGGGTTTGTCACAATAAAACATATGAAGTCAGAATTTTTAGGAAGGAGCGATGGAAAATAAGCAAGATTAATATTATGCTCTGGTTTCTAAAGGCAGAAAAACAGATAAGGAGTTTCCACCATGTATTAAAGAGATGGGAACACTTTGTGACAATCTCGCATCATTCTTCTGTGCTTAGTCTCCAGTCACAGCTCCATTCACAGGAGCTGGGCTAAAGGCATCATATCAGAGATCTCAAGGAAGCAATAATTATGAGGGCAGGAGGGACCCCAGCCCACAAAGCACCTCTCCTTGTCTCCCCGGAAACCTCCTTGGATTAGATACCCATTTACCCTCATAAGTTTTTTTCTAGGAGAACTGCCACTTACTAAGGGGCACATATTCCCTCCTCAGGCCCAGAATGACCTTCCTGTTCCTCACCATTCTCTCAGTCTACACCTGGACTCAGGAATTCACTCCTCCTCTCTACTTTTGCTGCATGTTACATTTGCCGTGTATTTGCCATTTGCATTTGGCTTTACATATTTTTATATGTTTATCCCTGGTCTCCCCAACCAGACAGTGAGTTTCTTGAGGGCAACTACTATGTGTTGCTTTATTATTGCCTTCCCCTCAGGGCCTAGCATAGTGTCTGTTATTAAGAAGATGCTATTCCGAAATGTGTTGATTGATGTAGTAATTGCCCCTTCTGCTCCAACCTACAAATTTGAACTAGACAGTAGGTAATTTTCACATATTATTGAAAGAAAAACAACTGGAATCATCCAACTTTTAAAAAACATTTATTTTCACATCAGGTCACAGATTCTAAACCCAAACTAACTTCCTTTGCCTCTTTAAGCTAATGACATGTTGTTTAACCTTCACAAATTAATGGAAATGCGAGCTAATGAGAGTTTATGCTATCGATTGCCTTTGAAGTATTTATTTTTCTCACGCTCATTTCAGGAACTTCCCTCTTGTAAATTTGGCATGATTGATGCAAAATCCACTTTCCCTGTTTAATACTTTCCTCCACATATAACTCCACTTTGTGGGATCTATTAGCAAGAAGATAATTAAATGTAAACACGAGTCACAGACTTTTCTTTCTCTGAAGTGAAATACACATAAACAGCAAGAAAATAATGAGGAAAAGGAGAGAAGGGGGATCTAATAATCCCTTCCCTTAGGATTTCAGGAAGAATCTATCACCAAAGCAAGAAAAGTCCTCCAAGTAAACATCCTGTCTTCTTTACGGGGACTGACCCAAGGTAGAAACAACAGGAATTCATTGGCTGGATCAGCCCACTTTGACCAGTTACTGAAGGAGCCGGGGTAAACCATACAAGGTCCCAGAAGAGAACCCAACAGCAAAAAAGGGAGGATCACTGCTTTCAGTAGTGATGTGGCGACAGACCCCAAGAATCCAGCCCTTCCAAACTCACTTAGAGGACATCCAATCCAACTGATCATCTCTGAATATTCCTACCAAAACAAGTGTGGTACATTGAGCAGAGCCAGAAGAGTTCATTCATCTATGGGAAAATATAAAACATGTTACAATATAAAGAGACAATATTGTTTTATCTATAAAGGAATAAAGACATAGAAAACTGGGTTTCTTTTTTCCATAATTTATATATTTTCAATTAAAAGGATATTTCTAACTAGTGACACATTGTCTCCTTTCTAAATGTCAGTATGTCCAAAGCCAAATGACATATTGCAACTTTTCCCAAATATCTGTGTATCCTAAGCACACTGTGTCAAGAAGACTGATCCAAAGACTTGATTTATGTTGCTGCCTGACAGATGATGTCTGCAAGGCATGCTGTCTAAATGGACTGTGCTCCGGCAGTTACCTTAGTCATCAATTCTCAGGGAATTAATGAGTACCATTCATCCCAATAATAGAAACCAAGGTCAGGGCCTCTTCCTTGCTCTGTAATTCCATTAGCATGACACTGAAAGCATTTAGGTCATAGGCTCTGTAGACTTTATCACTGAGCAAATGGAACTGCATCTTGTTTTCAGAGAGAATCCTCTCTGAGCACACCCCTTGTCAGAGATTTGTTGTACATCAACATTCAGTGCACTTACATATGTAGGGAAAACCCTAGTAAAGGAAAAGTGAGGCTGCCGTTAGCTGCCAAGAGTACTTTCATTAAAGTAAATGCCAATAGAAAACATTTGTAATAAAACCACGTCAGGTACTTTCAATTACTGAACACACATTTTTAAACTGTGTGCTCACTTACATTTTATGCAAGTCACTCAGTCATTTTATGTGGCTACCATTGAATTTATTTCAGTTTTCATTCTTTTATTTTGATTTCTATTCTTTTATCTTAGTTTTTACTTCAACCACCCTAATAAAGTTAAAATGGCTTTGAAACTAAGTTATTACCATGAGCAAGTAAGTATGTTTACAGTGAAACTTTCATGTTGAAGTCTCAACCAGCAAGCTTTTCTAAACTAAGTCTCACCAGTCGTTCCCTTGATCTTCATAATTCAAATTGCTTTCAACCTCCAACATATCAAAAAAGAAAGGAGTAACCCCAAGGTTTGAAGCCATAGGCAAGGATTTGAACTGTAGCTTGGACACTTGTTTTCTTAATAGTGAAATTAGCATGATTATTATACTTTTATAGCTACTTCACACTATTGCTATAAGGATTTAAAATAAGCAAGTTCCACACTGCCTGTAAACTAACAAGTAATAGTTTATCATTGTTGAGCATACAAATTGTGTGTGTCTGTGTGTGTGTGTGTGTGTGTGTGTGTGTGTAAATCTATGTTTTAAAACATTTGGGGTTTTATGCCCAATAAATTTTAAATGATCTACAGTAATAGAGGAGAGCAGAGGCATAAATAAGTCAAAACAGAAAATCATCCAAATACCATTTGTGTTTTGAAGTATGTTTTTAAATTTCATTTCAAATGTCGGTATTTCTAAAACCCAAAGAAATTACTTCCCACAAAAGAATGACACCATGATGTGATGTCCTAACTAAACAGGATCTGAAGAGCTGTTCAATTTCCTCTCCTCTTCTCTCTCTTCTCTCTCCTCCTCTCACTTTGCCTGTCAAAAGACAGTTGCAACAAAGAACCTGCTTCAGGCAAAGTTCCTGACTTCCACTCACCCGTGAATCAGGACCACTTATGAAGTGTTTAGTTCCTGGCTTAGAGGCAGGCTGTACTCATCAAATAAAAGCACCAGATACTCACAAAGCAAGTAATAGATTAGAGATCTGAGCCAGAAAAGTCAAGAGATGCAGGGTGGTGGCTACACTAACAGCAAAGGCTATGAAATCTGATAGACTAGGGTTCTAAGCCCTGTTTGGCATATGTGACCTTGGACAAACTAATAACTGCTATATGCTTCAGTTTCCTCTACTGTAAACTTGTAATGATATCAAATATTTCATATGATATGTTAAGGATATTTTTAAATGGATATATACATATATATACACACACATATATATCACTTAGCACAGTGCTTGGCTCAGGTAGGTACTCATAAGAGGTAGGAAGAAAAATGTTTAATAGCATTCAATAAATATGAAAGTGTGTGTGTTTATATGTGTAGGACTCAGTGTGGGTGATTAAGAGATTTAAATCATGCTGATTTCCCTTTGAATAATAAACTCTTACAAGTTGATGTTTTCCTACAGAGACCTGCAACATCGTCTTTTTTGTAAATCAGAGAACACAGACTCTTGACCTCATCCAGTGTCTATCTAATCCACCCAACACATCTCTTTCATAACTGAAGCTATTTTCCTGTGTTGAAACTTAGGGGATATTGCTCTGTATAATCCTGTAGTAAGCTGTGTTCCTTCAATTCTAGCAGTATTACAGGTTTACCCCATGTGGAAAGAAACCAAGTTGGTACCTACACACAAGCACACACACCCCCCTTAATAGTGATATGAGAAATATTCAAAAGATGATAGTAATAAAAAGAATGACAGTTAATACTTATAGATCAGTTCTCACATGTCAGGCATTGTTCTACTCACTTTACATATGATAACTCATTTAATTCTCAGATGCAGTCTGTGAAGTCAGTAGTATTAGTATATCAATTTTACTGTTGAAAAATAAACTCGGAGAAGTTAGGTAATTTTGCAGAGGTCACAGGACAGATAACAATATATACATTATGGCTAGGGAGGCTAAATCATTGATGAACCATACATTCCAAGACACTGTTGAACATGAAAGGGGACAAAAACAGGAACTAAAGTTCACCCTAATCATAGTTGAAAACCCAATACCTTGCAATGCTTACATCATTTTTTTAAATCAGTAAATTAATGAGTTATTATATTTCTACTTGAAAAATATATTGATTGTCCTAAGATTCTAAGATGATCTACGTAAGGCGTTCTTAGTTATTGCGCTTATGGTAAATAAAAATGTGTTTGAGTTTCCAACATGATGAGTTTCACTTCAGGGACACAGGCTCAGCCAATATTTTCATATGCTATCTATAACCTTTCACAATAGAAGAATGAACAAGTACTGGCTCATTAACTCACTAACTGTCCTTTCTTGCCATGGTTATTAACTAATGTTCTGCCTTTCGCTGTAAAGCATGTGCAAGATTGAGAGTTCAAGGAATAGACATCCCTGAAACATACTGAACGGTGGGTTGCATTTTTGCATATTTCACAGATCAAAGCAGTACCTGATTCCATAGAGGGAGCAACAACACAGAATTATTGACAGGTTTCTGAGCTGGGGCTCACAGTCTTGAAGGGAGAAAGGAAAGGGAATAGGTTTCCAGTTTGGTAAGCTCCTTGAGGGAGTTTACGCAGTGTATACTATTGATGTCCACCCCAGAAATAGTTATCTTGGTAGGTACTTAAACATTTACACTGAAGTCAAACTGCCAGGAAAATCTGTATTTCCATGTGTGTGGCTCTCCTCACACATATAAATAAATAGTAAAAAGAAAATAAGCCAGGCGCGGCGGCTCACACCTGTAATCCCAGCACTTTGGGAGGCCAAAGCGGGTAGATCACGAGGTCAGGAGATCGAGACCATCCTGGCTAACACGGTGAAACCCCGTCTCTACTAAAAATACAAAAAAAATTAGCTTGGCATAGTGGCAGGTGCCTGTAGTCCCAGCTACTCAGGAGGCTGAGGCAGGAGAATGGCGTGAACCCGGAAGGTGGAGCTTGCAGTGGGCCGAGATCGCACCACTGCCCTCCAGCCTGGGAGACAGAGCGAGACTCCATCTCAGGAAAA
>NW_016807158.1:1382745-1387205 GCF_001698545.2 Rhinopithecus bieti | reverse complement strand
AAAAAAAAAAAAAAAAAAAAAAAGTGTATATTGTTTTTAAAAGACATATAACATTTTACCAATCCTAAACATGTTTATATTTTAATATTTTGACAGTTGGAGAGCATCTTATAGTCAATGGAGCATCATTATTTAGTTAACAGTGTTTCTTTTTTTTTTTTTTTCTGTGGCATATAAAATAAAAGTACGCCTTACCATCCATGGCATTGTAGATTTGAATAAACACATTATATATCAGACATTAGCAAGATATCAGCACCATATAAAAGCAAATCAGAAAGAAGAGATAAGATGTGACAACACATCAACCTTTAAAGCTTAGTACATGAGTGGGAAGGTGGTTATAACTTCTTTACCAAGTGGCTACTACCCATATTAACACATATTTCTTTCCTTCCTTGTTTTCTCCTCTCAATAAAATAATAAAAGGGAAGAACTTGAATTTCTGGCATTTATTGTAGCTTTCTTAAATTGTTGATTATTGTCTCTAGAATACGAGCTCATAGGGCACAAAGTTCTATGTGATCCTCAAACACTCATATATATTGGAATCTCCCTAGGAGCTTCTTAGAAAGCTCACGGTCCTCACCTCCTGCCTGGACATTCTAATTCAGATGGTCCCCAGTAAGGCCCAAATAGCTGTCTTTTTAACTCTAGGTTAATTATGATCACCCCAAAGTTTGAGAACCCCTGGTCTGTGTTTGGAATTGGCCTATCACTGCAAAGGACTTGAATTTAGAAACTGGTCTCAGTAGTATGCACAGGACCCCATTTGATAGAAATTAGTGTGATTTCAAAAGGCAAATATACTAACGAAGGAAGGAATTCTGACATTTCATTGTTTCCTTTGGGGCTGGGACTGAAAGAACATGTATTGGTGATGTCCCTGATACCTATTTCTGTTGGGGTTTTTTTAGCTGTGCCCCATAAAATCGGACGCATCATTGATGGGAGTCCTGCAGATCGCTGTGCAAAACTAAAAGTGGGAGACCGGATCCTAGCAGTGAATGGCCAGTCTATCATCAACATGCCTCACGCTGACATCGTGAAGCTCATCAAGGATGCAGGTCTTAGTGTCACCCTTCGCATCATTCCTCAGGAGGGTGAGTGCCTGAGGCAGCCTTGCAGAGAGGCGGTCAACACACGGACACACTCACCGGCTGTTCTCAGCCTGCCCGCCAGGGTCGTGGAGTGCACCTGCCTGCCGTCACTGTGGTGTCAGAGTGTCAGAGGTTGATTATTATTTCTACTTTTGCAAAAACTCACACTCAGTTGCAATCCATATCATGTTTATTCAGTACCTGTCTCATTCAGAGGTCAAGTTATGTGGCATTGCAGGCCAAATAGTGTGAATTCCATATACTCCGGTTTCTCTTCAGATCACATAAATCTTTCGCCTTTTAGCAAATAGTGTGAATTCTGAGACGCCAGGTTATTCAATCATTTCCTGTGGGCACCCCCTTTTATGCTTGTATTAAGTCAGAATTCATTCAACAGAGGTGATAGTTACAAATCTGAAAAAAATATTTACGTTAACAGGAAATCTCTAGAGAATTCTTCAAAGTCAGATTGATTTTGAAAACGTGAAGTTTTGTGGTATAAAGAGAGCTCATTTAGAAAATGTTGCATCTGGTAAGAATTTAAAATTCCCACTGAGCCTTTTGAATTTGTCTGTATAAGGACTCCCCGCTGAGGCTCAGAAGAGTAGTGAACATCACAGTTCATAACCATGCCCTAGAGGGTCATGGAGCTGTGAACATCCCCGCACCGAAAATTCACCATTTCCAGAGACAATGGGTTCATGACTAGTTTCTGGCTGCTGACTCAACCATTTGAAGAATTCCATTTCTGGAGCTCACTGATGAGTGTCCCACACAGAGGCTGATGGGCTCACTCAAGTTGGTACCCTCTGTTTTATTCAGCCACAATTCCATTTTAGGATTATCTGACATGCAGACAGCAAATGGCTAAACAGCCACTTGACTTTAAATATAAAACAGTAGTTCTCAACGGGGGTGGTTTTGTCCCTCCAGGGGACATTTTGTAAAGTCTAGAGGCGTTTTTGACTGTCTTGGTTGAGATGGGCATGCTGCTGCCATCTAGTGGGTGGAGGCCAGGGATGCTGCCAACCATCCTAAAATGCACAGGACAGCTGCCCACAGGAAAGATTTACCCAGCCCAAAATGCCAGCAGGGCTGAGTCTGGGAAACCCTGATATAAATGGAGAAGGAATTAAAAGATTTGGACTGTGGGGGGAAAAAGGGCAAGGGAGAGGAGTTTATAGGGGAATGCTAATAGATCACCTCCCTTTTCTTACCCAATCAAAAAAAAAAAGAGAAGAGAAAAGAAAATGGCCATGCTGTTTTTTAACCTACTATCCGCAGACACCAACATGTATAAACAATTCAACGGAAATTAACTGCAAACAAGATTGCTCACTGAAAGTCTAAATACTTCTCAGTTTTCCGAGTCTGGAATGTATCTGTTGTTGGGCCCTTATTCCAATATATAGTCAATTTCAGTTGAAAATTTGATGTTATTAGGAAAGAAGTCCAGAAGCAATTATTTAAAAGAACAGTTTTGTGAATCTTCTTGTGTCCAGCATTCTTTTTTCTTTCTGTAGAAATGTGGAGTCCAGTGGGCTATGAGGTAATAAGACTGACAAGGGATGAGGAAAAGATTGTAAAAAACATTTTCCTTTTAATGGTTCATTCCTTATCCACACTTTGGAAGACTCTTCAGACTGTTTATTACAAGCCAAAAGTGGTGGCTGATCCATTTTCTCTCAGTAAGCAATGCTGCAAAAATAGAGCATGTTTTAGAGCTTAGTCCTTTGAATTATTTTTTTCATAGTTTTACAAGGTTTTTTGGTAATCTTTTCTTCTCGCAGAATGACAAGATACTGTTCATAGCCTTGTTCCATAGTGATCATTAATGAAAGACTACAAATTTCAGAAATGGTATTAGAACTTGATAAGATTAACCTGCTATCTAAAAACCTAGCAGAAATGGAAATAACCAAAGCCTGAGTCATCAGCAGAGGCAAAGTCACCACCTCTGGTCACCTCTTTCCCCTTATCAATGTTAACCTGACTGCATCTGCCACTGTGGTTCTCCATCGCAGAGCTCAACAGCCCCACCTCGGCACCCAGCTCAGAGAAGCAGAGTCCCCTGGCGCAGCAGAGTCCCCTGGCCCAGCAGAGTCCCCTGGCCCAGCCAAGCCCAGCCACCCCCAACAGCCCCGTCGCCCAGCCAGCACCACCTCAACCACTTCAGCTGCAAGGACATGAAAATAGGTAAAGTTTCCTCTGACTTTTGTGATTCTGAGAGGTGATGGGGTGGGGAGAGGAGGGAGCATTTGGGCACAGCACAGGACAGGCTGAGAGAGAGATTTTCATAAAGTGGAAATTGCCATGCGTACCGTTGTGTGATTTTGAGGTTGCATGTGTGTTATACATATGGTTTTATTAGTTAAGATAGCTGATGTCTGTGCTTCACAAAGAGAGATGCTTTCCTGAAGAAATGGTGAGCAGTTGCAGATGAGCAGGGCTTAACCGCTGAAGAGCATGTTAAAGGGAGTCCAGAGTGAAGAACTTACTCAGAGGCCCTCTGGCAGGAGCAAGCATGCAGTATGAACGACAGAAATACGGCCAATAAATGGAGTGGCAGAAGAAGAGTATGATGTGAGATGAAGCCAGTGAGGGTGGCTGGGGCCAACCCTAAAGGGCCTTGTAAGCATGCTTACTCAATGTTTTGATCTTTAAGTACAGCAAGAAGTCATTGAAGGGTCTTCAGCTGAGGAGTGTTATCATTAGATTTGCTTTATAAGAAAGCCTCCTGGTCTGCCCTGCAGACAGCACACAGGAGGCTGGCAGGGTGAATGCAGGTTAAGCAGTTAGGAGGTGGCTGCTTCCATTGAACCATAAAGGTCATGGCTCAGAGAATGATGAAGATGTGGAGGTGGGGAGAATGTTGAAGGATTTGTAGGCATTAGTAAATATTACCAGCCAGTGTGGTGGCTCACGCCTATAATCTCAGCACTTTGGGAAGCTGAGGTGTGAGGATTGCTTGAGCCCAGGAGTTCAAGACCAGCATGAGCAACGTGGTAAAACCCCATCTCTACAAAAAATACAAAAGTTAGCCGGCCATGGTGGTACATGCCTATAGTCCCAGCTACTTGGGAGGCTGAGGCAGGAGAATCACTTAAACCCAGGAGGTGGAGGCTGCAGTGAGCTGAGAACGTTCCCATGACACTCCAGCATGGATGACAGAGTGAGACTCTGTCTCAAAAATAAAATAAATTGGCCGGGCGCGGTGGCTCAAGCCTGTAATCCCAGCACTTTGGGAGGCCGAGACGGGCGGATCACGAGGTCAGGAGATCGAGACCATCCTGGCTAACATGGTGAAACCCCGTCTCTACTAAAAATAATACAAAAAACGAGCCGGGCGAGGGGGCGGGC
>NW_016807158.1:1349501-1382512 GCF_001698545.2 Rhinopithecus bieti | reverse complement strand
CCACTGCACTCCAGCCTGGGCGACAGAGCGAGACTCCGTCTCAAAAAAAATAAATAAATAAATAAATAAATAAATAAATAAATAAATAAATAAATAAAATAAATTAGCATGTTTACTGATTATAATAACGTTACATCCTCCTACCCACAATCTAATGAGGTTCTTCTATTCCACACATAGCATTAGAGATAGGCATCACAAACTAATGAATAAGACACTTTGAACTTCCAGAAAAACATTGTCAGACGAACAACATTGTCTTCTTATTGTGGCCTGTATGTAACAGGGAGCCTGGGTTCGGTTGAGCCATGAAAGAAAAAGATGAAGCAGTGTTCCCATGATGCTTTCTCCCTTTCCATGGGAAACAGCAACAACAACAAAACAGAACAACTCACAGAAACACTTCTGCATGCGAACTCCTCACTGGCCTTTTTAATGATTCTAATGTTTTCCGAACATCTGCTTCCCATCCCTCTCCTCCCATGATGGTGAAGATGAAGTGAGACTCTGTTTTTGATTCTCAGAACTCTCTGGGTTCATCATTCACATTGTTGCAAAGCAAACGGTGTTCCCTGTGCCACAGGTGGTATTTCTACAAAGCCTCATTCTACTGATTTCCCATTTGCTTTCATAGAAAAGTAAATGTCTGGTTGTCCTCAGCTGCTTATGTTTTTAATATATGCAAGGAAGAGAAAAGCCCCATAAAACAAATGATGCAGAGGTGAGAATTTGACAAGCCATAAGAAGGGCAAGTCCTGAGTGTTTCAGTAATGAGCCCCAGAAGTGTTTGCTCTCAACGTCTATCACTTCAACAGATTGCACTGGCTTTCCCCAGAATTCATCTTAGACTCAAGAGGAAGGACTTGAGTGCCCCAGTAGTCCCCGAGCCAGCTTCAGACACTTATTACCGCCGTCGATTAATCTCGCAGCCACATTCCATTCTCCTTTCCAGAGTCGGATTTCCCTGGACATGGCTCTTGCTTCCAGCCTTGAGTGGGTGAGCTCATCCCTGGTGTGCTATAGCTCTGACGGGAGAGCAACAGCTGGATGCAGCCACTGTCATGCCCCATCTGCTACCAGCTCACAACTGGGATACCTTGTTCCCTATCACAGAAGCAGCGGTCTTTGGACATCCTGACTGCAGAATGAAATATTCCTAGCTCTGGGATTCAGATTGACCTAATCCAAATGTTTATAAGTCACCAACATATTTGCCCAGAGTTCTCAGGTATTTTGCTTCTTCTACTACTACATTGCTTCTAAGATATTTTGCTTCTGTTACTATATTAACAGCCCAGGAAGTGCCCACTCCAACTCTAGGGCCCTTTACTGGCACTCAGGTTTCCTGGCTGAACTCTGCGATTGTTGGTGGTGTCTCGTTTGCCTGTGAATGAAGAGATTCAGTAATCTTACAGGTGCCAGAAACATTTTTCCTAATTGCATTTAAAGATGGCCATGGTATCAGATGGAAAACTCTTTGCCATTATTTTAGATCAGGCTGGAGATGTCTCTAAGACAGTTTATATGCCAAGTGCATGGCATGAATTTCCTATTTCTTCATTTGTACAAGCAGTGCCCCCCTACATGTCAAATTCAGCCCATTCCCCTGTTAGAGCAGGATAAAATAAAATGGCAATCTGCTTGCGAATGTGTACGTTGTGAGTTAGAATGAGTGATATTTTTTCCTGTGGAACTTACTCTTGGATTGGCTTCCCATGACACCCCATATACTTCTCCCCATTTCTCAGTCCTTTAACATCTTTTGGGTGTGTGCTCAGGAAGTATAAGATATGTTCAATATGAAGATAAGCAAAAACACTATTCAAGGAGAAGCATTTGTTGAAAACAACGGAAGAGCTGTTATGGAATATGTTTCAAAACTAAGTATAAATAGCAGAGTTCACCTTCTCTAGCAAGGGCAATTGATATTTGCGGTTTAAGATGGCAAGGGCAGTGAAAGAGCATTGGAAATTGACTTCTTTCACAGACTTTGAACTCTAGATGCTCGGGACAGGAAGTGATTCTTTTTTTTGAGACAGAGCTTGCTCTTGTTGCCCAGGCTGGAGTGCAGTGGCGCGATCTTGGCTCACTGCAACCTCTGCCTCCCGGGTTCAAGTGATTCTCCTGTCTCAGTCTCCCTAGTAGCTGGGATTACAGGCATGTGCCACCACGCCTGGCTAATTTTGTATTTTTAGGAGAGACATAGTTTCTCCAAGTTGGTCAAGCTGGTCTCAAACTCCCGACCTCAGGTGATCCACCAGCCTCAGCCTCCCAAAGTGCTGGGGATTACAGGCATGAGCCACCGTGCCCGGCCAGAAGTGATTCTTGAAGGGCCCATGAGCTGTGCATTCTCACCATGGGTAGCATTTATTTGTTCTGGAAATTTTTCATACCACAAAAACCTGCTAGAACTTACCATTAGCAGTCTGATTTTATCATTTCTAAAGTATCTTCAGCAATGGAAATAATAGCTGTGAAGGGTTATATAGATGATCTTCTTTCAGAAGTAAAACAACTTTAAAGTGCCAGTTTTTAAAAATAATCCTGAGTTTTCCTTAAAGTGTTTCACACATTCAAAGCAACATAATTTTTTGCCCTAGCTGGTATATTATTCACTTAAAAGTTAGCAACACTCATAAAAAATTTAGCATGTTTTCCTTATTAAAGAATTCTTCAACGTGTAGTTCAACTTAAAATCCTGACAGACAACACGGGGTAGAATATAGTTTGAGTACTTGATGACCTGGATGCGAGTGTTGAAAGTTTCATCTGCTCCTATTTTTAGTCATTTGTGTTACTTTGGGGGAGATTCTTACATTTCACCCTCTTTGGCCATACCTCGTGACACATTTGGTTGGAAATAGAACACACAGTGGATATTGCATATCAATACCATACAGATCGTGGAAATAAAGTGACTATGCTATAACAGTGTGACATCCAAACCACCAAACAAGCTATTTCCAGAAAGGAACCAACACACACTGACAAATGTCATCCAGTTCAATTCCTTTTGTTTAATGCATGCATTTGCATAGTTATGCATCTTATTCAAAGTATATTTTAAATAATCCTATTCTCAGCATGCATGCTCTCAGTAGGCGAGTGGACAATTGAGGTATAAAGCAAAACCAAAATTATGCAGCTCACAAAAGGAATGCCTCTCCTCTACAGGGTTAAGTAATAAATGGGACTTACTCAAAGGGTTGATTAAAATAATTATATTACTAACCCCCTTCTAAGAGCCCCAAATAATCACATCTATTGCCATGCACTTTCACTGTGACCTCGCCAAATATTAGATTACACTAATGGCAATTGTTCAGGCAAGTGATTTTTAAAAACACTTAATACTAATCAGCATGGGTAAGACCATCAGCCAGTTTAAAAAAAAAAAAATCTAAACTTAAATGTAAGAATTCTACTGGTTTGCACCAGTTTTCCCGACACATTTGAGCTTTTTCTTGCTGCTAAATATTTTCTCAATTCCTCATACCCTCTGATTAATTTTAAATAAAATTGTTACTATGTAGAATGTATTTTTCAATCTACCTACATCCCTGGGTAGCTCATTATAGACTGTTGCCATGGCAATAGGTAATGAACAACAGAATTAAGTGGCCTCCATACCATGCTGATAATTTTTCAGTTCACCTTATTAATGATCCCATAGTGGTAGGGATTGGCTATTTCTTTTGAAACTAGTAACCCCCTCAGCTTAAAGCAGTTTGGATTCACAAAGCAATGCTAAACTCCTAGCTCTGGTCTCTGTGTTTATTTCATCAGTAACTAATATCTAGAAGCAAGCAAGAGATAAATGTTAGACATAAACATTTTTGCCTTCTCTTCCATCTTATGACTACAGTAGTATTTGATGCTAATCTTGATAGCTATGATCTAGTATTTAAGCCTCTGTGTAATATGTTTCCAACTTTACCAATGATTCAATGACTTGCCACTTGATTTGTAGTTGGTGATTATATTTTACCATCACTCCTTTAACCTCTGTAAAATATTCAAAAAGACCCAACTCAGCAGGTTAAAATAGCCTTTGATTGTGTATTTGTAATATAATTAGAGATCACTTCAATCATGTTTTTATGAATGATCTGCCAAGGGGTGTGTGTGAGAGAAAAAAGTAAGAGTGAGAGAGGAAGGTTGGTTTACTGGTGTTAAGATAGGCTGATGTTTTGGGATGTATAGTTCAGTGCTTCAATCCCTAGATTTGCTGTGGCTGTACAGTTTTTAAATAGCCAAAGTCAAAGAGGAACATCCATGAGTCCTTTTCCACAAGGTTCTGGTTGAACCATCATTTTTACCTTGACTTCGTAAGGAGCCAAATAAAAGTATACAATATGGCACTTGTCAGAGATTTTTAAATAATATTTAATCTTCTCATAATCCTGAAAATCCAACAGGACCACCGAGAGGAGTGGTTTGTGTGAGCTGCCATGGCTAGACCACCTCTGGAGACCATGTGATCTTCTAATCTCCTTAGAATGCAGAGTTACCAAAGCAAATCCCATTTCCATTGATTTAGTTACAGATCGGAAGTGAAAGCAAGGCAAGATGTGAAACCAGACATCCGACAGCCTCCATTCACAGACTACAGGCAGCCCCCGCTGGACTACAGGCAACCCCCAGGAGGGGACTACCAGCAGCCCCCTCCTTTGGACTACAGGCAGCCTCCCCTGCTGGACTACAGGCAGCACTCCCCCGACACCAGGCAGTACCCTCTGTCGGACTACAGGCAACCCCAGGTACCTCCTCCCAGAGAGCAGAGTGGGTCCTGACTAAGGCTTCCAGAGAACTGCAAGGAATGAAATAGGAGAGGAAGAGGAAAGAGTACCTGTCTGGGATAGACAGCTGAAGTTCTATTCCTAGTTCTGGTAACATCGGGGTAACACCTGCATCCTCAAAAACATGCTGGATAAATAAATCTATTTCAGAATAAAGCAGGACAATAAATAAATAAATATAGATAAATACATAAATAGTGGATGAGTAGTAATGGAATAAACTAATCCCTGCTAATACTAGCTAACTCCCTGTACGTTTCCTTTTCACAGTTTTAAAAATGCTTTAACCTGGAACCTCTGAGAGTGCTGCTAATGCAGAAAATTGTAGAGATGCTAGCAGTGGAGGTATTTTAGGTCCATAGTGTTTTACATGGCCCCCTACCTGCCACTCTGTGATAAAGGGCCAAGCCCGGGTGGATAAGAATAAGACCAGGCCTGGCTTCACAATCCAGAGTGTAGCGCCTGCCACAGCCAACAACTCTCTGTCTACACAACCAGTGTCACGGTTATTATGATTATTTGTTGATGCACTTCGTGTCAACTTCCTTAACTTCTCTGAGATTCAGTTTCCTAAAGGGAGAGTCTTCCTTACAGGCCAGGGTGAGGACTCAACATTTATGAAAAGAGTCTAGACCAGAGTTTGGTATCTAGAAAATTCTTCCTACTTCATAACTACATATCAAGATATAAATTAAGTACAATCTCAAATGTATCAGATTACATTGTGTTTTATTATGAATTGAAGATCACCTTTACACCCAAAGATTTTAAGAATAGTGAAGATCAGAGAATCTTGGATATACTGCATTTTAGGTAAAAGAGAAATTGATTTTGTACATTCCAACTTGATATTCAATAGTCTGTGCAACTGAGACATGTAATTATCAGATCCCACTAAATTTCACTTTTCTAATTAGCAAACTCTGTAATTTACACACACACACACACACACACACACACACACACACACCCCTGACATTTATTTATGGTGCTCAACAGCAGTGAATGAGAAAAGTCAAAGGAAAGATGGTGTCTCTCAGGCCTATCTGTAATCATTCCACGTTTGCCAAATAAACTGATGAATACCAAAATAAACAAGCTACACAGTATTCTTTGATGACCACGTAAACTGTGCTGTGGCCTGCTCAAACCTTTGGAATTTTGTCTTTCATTTGGATAGTTTATGAAGTCAGATGACGACTTTTCCCAACATCATGTCATTTGGAATACATTAACTAAGAGAGAGAAGGAGAACACAGAGACTAGCCACAGAAGCTTCTCTGATAACTAAACAATTATTTATTCCATTTTCTCCCCAACCCCAAAGGATTTTGATTATTTCACTGTGGACATGGAGAAAGGAGCCAAAGGATTTGGATTCAGCATTCGTGGAGGAAGGGAATACAAAATGGATTTGTATGTGTTGAGATTGGCAGAAGACGGACCAGCAATAAGGAATGGGAGGATGAGGGTAAGAACAGTCTCTTTTTATAGAATTACTTAATTCTGAAAGAAAAACCCACTGTGGTATTGGAAGAGTGCTAAAGCATGCTGTCAAGCACAGTTGCTGTAGGTTTGCCTTCTTTCTAGTTCATAATGACCCAGTTTCTTAAAGGTTTGACCAAATGCTATTTTATAATAGCTCTCATTCTCATTTTTCTGCTTATGACCTTCTAATTGATTAACCTCAATAAAGTACTATTTTTCTAAAGAGCAAATGAAAGAAATCTAAGAAATAGCTTGAAAAGGAAACATTATTGCTCCATAATTCTTTCTACGGTTTGATGATTCTGTTTTCATTAAGGTTGAATCTTTTGAAATTTATTTTTAGTTTTGTGCTTTTTCCCCCATATTGATTAATCACATAGTTTTGCGGGAGTTCTGGGAAATTTTTCCTTTGTGTTGACTGGTCTTTTGGTCTTTTGTCTAATGCAGACAGAAGCATTAGAAGAAAAAGGGATTTGGCTTCATGGATACAGGTTGTTCTTAAAAATGACAACAGGGGCTGGATGCGGTGGCTCACACCTGTAATCCCAGTACTTTGGGAGGCCGAGGCGGGTGGATCATGAGGTCAAGATATTGAGAACAGCCTGGCTAACACGGTGAAACCCCATCTCCCATGTCTACTAAAAATACAAAAATATTAGCTGGGCATGGTGGCATGCGCCTGTAGTCCTAGCTACTCAGGAGGCTGAGGCAGGAGAATCGCTTGAACCCGGGAGGCAGAGGTTGCAGTGAGCCAAGATAGCGCCACTGCACTCCAGCCTGGACAACAGAGCGAGACTCTGTCTCAAGGGAAAAAAAAAAGACAGCAATTAGAAATTTTCCAATTAGAGTATACAGTTGAGAGTAGATTTTTTCATTTCATAATTACTCTGAGGCATCTGATTGATGGGTAACTGATTCTTCATTTAAGGGTACAAAACAAAGCTTGTTAACAATATAAAATATTAGTCTCTTTACTCTCTCTCTCTCTCTCTCTCTGTGTGTGTGTGTGTATGAATAAAATCTAGAATTTATTCTTGCCCTCCCTCCTGCCTCTTTAAGTTAATAAAGAAAAGCTGTGGCTTTGGGGTTCCGGAACCTTGGGTTCTTGTGCAGAGCCTCACCAACCAATTTTCCCTAATGACCGAATCTGTTATTTCTACCACCAAGTCTACATTTCTGTGATACGCATTTCCAAGTCAGGGAATTATCCACAGTCCAAAAGCAGAAAGCAGGCACATCATGTCTTTATTTCTCCCTCCCACCACAATCCTTTGACAGCTGGGAAGCCTCCGAGTTGGAATTTAAACCCAGGCAGGGCTGACACCAGAGACTGGCAGCCCTCGCCCTGATCTAGCACCACCCTCCTCTTACCCCGTCTAGCCCTGGTTTGAAGATGGACCTCCACATGGTTTCCTGGCTCTACAACGTTCCTATAAGCCAGAAGGACACTTTCTTAACCTGCTGTAAGGCCAGCTCACAAGTAGTTCAGTAAAACAAAATTAATCTTGGCAGTGCAAGTGAAACACAGCAGGAAGACCATGAGTGAAATGGCCAGAGCCCTGTGAGAGATAGAGACCCACGGTGGACTACAGGGCTGGTCTCTGTAGGTTGCAAACAGTGGCCATGTATTTTAACAAGGAGTCTAAATGACTCACTGCTGTATATATACAGTACTCCCAAGGCAAAGAAGCCTAAATAGAGAAATACCCTTGCAGGAAAAGATTCCTCTTTCTTACAGAATTTAAGCCAGAACAATAGTTATCAGCATGGTTCCTGGCATCAGCATCACCTGGAAACTTGGTGGAAATGCAGATCTCTAGCCCCACCCAAACCTGCTGAATCAGAAACTCTAGGAGTGGGGTTACCAGGCTATGTTTTAGGAAGCTCTTTATGTGAATCTCTGAGGTTTTACCTTCTGAGGTTTTATTATAGATACCTGTGTCAACTGCAATCCGGAAACATTACATAAAAATTTTCAGAAATAAGCAATTTATACATTTTAAATTGTGCAGCATTGTGAGTAGCATGCTGAAATTTTGTCCTTCCCAGAAGGTGAAGCAGCCCTTTATCCACATTGTAGATGCTCCCTGCCCATTGGTCACTCAGCAGCCCTCTCGATCATCAGATTGACTATCATGGTATCACACCGCCTGTGTTCAAGTAACACTTATTTTACTTAGTAATGGCCCCAAAGTGCAAGAGTAGTGATGCTGGCATTTTGTTATAATTGTTCTATTTTTTTATTGTTGTTGATCCTTTGCTGTGCCTAATTTGTAAATTAAGCTTTATCATAGATACATAGATAGATAGATAGATAGATAGATAGATAGATAGATAGATAGATAGAGGAAACAGTGTATATAGGGTTAGTTCTGCCTATGATTTCAGGCATCCACAGGGGATCTTGGAATATATGCAAGAGGTATGAGGGGAAACTACTGTATTCGCTTTATCAAAAAACCATTGGAGAGTAGCAAGTTTTGACTTTAATTATTATACTCGATGGTTTTTCAACATCAGTTAATACTGATGTATTAAAAGTTGAATAGACAAAACAAAACACAATCTGTGAATGCAGAAAATAAGGGGAATAATAAATAGAGATATATCATTGTCATGTCTGATTGTTTTTCTCCAGTCACTCAAGAAGGCTGGCGTCATAAGAGAAACACAATGGACATTCAGATTTTAAGGAAAAGGATAATAAATTATTAGAAAATACTACTGGATCTGTTTATGAAAAGAAGACTTACATTTGTAAAATAGTCTAACAAAATTGGGAGAGATGAAATTTGCATAGCTAGTGAATAAATCTCTGATACAAAGCTCCTAGGAATATAACCTAATTAAAAACCGAAACTAAATAGAAAACACAGGCAAAAAATAATGAACATAAAAAATAATATTGGAGAAGCTCAGTAAAACAGGGAATGTAAGAAATCAGGAGACATTTGGAGAGAAAGAATAGAAATTCTAAGTGCTTAAATAAAAATCTGAGAGTCAAGTTAAAAGAGAATCTGAAAGGAGATCAAGTTTGCTCTTAAAATGGTAAAATATTTTCCTGTTTCCATAAAAGTGTAATATAGTTCGCATTTCCATAAAATGTATTTTATGGTGAAAAGAACATTATTTCATAACTTCATCACCTGCAGCTGGGTACCATTTGTATTGCCTACTTAGCATCACATAAGCTTATTTATAAAATGGTTTACCTACTTTCTGAAACTCACATGATGCAAAAGTCTGCCTGCAATGGGCTTTGGAATGACCTAAAACATTTTGTTCAACTAATCAATGCACAAAAAAGATACCACTTGCCCATCTTTTTCTAAAATGGAAAAAAACATTCCCTGAAATTAGCTTCTTTTAAATTTGTCACCTTTCCTTCTATAGACCAGATATAACTAGCCAATACGAAAGCATCCTGGTTTATGTATTGTTTTTATTAAACATAAAACCATTTACAAGAATATTTCTAACATATATAATAAGTATAAATACTAACAATGATTCGAGGACCCATGAACCCATAGCCCCACTTGAAAAACAGAACATTACCAAGCTCCCATGATTTCATTCTCCTATTCTCCAGCCCTCAGAGGAAACCACCTTCCTAAATAAAGCACTTGACATTTCTTCTATTGTTACCACAGATGTGTGTATCTCTCAACTATATCATTTAGCTTTGCACACTTTGTGAACTTTATGTAACTGGACCGTACTGTACATGTTCTTCTCTGTGGCTTGCTTTCTGTATGTTATGTTCATGAGATTTATCCAAGTTTGGTGCATAAAGCCATAGTTCATTTATTTTTCACTGCTACAAATTATTTCATTATGTGAATATGCTACAACCTATAATAATTATCTTTTTCCATTTTACGGACATTTGAGATTTTCCCTGTCAGTTTACACTTTGGTTGTTTCCAAGTTTGTTGTAACTCATACAATCTTTGTACATCTTTCCTGCTGTACCTATGCAAGACTTTCTCTAGACTAGACTATATGCCTCAGAGGGCACAAATTTAACTTACCTAAGTAACACAAAAGTATTGTCTCAGGTGGTCATAGAAAGTTATACTTGTATTAGCATGTAAAAAGGTTTTTCTTACTACACACACTCACAGATTTGTACTTCAGACTTTTAAACTCTCATTCTGGTAGGTAGAAAATGATATATTTTAGATTTGGATTTGCATTTCTTGATTACAAATGATATTCATCATTTTTTCTTATTTTTATTAGACTTTCATGTCTCTCTTAAATAAAAAATGCCTGTACATGTCTTTCCCCATTTTCTGTTGAATATTTCTTCGTGTTGATTATAGAAGTGCTTATATGTTATTGGTGATCATTTTTCATCAATTAATGTGATACAGATATCTTATGCCAGCTTATGGCTTGTAATTTCACTTTTTTTATGATGCTCTTTGATAATAAGAAAGTCTTAATTTTAGTGTAATTGGCTTAACCTTTTTTCTTTTTTATAGTTTCTGCTTTCTGTGTCTTGTTTGAGAAATCATCCTCCAAGATATGGTCTTAAACATCTTCTCTTATATCTTCTTCTAAAAGTTGTATAGTTTTACTTTCTATATCTAAGTCTTTAATCACCTACAGTTGATTTCTCTGTATGATATAAGGTAGAACCTCAATCTCAGTTTTTCCATAGGGATAACCACATGTCACAGCATCATTTAATGAGTATTTCTTTGTCCCACCACCCACCCCCCCTCCCACCAATCTGCAGTGACAGCTCTGTAATAAATTAAATTTCTGTAAATGCAATGGTCTGTATATGGATTCTTTATACTGTTCTACTAGTCTATTTGTCTATCCCTGCATCAATGCCATACTTATCTACCTTTTAATGAGTGTTGATTTTTTTATGGGGAAACTTTCTCTCCCCCAGACACACATCTTAATTCTTCAGGGGTGTTTGGATGTTCTTGGGCTTTTGCCCTTCTATATAATTTTAGAATTTGCTTGTCAAGTTTCTAAAAAATCTTGTTAGAATTTTATTGGAATTGCTTGAAATTCATATATAAATGTGGAAAAATTTACATCTTCATAATATTGAATCTTTCCATGAACATGATGTAATCCATTTATATAGATTTTCCATGAAGTGCTTAAATAAACTTTTATAGCTTTTCCATAACATACATGCAAATATCTTGTTAGACTGATTCTCAGGTACTTTTGTGTTTTATTTTACTCTTGAATACAGTATTTTTTAAATCTTTACACAAATGCATGTGTTGAGTGAATATATGCTTTTATTATTTTTAACCCAGTCTTCTTTTTTTCATTTTTTTAAGAGCAATTTTTGGGGTCACAGCAAAATTAAGAAGAAGGCACAGAGATTTTCCATATACTCCCTGCCCCACACATGCATAGCCTCCTCTCTATCAACATTCCCCACCAGACTGGAATATTTGTTACAATGGACGAATAAGTATTGACACATCATTATCACCCAGAGTCCATAGTTTACAGTATGGTTCAGTCTTGGTGTTGTACATTCTTTTTTTTTTTTTTTTTTTGAGGAGTCTTGCTCTGTCACCCAGGCTGGAGTGCAGTGGCACAATCTTGGCTCACTGCAACCTCTGCCTCCCAGGTTCAAGCAATTCTCCTGCCTCAGCCTCCCAAGTGGCTGGGATTACAGGCACATGTCACCACGCCTGGCTAATTTTTTTGTATTTTTAGTAGAGACAGGGTTTCATCGTGTTAGCCAGGATGGTCTCTATCCCCTGACCTGGTGATCTGCCTGCCTCAGTCTCCCAAAGTGCTGGGATTACAGGCGTGAGCCACCGCACCCAGCCAGTGTTGTACATTCTATGGGTTTGGACAAATGTATAATGGCATGTATCCACATGATAGCATCATAAAGAGTATTTTCACTACCCTGAAAATTTTTCGTGTTCCGCTATTCATTCCTCCCTCCCCTAGCAACCACAGATCTTTTTACTGTCTGCAGAGTTTTGCCTTTTCCACCATGTCATATAGTTGGAATCACACAGTATGTAGTAGCCTTTTCAGATGGACTTCTCTCACTTAGTAGCACGCATTTAACTTTCCTCCATGTCATTTCTTTTAGTGCTGAATAATATGCCATTGTCTGGATGCCCTACTGATTTTGGCAATTATGAATAAAGCTGCTATCAATATTTGTGTGCAGATTTTTGTGTGGACATAAGTTTCCAACTTCTTTGAGTAAAACCCAAGGAATGTAATTGCTGGATCATGTGATACAAGTATGTTGAGTTTTGTAAGAAACAACCAGCGGTCTTCCAAATTGGCTATACCATTTCACATTCCCACCAGTGATGAATGAGAGTTGCTGTTTCTCCATATCCTCATCAGCATTTGGTTCTGTCATTGTTATGGATTTTGGCCATTCTGTTGGGCATGCAGTGGTATCTCATTGTTGTTTTAATTTACATTTCCCTGATGGCATGTGATGTGGAGCATCTTTTCATATGCTAATTTGTCATATGTATACCTTCTTTGGTGAGGTATCTGTTAAGGTGTTTGGCCCACTTTTTATCAGGTTATTTTCCTTTTCATTGTTGAGTTTTAAGAGTTCTTTGTACATTTTGGATAACAGTCCTTTACCAGATACATCTTTCATAAATATTTTCTCGCAGTCTGTGGTTTGTCCTTTTATTCTCTTGATACGGTCTTTTGCAGAGCAGAAAATTTTAATTTTAATGAAATCCAGCTTCCTAATTCTTTCATGGATTATGCCTTTTGTGTCATATCTAAAAAGTCATTGCCAAATCCAAGGTCTTATAGATTTTCTCCTATGTTATCTTATAGGAGTGTCATAGTTTTGCATTTTACATTTAGATCGGGATCCATTTTGAGTTAATTTTTGTGAAAGGTGTTTTGGTCTGTGTCTCGACTCATTTTTTTTGCATGTGGATGTCCAGTTGTTCCAGTACCGTTTGTTGAAAAAACTATTTTTTCTTCATTGCATCGCCTTTGCTCCTTTGTCAAAGATTAGTTGACTGTATTTATGTAGGTCTATTTCTGTCTATTCTGTTCCATTTATCTATTTGTCTATTCTTTCACCAATACCACATTGTCCTGACTACTGTGGCTTTATAGTAAGCCTTGAAGGTGAGTAGTGTCAGTCTTCCAACTTTATTCTTCTCCTGGCTATAGTACTTTTAATGTAATTTTATTTATTTATTTTTTTTTGAGACGGAGTCTCGCTCTGTCGCCCGGCCTGGAGTGCAGTGGCCGGATCTCAGCTCACTGCAAGCTCCGCCTCCCGGGTTTACGCCATTCTCCTGCCTCTGCCTCCCGAGTAGCTGGGACTACAGGCGCCCGCCCCGTCGCCCGGCTAGTTTTTTGTATTTTTAGTAGAGACGGGGTTTCACTGTGTTAGCCAGGATGGTCTCGATCTCCTGACCTTGTGATCCGCCAGTCTCGGCCTCCCAAAGTGCTGGGATTACAGGCTTGAGCCACCGCGCCCGGCCTTAATGTAATTTTAAAATTAACTGATAATCAGTGAAGAGAAAGGCAACTGAATTTTGTATATTGACCAATTACAGCAGGCAAAATTTACTAAACTCTCTTATTACTTCAAATAATTTATCTGTACCTACCTCTGGATTTTCTGCATAAAAATCACATTTTCTATAATTAGAGTTTTGGGGTTTTTTTCCTTTTAAGTCCCTTTATTTCTTTTTTTTTTATTTCATTGGCTTGGCTTACTGTATGATGCTGAATAGAAGTGGTCAAAGCAGGCACTTTTGTTTATTTCTAATCTTAAAGAGAATGCTTTTTAAAATTTCATTAAACATGATGTTTACTGCATTTTTATAGATAACCTTTATCAGGTTAAAGATGTTTTCTTCTATTAGTAGTTTGCTAGGAGAGTTTATTATGAGTAGATGTTGAATTTTGTCTACTTTTTCTGTATCCATAGAAAATATCATCTGATTTTTTTCTTTTATATGGTAATTAATATGATTAATCATATTAAAGGATTTTTATGGTTCAGTTACTCTTGAGCTCCTGGGATGAACCCTATTTATTCATGATATGTCATTTTTATGCATTGATCAATTCAATTTTCTGTTATTTCCTTTAAGATTTTTATATCTATGTTATTGAGTAAGATTGGCCTATAATTCTCTTGTAGTATCCTGGAATGATTTTGATATTAATGCTACCCTAACCTTATAAAATGAGAAATAGAATAATCCTTTTTGTTGCTGGTATTTATGGTTGTTGTCTAGGAAAGTTTATGTATGTTTTGAATTATCCTTGAATGTTTGGTGGAAGACACCTGCAAACTCATCCAAGTCTAGAATGTTTTCTTCATGCGAAAGTTTTAGTTCACTAATTATGTTTTTATAATAATTATCTTCAGATTTTATATTTCTTTGTAAGTCTATCCTGATAAACTGCTTTTCTTCCTAATAATTTACCTATTTCATCTTAGTTTTCATACTTTTTATATCATTTTTATTTTTATTTTATTTTATTTTAGTTTTGAGACAGGATCTTGCTTTGTCACCCAGGCTGGAGTGCAGTGGTACAAACATGGCTCACTGCAGCATCAACCTCCTGAGCTCAAGTAATCCTCCCACCTCAGCCTCCCAAGTAGCAAGGACCACAGGTGTGCATCACCACACCTGGCTGATTTGTTTCTTTCATGTAGAGATGGCTCTCACCATGTTGCCTAGGCTGGTCTCAAACTTCTGGGCTCAAGCAATACTACTGCTTCAGCCTCCCAAAGTGCTAGGATTACAGTTGGGAGCCATCACACCTCGCCTGTCTCCTATGTATTTATCTCTCTTTCATTTGACTACTGTTCTGGTATTCTATTTTTCTTTATTAATCATGCCAAAGATTGTTCAGTTTTCTTTTATTCTTTTCAAAGAGTCAGCTTACACATTTGTCTTCTTGCTTATTCATTTCTGTTTTTATACTTAATATTTCATTCCATCCATTCTTTCTGGGTTTACTCTGTTGTTCTTTTTTTTCTAAGTTGGATGATTACAGTAGTAGTTCTTAGGCTCTCTTCATTTCTATTAATATACAAATTTAAGGCTATAGATTTAATATATAGTATGTTCATTAAGTTCCAAATACACATTCTAATTTCTACTGTGATTTCTTCTTTGACTCATGGATTATTTAGAAGGTGTTTTTGTTTTTTTATTTTTTTTTTTTTTATTTTTTTTTGAGACGGAGTCTCACTCTGTCGCCCAGGCTGGAGTGCAGGTCCGGATCTCAGCTCACTGCAAGCTCCGCCTCCCGGGTTTACGCCATTCTCCTGCCTCAGCCTCCCGAGTAGCTGGGACTACAGGCGCCCGCCACCTCGCCCGGCTAGTTTTTGTATTTTAGTAGAGACGGGGTTTCACCGTGTTAGCCAGGATGGTCTCGATCTCCTGACCTCGTGATCCGCCCGTCTCGGCCTCCCAAAGTGCTGGGATTACAGGCTTGAGCCACCGCACCCGGCCTGTTTTTTTATTTCTGAATCTATGGGGATTTTCTAGTTAGTTTTCTATTCTTAATTTGTCTTCAGAGAAAATACACCACATGATTTCAGTCTTGCTACAAACTTGGCCTAACATGTTGCGTTTTTTATATACAATCCGAGTGTGCTTGGAAAGAATGTGCATTCTGCAATTGTTGAGTGCAGTGTTGTATAGATGTGTTCGTTGGATAAAGTTTGGTTATTGAACTATTCAACTATTTTATATTCTTACTAAGGTTTGTCTATTTGATCTATTAAATACTGGGGTAGGTTCTTAAAAATCTTTGCTAATCGTTTTGCAAATTTTTCTTTGAAAAGCTATCAATTTTTTTAAAAATAGAAATGGGGCCTCACAATGTTGCCCAGGCTGGTCTTAAACCCCTGAGCTCAAGCAATCCTCCTGCCTTGGCCTCCCAAAGTGCTGGGATTACAGGCATCAGCCACCACGCCCAGCCTGAAGAGCTATCAGCTTTTACTTTGTATGTTTTGAGGGCATGTTTTTTGGTACTCAGGTATTTCTTTTATTTTCCAAGTGAATCAAATCCTTCTCGTTATGTAGTGACCTACTGCATCTCTTGTCAATGCTTTTTGCTTAAAAGTCGGTTTTGTCTGATATTATTATAAGCATGCTAGTTTTCTTTGGTATGTCTCTTTCATCCTTTCACTTTTAACCATTCTGTGTCTTTATACTGCATGTGTTTCTCTGGCCTATTAACCTGGATTTTTTATATTGTAACAATGTATTTCACCGTGGTCATTTTAGTCCATTTACATTAATTTTATTAACTTATACTTTTATTGAATTCTATCATTTTTGTTCTTTTCCTATTAGTTTCACTTTTTCTGTCTTACCCTTTTATTTTCCAACCCTCTTTTGAATTATTCTTTGGGGTTCCAGTTCATGCAAGGATCTCCTATTAGACTTTCCATTTGTAGCCCCTAAGCTGATTTTCTATCGTTATTGCCCAGTCATCAAAATGGAAACTCAAGGTGCCCAGGAATCAGTAGTTATTTTCTGGGTAAAAGCTGCTTTTGGTAGTTGTTTACCTTCCAGGACTCTTATTCTCCAGGACTCTTTGCTTTTGGCATCAGAGGATTCTTTACTTTCTTCCCTGTTCAGCAACGGTAAGGTTAGGGAATCTAATCCACCATATTGCTAGAAACAAGTTAGTAACATTTACCTTTAACAACCAAGTTACGGTAACTCCACCCTGTCACACACTGTCACCTCAGCACTGCAGAATCCCATTTTATCTTCCACAGGACCCAGGTGGCTTGTCTGGGCCATAAATGTGCAGGCCTGCCTGGCTGGAGGCTTTGCCTGGACTGGGGAGGAGCCTCTCCATATCTTGCTCATATCCTGCCATTGGGATTGAATGGCATGGCATACAGTCTTGAAATAATATGCCCTTGAGTTCAGAGAAACAAAGCATTGAGGCTGATTCCCTTAACAAAGACTGTCACGTGGGCACAGAATTTCCCAGTGGGAAAAAGTTGGGTAAAACAGCAATATATACCCATTGGTGAGTTTATCTGTTTGAGGCCTCCAGTCATTGGTGCACAATTTACATCTACTTCATTTATTTCAATCACCTAAGATACTTTCACTGATCACCTCCTTAAGCTTACTCAATTTCTTCCTTGTCCTGAAGACTTGCTTGGAGGAAAATTCTTACCTGTCATAGTGACTTTCTTGTCAGTTTGTTTTCCTCCCTCGTAAGGAAATAGCGAGGTAGTAAAAAGAGCAGGCGCCTGACAGACATATTCAAACACTGGCACAACAACTCACTGGCTGTCTGGCTCTGACCTGAACAAGTTATCCTGTCAGGGGCTCACAGCTGCTCTATAGCCTTGATCAAATACCAGGTCCTCTCTGGGCAGCTTCAGGGGCCCACACTAGGAGGGGTGGGAGGAGGCAGGAGTCCTCCTGAGCAGCAGGATCAGTTGAGCAATTAACTAATCTAGCAATTAGTGGAATGACAGCTTGTCCTCATATCCTGCAAGTCATTTCACAGAAAATCAATTTTACTGATCTAATCAATGGGAATCATATTTTCCAGGAAAGGTAAGGTGCCTAGTTCAATATTTCTCAAATTTCCCCTATTCTTCCACTCTCTTCTCCCCAAGGCCTGTGCTTTTATTTATTAAAATACAGGCATGCATCTCTTGATGACAGGGATATATTCTGAGAAATGCATTATTAAGTGATTTTGTCCTGCAAACATCAAAGAAGTACACTTACAAAAACCTAGATAGTACAGCCTCCTACACACCAGGTTACAGCTCCTACACACCAACCTATAGCTCCTAGACTACAAACCTGGACAGCATGTTATTACACTGAATACTGTAGGCAATTTTAACACAGTAGTATTTGTGTATCTTAACATATCTAAACATAGAAAGGGTACAGTAAACATATCATATTATAATATTATGGGACTACCATCATATATGCAGTCCATTTGTTGTGCCCCAGTCCTTTAATTCCCCGAAGAAGACCACCAGAGTCCAGAGTCAAAGCCAAACGGCAAGGATCTTTAATACAAGTTCGAACCTGGACTCCCGACCAAAAACTGTTTGAGAGCCCCCGGCTGGGTCTGAGACAGCATTATATAGTCAGCAGTAAACAGGCATAGAGTCACAGGGGATTTTATGCAATACAGGTTTGGGATTGGCTGACATTTGAACAAGGCGATTTGGCCGTTTATGATTGGTTCCCGCCTTCTGGGAGTTTCAGTTATTTTTCAAACACTTATGACCTTTATCAGGGGACTCTCCAGGTGGTGTTTTTTCCAAAGTTGAGATATGGAGGAATGTGTTTGTGTTTGTGCTGGGCTCAGGAAGTTGAGATATATGGAGGAATGTGTTTGTGTCTGTGCTGGGCTCAGGAAGTTGAGATATATGGAGGAATGTGTTTGTGTCTGTGCTGGGTTCAGGAAGTTGAGATATATGGAGGAATGTGTTTGTGTTGGGCCCAGGGCTGAGGAATGTGTGAGTGTGTTTGATCTCTTTCACATTGTTGATCAAAACATCATTATGTGGTGCACGACTGTACTCACTACTCAGCACAGAGGTACAGAGAGCATCTTTTAAGTAAGTGTGTCAGGAGGCTACAAAAGCTTTTAAATACAAATCAACTTGTATTTGCCTCCCCTCAGTCTGCTAGACAAGGTGGTTCCTTTTCAAAACACTCATCTGATCTATCTGCTTACTGTTTAAAACCCTTCAGTGGCACCCCATGGTCTTTCAGGGTAAAGATCAGATCCTCATCACAAGGCTGCCAGGCCCTGCATGTTCTATCCCCAGTCCCCCTCCCAGCTCATCTCACACAGCTCCTCCATCCCTTGCTCTGTTATCCCACCAACCAGTTTCTCTCCCCATGCCTCTTCCTGCCCATGGGGCTTTTGCAATGTTGCTCCCTCTTCCCAAAAGGCTCTTCCCCCTGCCATCCCCCGCATTCCCCTGGGCAAGTCCTCCTCATCCTTCACATCCCAGTTCAAGCATCACTTCCTCAGAGAAGACTCTGTGTTTTCCAGTCGGGTCTCATCCACCTGTCATTGGCTCTCCCAGCAACAGGCACATCTTCGTAGCATTTGTCACAGTGATAATTTCACATATTTGTGTCTGATCACTTTATGAAGTCTGGCTCTCCAGAGCATAAGCTCTGCAAGAGCAGGAACTATGTTGCTCTCGGCTCCCCACAGCGCGCGGCACCCCAGGGCCCAGCGCTGTGCACATGGGGCACTCAGTAAATATTGACTGCCAAACACATATGTGAACAGAAGTGTGCAGTTGTGTTTTCCAACTCTGCACATTCACTAGCTGTGCTTATCACGTCCATGGCCACAAAGATACCTGATGAACCAGGACATGGGATCTTACAGGTAACTGACTATATGAATATATGTGGCAATTCAGTCTAACTCACAGTCAGCTTTTTTTGGATCACCGTCCGTTTGGATACATCTAATTAAGATTTTGCAGAATCAGTGACGTTGTATATGCAAAATCCTATTGTGCCTAGCATTAAGAAATGCCTTTAATCTTAAACTAAGTGACATTCCAAGACTTGTTTTCCTTATATGTAAACTGTCTCTCACCAGACGTGGATGACAAGGAAAGAATGGAAATAAAGTAAAATAAGGTCAAACAGTAAATAATGAAGAACTTCAAGAGCACGGGGTATGCAAAACATGACAGAATAAAAGTTACAAAACAGGTGTGCTGGAGCCTCGTAGAAAAGGTACACAGGAGAGCAGTGCAATCTGAATGATGTAAAAGCCAGAGCTTAGCAGAATATACCAACCCCGCAGAGCTAACCCCCAGCAGGTCAGTGCCGACAAATGAGCTAAGGAAGTTGATGAAATCAAAAGCATGAGAGAATAGATATAACAAGTACACAAGAGGGAAATAAAGAAGCCTGTCTAGAGAAATAAAGCAATTGTATGGGCTCAGGTAGATCATTTCGAGGGCCCTGCATTGCAAAGATCGTCCACCCGATGTTTTATCACGTCTGGGTGCTGAAATTCAGCCAACCCTGAAAGCTCATCTCTGCATACAGCATGCCTCTTTACAAGCCATCCAGAAGACCATTTCATGCAGATGCCCAGTTGTCTCTCAGCCATCACTCTTAATCATCCTTCAGATTGTCTGCAAATGTGAGTTCTTTTCCCTTTATTGTCTGGCCCTGCTCCATGCCTTTTACGAAGGAAGAGAAAAACCTCTCACAGAGATCAAATCCATTACCTTTTTCTTTTCAGAGTCCGACCTATGAGCACTGTGTTAAACGAGTTACATGAGCTACTTGCAGCAATGAGGGAGAGCGTGGTGTTGATTAGAGAAGAGAGCCGTGGGGCGCTCCATTGTCAATTATCCAGGGGCTCATTACCTCACATGAGGAGGACTCCATTTCTCTGCTGTTTCTTCTTCTAGTGGATGCCCAGCTTTGAACCATTTCAAAAGCATCTTCCCATGAGGGCTAGTTAAAGGTTTGGTAAGGAATCAAAGGGTTGAGATTGTGTCTTGGCATGGAAAGACATAGAAAGGAATTGAATACATTAGAAATATGAGGAGAGCCTTTGATTTTAATTATTCATGGTGGGGGGCGGTGCCTATGGAAAAGAATGAGAAAGTTTACAAACCACTGCTGTGATCTGAAAAATACACTTTACTCGCCTCTTCAATGAGAAGACTTGTATCATTTTCTCTTTTGAACTTAATTTTTCTGTCTTTGTCCGAGAATAAACTACAATTTCTTCCCTCTTCATTTTCACAAAGCAGTGTTGATGCAAATTTGCTCTCTGCTTGCAATTCTTTGTCATTCCTTCTCTCCCCCAGACCTAAACGTTCTGGAAGATGAGCAGGGGAGTCACTCAGTTTGCCCAGTTACCTTCTACTTTCCATTTTCATCAGAAAATGGGTGTGAAATGCACCTTGATCATGATTCACACAGGATTTGGTTTGCATGGCAGAGCGACTCAGAAGCTATGGAGAGCTGGGTACTCTCTTCTTAAATGTGAATATCAGGCCATTCACATTTCTTCTCTGGGGTGCCCAGAAGTGTTTTCCTGATTGGCAGTCACCATCGTCAGACCCTGTCCCCTTCTTTCCCTGTGACTGCTTCCTAGCTCTGGCCATGTTGAACTCAGAGATGGCATTGCTCCTGGCTGTGGAACATTGCTGCTTCCTTCTCCAGGTTGAAAAGATCTGACTCCTGCATGGGTCAACTTGACAAGATACTTCTTTTTTAATAAATACAAGTAGAGATCATACCAAGGGAGAATTGAGTACTTCTCCATATGGGGATCACCCCTGCTGGGTCCCATATAAAACAGCACAATTCCCAAGGCAGGTTTATGTCTCATTATTTGGTCAAGCGTGGTGCAGGGAAGAGGCAGGGACTGACATGCCTCGTAAAGACCTAGCCTGAATTTCCAGCTGCCTGTTGGATGTTCCGGGCATTCATTTTTCATTTCAGACCAGCCACAAGTTGTTGTTGTTATGCCATCTTAATGCCATCTTAGTGTCTCATGTCTTTGTGTAATTATCTGCCCGAAGGATGAATATACCCCAGGTCTTTAGGATAGTATCAGCTGAATCAGTCTCTTGTGGAAGAAAAAGACTCCTCAACCTAGTAGCATGACTGTGCTTGTGTAGGAGACCTTGGGAGAAGAATGAAAGCCCAGAAAGGGAAGTTAAGAACAGGCGTAAGTAAGCAAAAAGACGGATTAATGAATATTGGAAAGAGTTTGTTTTCAAATACTGCCTTCCTTGCTTTAGAAAGGGAAGGGCCAGGAAAACTGGAAAATGTACTTCTATCAGGGAATCAGGAATTGGAGAACAGGGAATTGGGGGCAAGCTCCTGAGTCAGTGCTCACAATTAACTACTTAACTAGGGAGCGTGCTCAGTCCTGAGCAGGGCCTGGCCTGAAATAAGCCAGTACACCTTGCTTCAGTCTGTGTCTTTCTGGAAATGGGCACAAACATTTAAGAAATACAAGTCAGGTCTCAAATTATTCATTCTTTCATTTCATTCCATTGCCACTGCCACAATACAGACCCTTGTCTTTGTTATCCTGAACTGTTCCAGTAACTAGATGGGTCCCACTTGCCTCAAATTTCTCCTATTCATGCTTCCTACAACTACCAAAATTGTATTTCTAAATCACAGGTGTAATTAAACCACTTGTTCCCTCAAACGTCTTCAACAGCCTGCCTTTGCTTGCAGGATAAGATCCAAATCGGTTCACAAGTTTTTTTGTTTGTTTTGTTTTGTTTTGAGACAGAGTCTTGCAATGTCTCCCAGGCTAGAGTGCAGTGTCACCATCTCAGCTCACTGCAACCTCTGCTTCCCGGGTTCAAGCAATTCTCCTGCCTCAGCCTCCCAAGTAGCTGGGAATACAGGCACGTGCCACCATGCCCAGCTAATTTTGTGTATTTTTAGTAGAGATGGGGTTTCACCGTTTTAGCCAGGACGGTACCGATCTTCTGACCTCGTGATCCACCCACCTTGTCCTCCCAAAGTGCTGGGATTACAGGCGTGAGCCACCAGATTTTCTTTAAAAGGCTTTCTACAGCCTGGCCCAATGCCATTTTCCATCCTTGTATGCTACTCTGTTCCTCCAATTTATACTCCAACCATTGCTGTTTCCAGGACACACAATGCCATTTCACACTTTTATGTCTTTCCTCATCCTGTTCTTCCCGGTGGAAGCTCCTCTCTGTCTGTTTCTATCCTTAAAACCCTCCTCATGTTTCAAGAACCAGTTCTGACTACACCACGAAGACTTCACTGATCACTGCCTCTCATTTCCCACTCCCACCTCCTTTCAGATGAAGTGCTCCCTCATCAGCACTGCAATAGCACACTGTTTGCTATATCTTTATTATGAAATATATGAAAGTAGAAAAGAGATTATAGAATATATATATACAGCTTAAACAACAGTAGTAAATAAATGCCCATGCAATCATTAACTACCTTAACAAATAGAACAATGTGTCTCCTCCCTCCCACCTCCTTATCTCCCAGAAGTTACTCTTCTGAATTTTGATTATCATTCCTTTGCTTTTCCTCATAGTTTATCATATATGGCTATATACCTCAATAATATATTGCTTAGCTTCACATTTTTTAAACTTTATAGACATTGTTTATATTCCCTTGATTTTTAGCTCAACATTGTGAAATTTACTGGCATTAATGTGTATTACTATAGTGTATTCATTTTCACTGCTGAATAGTTTCCTATTACATAAATACTAACTTAAGTAACCATTTTCTTGTTGATGGTCATTAGGGTCATTTCCAGTTTTTTACTATTAAAAACATTACTGTTGCAGACATTCTTCTAAAGGTCTCCTGATACACACGTGCAAGATTTTCTCTCAAGTATATACCTGAGAACAGATTTGATAGGTCCTGGGGTCTGAGCAACTTCAAATTTGCAAAATAACGCAAGGAAATTTTCCAAAGTGTTTGTAGCATATTGTATACTTCTATGTGCAGGATATGAGTCCTTGTTGCTTTATATCCTTGTCATCATTTGATATAAAATTGATATTACATTTCTATTATGCTGGAAATGACATACATAATCATATATCATTATGATTTTAATTTTCTTTCTAGTTAGTAGTGAACATCTTTTCATATGTTTGAATCATTCATTTTCTTCTTCTGTGATATGCATGTTGCCTCTTCGCCACTTTTCTATTGTTACTGTTGTATTTTCCTTTTTTTATTTTTATTTTTTATTTTTGTTATGGGTACATTATAGGTGCATATATTTACGGGATACTCGTGATTTTTTGATAGAGGCATACGATGTGTAATAATCACATCAGGGCAATTGGGGTATCGATCACTCCAAGAATTTATCATTTCTTTGTATCAGAAACATTTCAATTCCACTTATACTTTTAAAAATACAATAAATTATTGTTGACTATAGTCACCCTGTTGTGCTATCAAATACTAGATCTTCATCATTCTATCTAACTCTATTTTTGTATCCATTAACCATCCCCAGTTGTCCCCTTTCTGCCTGCTTCGCTTCCCAGTCTCCAGTAATCATCATTCTAATCTCCCTCTATATGAGTTCAATTGCTTTAATTTTTAGCTTCTACATATGAGTAATAACATGAGAAATTTGTTTTTCTGTGCCTGGCTTATTTCACTTCACATAATTTCCTCCAGTTCCATTCATGTTGCAAACAACAGGATTTTATTCCTTTTCTTGTAGCTGAATAGTATTCCATTCTGTATATGTACCACATTTTCTTTATCCATCCATTCATGAATACTTAAGGTCGATGCCAAATCTTTGCTATTGTGAATACCGCTGTAATAAACAAGGGGGGGCAGATATCTCTTAAAATACACTGATTTCCTTTCTTTTGAGTACCTAATAGCAGGATTTCTGGATCAGATAGTTCTACTTTCAGTTTTCTTGAGGAACCTCCACATGGTTCTTGGCAGTGGTTATACTAATTTACATTCCCACTGACGGTGTACAAGGGTTCCCCTATCTCCCCATCCTTATTAGCATTTGTTACTGCCTATCTTTTGGATAAAACCCATTTAACTGGGGTGAGATGATATCTCATTATAGGTTTGATTTGCATTTCTCTGATGATGATGTTGAGCATTTTTTTTCACATATCTGTTGGCCATTTGTATGTATTTTATTTTTAGAAATGTCTATGCAGATATTTTGCCCATTTTTAATAGGATTATTTTACTTTCTCCTATTGAGTTGTCTGAGTTCCATATATATTCTGGTTATTAATCCCTTGTCAGGTAGATAGTTTGTAGCTATTTTCTCCCATTCTGTGGGTTGTCTCTTCACTCTCTTGATAGTTTTCTTTTTGTGCAGAAACTTTTTAACTTGATTTGATCCCATTTGTCTATATTTACTTTGGTTGTCTGTGCTTTTGAAGTATTACTCAAGAAATCTTTGCCCAGACCAATGTCTTGTAGAGTTTTCCCAACTACTTTGAGTAGTTTCATAGTTTCAGGTCTTAAATTTAAGTCTTTAGTCAATTTTGATTTGATTTTTGTATATGGCAAAAGATAAGGGTCTAGTTTCATTCTTCTGCATATGGATATCCAGTTTTCCCAGCAACATTTTTGAGGAGACTGTCCTTTCCCCAATGTATGTTCTTGGCACCTTTCTTGAAATGAATTCACTGTGGATATGTGGATTTATTTCTGGGTTCTCTATTCTGTTCCTTTGGTCGATGTGTCTATTTTTATGCCAGTACCATGCTGTTTTGGTTACTATAGCTCTGTAGCATAATTTGAATAATGTGACCCCTGTAGTTTTATTCTTTTTGTTCAGGATGGCTTTTGCCTACTCTAGGTCTTTTGTGATTCAGTATAAATATGGAATTTTTTCCCTATTTTTCTGAAGAATGTCATTGGTATTTTGATAGGGATTGCATTGAATCTGTAGGTTGCTTTGAATAGTATGGACATTCTAACTATATTAATTCTTCCAATCCATGAACATAAAACATTGTGCGTGTGTGTCCTCTTCAATTTCTTTCATCTATGTTTTACAGTTTTCATTGTAGAGATCTTTCACTTCTTTGTTTAAGTTTATTTCTAGGCATTTTATTTTATTTGAAGCTTTTGTAAATGGGATTACTTTCTTAGTTTGTTTTTCAGATGGAAACTTTTTAGCAGCCTCAATCTCATTATTTGTTACTGGTCTATTCAGGATTTTTATTTCTTCATGGTTCAATCTGGGTAGATTATGGATGTCTAGGAAATTTATCCATTTCTTCTAGGTTTTCCAGTTTACTGATATATAGTTATTCATAGTAATCTCTAATAATCCTTTAAATTTCTGTGGTATCAGTAGTCATGTCTCCTTTTTCATCTCTGATTTTATTTATTTGGGTCTTCTCTCTTTCTTAGTATTGATTTTGTTTGTCTTTTCAAAAAACCAACCTTTCATTTTGTTGATCTTTTGTATCCTTTTTTGGTTTCAATTTTATCTATTTCTGCTCTGATCTTTATTATTTCCTTCTACTAATTTTGGGTTTGATTTTTGTCATGCTTTTCTAATTCTTTAAGATTCTTTGTAAGGTTGTTTATTTTGAAGTTTTTCTACTTTTTTGATGCAGGTGTTTATTGCTATAAACTTTCCTCTTAATATTGCTTTTGCTGTACCTCATAGGTTTTAGAATATTGTGTTTCCATTTTCATTGTTTCAAGACATTTTTTAATTTTCTTATTAATTTTTGTATTTACCCACTGGTCATTCAGGAGCATATTGTTTAATTTCCATGCATTTGTATTGTTTCCAAAGTTCCTCTTGTTACTGACTTCCAGTTTTATTCTACTATGGTATGAGAAGACACTTAATATAATTTCAGTTTGTTTGATATTTTTAAGACTTGTTTTGTGGCCTAACATATGGTCTATTCTTGAGAATGATCCATGTGCTGAAGAGAAGGATGTGTGCTCTGCAGCTGTCAGATGAAGTCTTCTGTAAATATCTGTTACGTCCATTTGGTCTACAGTACAGATTAAGTTCAGTGTTTCTTTGTTGATTTTCTGTCTGGATGATCTGTCCATTGCTGAAAGCAGAGTGTTGAGATTTCCAGCTGCTGTTATATTGGGGTCAGTCTCTCTCTCTCTCTCTCTCTCTCTCTCTCTCTGTATGTATGTGTGTGAGTGTGTGTATATAAGTGTATATACACACACACATATCTACTCAAAAGGATAATAGAGAACTTCCCAAACCTAGAGGAAGATATCAATATATCTATATATATAAATATATATGTAATATTATATATGTCAACATATACCTAATGTGTGTGTGTATACATATACACATATGTATATATATTTGCTTTATATCTGTATGCTTCAGTGTTGGGTACATATATATTTATAGTTGTTATATTGACTTGCTGAATTGACTCCGTTATCAATATCTAATTACCTTCTTTGTCTCTTCTTATAGTTTTTGTCTTGAAATCTATTTTGTCTAATATAAATATAGCTATTCCTATTCTTTTTTGTTTTCATTTTCATGGAATATCTTTTTTTCATTCCTTTAATTTTAGTCTATGTGTATCTTTATAGGTAAATTGAGTTTCTTGTGAGCAGCATATAGTTGGGTCTTTTTTTAATCTGTTAAAACACTCCGTCTTTTGATTGGAGGCTTTAGTCAATTTACAGTCAATGTTATTATTGATAGATGGGAACTTACTACTGCCATTTTCTAATTTGTTTTCTGGTTGTTTTGTGGTCCTCTTTCTTTTTTGTTTCTTGTCTTCATTTGTGTAAAAGCGTTTTTCTCTGGCATTTATGTTTTAATTTTTTGCTTTTATTGTTTTGTTTACCTATTATAGGTTTTAAATGTAAGGTTATCATGGGTTTTGCACATAACATCTTATAACCAATTATTTTAAACTGATGACAACTTAATTCTGATTACAAAAAAAGCAAGGATAAAAGTATAAAACTCTAAACTTTAACTCCATCACCACAACTTTTAACTTTTCATTTTTTCTATTTCTATCTCTGTACTACCTATCTCTTAAAAGTTATTGTAGTTATTTTGATAGGTTTGTCTTTTAATCTTCCTACTCAATATATGAGTGGTTTTTGTTTTTTCTCTTACTGCTTTTAGGATCTTTTCTTTTTCCTTGACCTTTGGGAGCTTACTGATTAACTGCTTGAGGTAGTCTTCTTTGGGTTACATCTGCTTGGTGTTCTATGACCTTCTTGTGCATGAATGTTGGTATCTTCCTCTAGGTTTGGGAAGTTCTGTGTTATTATCCTTTTGAATAAACTTTTTTCTCTCTCTCTCTCTCTCTCTACCTCCTCTTTAAGGTCAATAACTTAGATTTGCTCTTTTGAGGTGATTTTCTAGATCTTGTAGGTGTACTTCATTCTTTTTACTCTCTTCTTTCTCCTCTGTGTATTTTCCTGTAGCCTCTCTTCAAGCTCACCAATTCTTTCTTTTTAATCAATTCTGCTCTCGAAAGACATATATTTTTCAGTTTGTCAGTTGAATTTTTCATCTCCAGAATTTCTCCTTGGTTTTTTATTTCGATCTCTTTGTTAAATTTATCTGACAGGATTTTGAATTCCTTCTGTGTTATCTTGAAGTTCATTGAGTTTCCTGAATAGCTATTTTGAATTCTTACTCTGAATGGTCACATATCTCTGCACTCAGGGGTTGGTCAGTGGTTCCTTATTTATTTTGTTCAGTGAGGTCATATTTTCCTGTATATTCTTGATGTTTGTAGATGTCTGTCAATGTCTAGGCATTGAAGAGTTGGGTATTTATTTTTCAGCTTCACAGCCGGGCCTGGTTTGTACCTGTCCTTCTCAAGCAGGCTTTCCAGGTATTCAAAGAGAATTGAGTGTTGTGTTTGAAGTCTTTGATCACTACAGCTACATCTGCACTAGGGGAGGGGGGATGCCCCAAGCCCAGTAATGTCACGAGTCTTAAACACTCATAGCACCTTGTGGGGTTGATTAAGATCTGAGAGGATTTCCTGGAGTACCAGACAGAGTCTCTTGTTCTCTTCCCTTACTTTCCCCCAAACAGAAGGAGACCCTATCTCCATGCTGGGCTGCCTGGACTTGGGAAAGGCATTCCCATGGCCTCCACAGCTGGGATGGTACTGGGTCATACCTGAATTCAGCACAGTACTAAGTCTCACACCCAAGGCCCTCAGTGTTTATTTGAGGCTGTTTATTTGAGGCCCAATGGCAATTTAGTCGGCATGTGGTGAATCCTGCCAGAACTGTGTCCTTCACTTCAGGGCAGCAGGTTCCCTTCTGGCCCAGGATGGGTCTGGAAATGCCACCTAGGAACTAGGGTCCAGAATCAGGGGCTTCAGGAATTTGTTTGGTGATTTATTTTATTGTGGCTGAGCTGGTACCCAAGTTGCAAGACAGAGTCCTCTTTACTCTTCCCTCTCCTTTTTGTAACAGGGAGTCTCCCCAAGCTGTCCTGCCTAGAGTTAGGGGAGAAGTAATACAAGTGCTCCCTTGGCCATCAGAGCTGGTGTCTCACTGGGTTGTACGCACCTCAGATCTACTGGCTCCAAGCCCAGTGCAGCACCCAGGACTTGCCCAAGTACTGCAATCCTTGTGGCATGACTGCCTTTTCAGTTCACTCAGGACCCCAGGCCACATTAGTCAGCCAGTGGTGGGGCTAGGCACAACTCAGGTTCCTGCAGCTGGTGCAGAGGATTCCCCTCTGGCCAGCGATCATCTAAATGCTCCCTCTGTGGGCACTGGCAGAATTGTGCCCTGTGTTGTGTTCCACGGTGTCAGGGCAGCACTGAGTTCCATGGCAAGGCCACACTCACTTCACTCTCCTCTCCCGAGCACACAGATTCTGCTGATGGGGGCTGGGGTTGGAGTCAGCTTCAAGATTGTTTTCTCCGCCCTTTTCAGTGACTCTTTCCTTGATGTGATGTTAAAACCAGGCACTATGATCTCTCGCCTGGTTTTTTGTTCTTATGAACGTGCTTTCTTGCTTGGATAGTTGTTGAATCTGGTGTTCCTGAGCAGGGGAACGACCCCTGGAGAGTTCCATTCAGCCACCTTGCTTTGCCTTCCCTTTGTTGATTTTTATACATGCTGGATATTGAATTTGTATTGGTTATATGTGTTGCAAATCTTTCCCCAGTTTGTGGAGGCTCTTTTCTCTTCTTTTGATCCCTTTTGATGAAATCAAATTCATATGATCAAATATGTCAATATTCTGTGTTTTTGCATTTTTTTGCTTTAAGAAATTTTCTTACATATTTTTTTCTAAAAGTTTTAAACATGGACCTTTCATATTTAAATCTGTAATCCATCGGGCATTGCATTTTCTAACTAATGTGAAGTAGAGACATCCTAAAACCTGTTTAACCACAGCATTTACTTTATTTTAGTTTATAGTAAAAGTTAATGTTAGATTGTTAAGTACCTTGATATGCATTATTGCATCATAATCATCTCTGCATCCTCTACTGTCTTAGCACAACACTTTCACCTAGTAGGTCCTCAGGAGGACTTTCTGAATTGGTTCAAATGCCAGAACCTCACAGCCATTAGACACCTCACAATGCCCCTCTCATTACACTGCACTTTGGACAACACTAGGAAGATAGCACTGCAACAAGGAGCATAATGGCTTCTTTCTCCATCTTGCTGAGCAGCCCCTCTCCGAATCCTGTCCTTTTCAGAAGTTCTTATGAGCTGCTCCCCTTCTCCATTCCTCACAAGCACAGCCAGGGAACAGGACTCCTAGATATCAGGGGCATTAGTAATGGCCAGCCACTTTGTTTTGTTTTGGTCCCCAGTAATTACACCTCCCAGGACTATTGTAGGAAGCCCACGAGAGGCCCTACCAGAGCAGAGCTGATCCCAGACTGTGTTCAGGTAATCCAGCGTGGCTCAGATATCACAAATCATGGAGAGGTATTTGTTGTGTTTTGGAGTGCCAGTTTTCTCACCCATAGATTGCCAGTAAAATGAAAATGCCAGTGGATTCACTTTGCTTTTCAATTACTAGAGTGAGTTAAAACAGTACTAAATACAAGTATAAAGTTCTTTTCTGATTCATGCAAGCATGAAAGGGAAATATTTCAATTCATAGCCTAGATAAATTCATGTGTACTGTACTTTTTCCATGCTTTCAATTCTGAGCAATTGAATATGTATTTATTCATTACATACCAGAATAAACATTTCTAGAATATGCAGACAAACACTATGAGGCATTGTGGGAGGCAAAGTAGCATACGGGAAAGAGCCTGGGTTTGGGCAGATCACAACTTAGTCACTTACTAGCCGGGTAACCTCAGCTTCCTCATCACAAAAGAGAGGTCAATGCATACCTACCTTGCAGAGTTTTTGTAATAATTAAACAAGGTAATTAATATAAGTGCCCAACACTGCCTCATGTGTTCTAGGGCATTAATAAATTATTGCAAGTATGATCATGATGAAAAAGAGAGGGAGGTGTAGGAAGGATCATTAATTATGATGAAATGACTCAATCCCTACTCTTTGGAAGTATATACTTCATGTCTGTATAGATCAATAACTCAGAAACAAGGCTGACTACACATGAGAACTATAATTATCATAACCATATTTTCAAAACCAAAAATTAAAATCTGATCTGAGAAGTAAATGAATGTAAGAGCATATTAGGATCTAATATCAAAAATTGGGATTGTCCCAGAATATCTAACATATGCAGTCCTTATAGCTGTAACAGAAGCACTGATCATCTGCAGTGAGGAAGATCAATTTTGTCCTGAGGAGATTCCTTAAAGGAGGTGAAATTTAAATGGGATTTTAATGGGACTTCAACAGGTAGATATGAGGAAAGAGAGGAGGAATTCCAGATAGAAGAAGGAGTCTCATAGAACAGGACAGAAGACATGGCCCTATCCCCTAGGTGCCTTTTTATCATATAGAAAAGATTATAGATAATCCTCAGGACCCCGGGGTAGGTATGGAAGCAGGAAAGTAAGATGGAAGTAAAATCAGCAGAACGCTGCGTACAACCTCACACCCACAACCCTGTTTCAGACAAAGTAGCTCTGCTCTTATGTATTGCCTTTCTCAAGTAAAGTTTCATTTATAAAAGACTTTCCGCTGCTTAATGAAAGGTAAAAAGTAATATTGTTAGGTAGTGTGCTTTGCCTTGCCTTGTTTTCCATAACTAATCTATGTAGCCCTTTTGAGGAGCCTAAGATGACTTTTGCTTGGTTACTTATCTTGCAAAATTGTGTGAGTACTACCAGGGACAGAGCCCAACAGTACTGTGGGATGTCACTTGGGTCTGGGACTGCCTTTTGTGGGGAAAGGGGAAGTTTAAGATAATTTTATTAAATGTTTTCCAGCTTTATTGAGGTATGACTGGCAAATAGAACATCATATATATTTAAGGGACACATTGTGATATTTTGACATACATGTGCCTTGGGCAATGATTTCCACAATCAAACTAATTCACATACCCATCATCCAACAGAGTTATCATTAATTTTTTTTTTGGTGGTAAGAACATTTAAGATCTACTCTCGCTGGGCGTGGTGGCTCACACCTGTAATCCCAGCACTTTGGGAGGCCGAGGCAGGTAGATCACAAGGTCAGGAGATTGAGACCATCCTGGCTAACACAGTGAAACCCTGTCTCTACTAAAAATACAAAAAATTAGCCAGGCGTGGTGGTGGGCACCCGTAGTCCCAGCTACTCGGGAGGCTGAGGCAGGAGAATGGTGTGAACCTGGGAGGTGGAGCTTGCAGTGAGCCGAGATCGCGCCACTGCACTCCAGCTTGGGAGGCACAGGGAGACTCCGTCTCAAAAAAAAGAAAAAGAAAAAAAGAAAAAAAGAAAAGATCTACTCTCTTAGCAAATTTCAAGTATGTAATACAGTATTAACCATAGTTACCATGCTGTACATTAGATCTCTGGAACTTATTCATCTTACAACTGCAAGTTTGTACCCTTTGACCATTATCTCCCCTTTTCCCACACCCCCAACCCCTGACAACCACCATTTTACTGTTTCTCTAAGTTTCACTTTTTAAGGTTCAACATATAAGTGGTATCATGCAATATTTGTCTTTCTGTGTCTGGCTTATTTCACTTAGCATAAGAATCCTCCAAGTTTATTCACATTGTCACAAATGTCAGGATTTCCTTTTTTTTAAATCTGAGTTAGATTCATATATATATA
>NW_016807158.1:1324068-1347107 GCF_001698545.2 Rhinopithecus bieti | reverse complement strand
TATATATATATTCCAATTTTCTTTATTCATCTGTTGATGTATACTTAGGTTGTTTTCTTGGCTATTGTGAATATGGTGCAATGAACATGGGCATACACAGATTTCTTCAAGATTCTGATTTCATTTCCTTCAGATATATAACCAGAAATAGGATTACTACTTTAGTAATCTATAGATGAAAAGAAATTTGTAAAAATTCCATCTAAAATAGCATCAGAAAGATTAAAATACTTAAAAAAAGTAACCAAGGAGGTGAATGATCCATATACTGAAAACTATACAACACTGATGGAAGAAATTGAAAGAGACACAAATAAAGGAAATGATACCCTGTGTTCATGGATTGGAAGAGTAAATATTGTTAAAATTTATTCTACCCAAATGATCCACAAATTTAATGTAATCCATATCAAAATTCCAACGGCATTTTTCACAAAAAATAGAAAAAGAAAATCCCGGAATTTGTGTAGAATTCTTTGACCTCAAACCGCCAAAGTAATCTTAAGAATGAAAAGCAAGCTGGAGACATAACATATAGATTACTAATGACATTGTTAATGTATAGAAATGCAACTGATTTTTATATGTTAATTGTGTATCTTGGAACTTTACTGAATTCACTTATTAGTTCTGACAGTTTTTCTGGTAAATTCTTTAGTATTTTCTATTTAAAAGATTATGTCATCTGCAAACAGAGACAATTTTGCTTCTTCCTTTCCAGTCTGTATGCCTCAGCATAATGAAACCGACATACAACAAGCACACAGCTAACATCATACCCAAACTTTGTTTTAAAGAGGTGGCCCTTGGCTGGGTGCAGTAGCTCACACCTTTAGTCTCAGCACTTTGGGAGGCCGAGGTGCAAGGACCACTTGAGCCCAGGAGTTTGAGACAAGCCTGATCAACATAGTGAGCCCCCATCTCTACAAGAAAAATTTAAAAAGTTAGCTGGGTGCAGTGGCGTATGCCTGTGGTCCCAGCTACTTGGGAGGCTTAGGTGGGAGAATCACTTGAGCCCAGGAGGTCAAGGCTGCAGTCAGCATGTTCGCACAACTGCACTCCAGCCTGGGTGACACAGTGAGATCCTGTCTCAAAAAGAAAAAAAGAAGTGGCCCAAGGAGGATGTGGAGCAAGCGTAACTCAGCCTTGAATGCGGGGTTGTATAATTCAGATTGTGCTTCAGATCCTTTTGTGGGGAAAAAGCAGCCCTCCTGACATGTCAAGTAGGAGTTGGGATGGTGACACTGAATAGTAGATATTGGACACTCTGAGAGGAGCACCAGTGGGAACCAATGCAAAGAGCTATATGATAGGCTCACAGGTAGGCCCTAGAAGGACACACTGAACAGTCAGGCTCCTTTGGAAACAGGTATGTCTCATATCTGAGCTCCCACATGAAGGTGAATTAGAGGCCTCTAGTGAAAATAACAACTCAGATGTATACTCTGGGAAATTACACAGAATATTGTCATCCATTGTAAGAAGAGTGTAAGAATCAGTGACTCACGTTTTAAACTGTTGATTGTTTCTATTTCCACTCCTTTATGGGAATTCTCACTCCTTTTAAACTGACCACACTATTATCATTGGCACATTAAAGTGTCCTGGAATGAAATGAATACATGTAAAATTTCCATTTATCTCCCAAGTACCCAAGTGGCAATAAATCTTACACTGAGAAAAGGCAAATTGGAAAATAGAAATGCACTGGAAATGTCCAAGAGAACATGGCAATAGTTAAAACAATGCCACAAGGAAGTATATCATAGCTTTCTGTGCTAACAAAGGTATTGTTTCTTGGTGTACCTAGGAGAATTATGGAATAAGAGCTTGAGGAACCTCATATTTTACACAATTTTAGGTAGATCGTTATAAAAATACATGGCATTATACAGTTCTTCTATTAGGTAAAAACCTTATCTATAGTGATGTGTTACTGTTTTCAAATCTGTGTTGTGTTGGGAATATCCAAATTTGAAAAGGAATAGAGTGGTTTTAAAAAGCTCCCTATTTAATTTGATGCATACTCAAAACTCACTTTTGAATAGACTGGAATAGGCAATTGGGCATTAAACAGAACACTATTGTAAAATGTATAATTTAAGGGAAAAAAGTTAATCATTTATAACTCAGTTGTTTCCTAAATATTTCACTAAAGAAAATGTCAAGATGATTAAAAAATTTCACTTTGATTTATATGATTAATTCTTTGAGAAAATGCTTTTCATTTTCTAAAGAAGACCTCTTAAACATCTATGGATTAACTTCTAATAAAACCTTTGTCTGCAAATTACAATTAAAGTATTTGAGTTACGAATTGATACTTAATGCATTTCATGAAACTTTACAAGTGAAGTAGAGAGATAAAGCATAAGTATTGTGCTTAAACTGAAATGCTGATCATTATTCACTGTATGTAACCAAAGACTTTGGAAATCATTTGTTTTTTCTTTGTTTTTGTTTTTTGTTGTTGTTGTTGTTGTTGTTGTTGAAAAGATATATAGATATATATAGAGATATAGATATAGATATAGATATAGATATAGATATAGATATATTTAGAATTAGGCAGCTGGACTCAGTTTAGATGATCCCAATTTTGTTGGCAACATCCAAAGCGCCTTAATCAGGAGCCAGTCGAACATATGCCTTTTTCTCTCCATCAGGCCGAATCAGGGTGTTGACCTTGGCCACATCAATGCCATTGAGCTTCTTCACAGCCTGTTTAATCTGGTGCTTGTTGGCTTTAACATCCACAATGAACACAAGTGTGTTGTTGTCTTCTATCTTCTTCATGGCAGACTCAGTGGTCAGCGGAAACTTGATGATAGCATAGTGGTCAAGCTTGTTTCTCCTGGGGGCACTCTTCTGAGGATATTTGGGCTGCCTCCGGAGTCGCAGTGTCTTGGGCCGCCGGAAGGTGGGTGACGTGCGGATCTTCTTTTTTTGTGGCTGTGGAAACCTTTTAACACTGCCTTCTTGGCCTTTAAAGCCTTTGCTGTGGCTTCGGCTTTAAGAGGGGCAGAAGCTTCCTTCTTCACTTTCGGTGCCATCTTGTGAAAAGCTGGAAATCATTTGTATTNAACCTCTATGAATTAAAACAAGAAAGGCAGCCCAATGGGAAAAAATTGGCAAAGTACTTAAGGAAGAATTTATGAATGAAGAAATCCGAATGGCTAATAAATATCTGAAAACATACTCAGTATCAGGAAAATGCAAATTAAAGCAGTAAGATAGCACTTTATATCCATCAAGTTGGCAAAAGTTTAAAGTCTGGCAACTCCAAACGTTGGCAAGGATGCGGAGAACTGGAAACTTACTGCGGTCACTACTGGAAATTGGTGTAAATTGATGTAGCAACTTTGGAAAATAATTTGGCAACATCAAATAAATTTAAGGATGCACATATACTCTACAAATCAGCAACTCCACTACTATGTATATAGATCTCATTTTTGCTAATATACACGAGCATACATTTTCACCAATGTTTATTGCAGCATGATTTTTAATTGTAAATATTAAAGGGAAAATCCTAAACGTACATCAATAGAATAAAAAAACTGTAGAATATTTATATAATGGAGAATTATATAATAGTGAAAATGAACTGTGTCCTCTATATGAACAGATATCTTCTATATTCTCTAAACTGCAATAACATAATGTTGAGTCAAAAAACAAGTTGCAGAATCACATATGTAATGCTATTTATGTAAAGTTTTAAAACTTGAAATATTGAAACATTCCTTATGGATATGTACATATGCAGTGAAAATCATAAAACTGGAACCAGAAAGACACCCATCAACTACAGAATAGCAGTTACCTTTGTGAGGAGAGGAATAAAGTCAGAAAGCATGCAAGGGGCTCCAAGTCTATCCTGAAGACTTTTTTATGCAAAACAGTTTGAACTAAATCTCTCATAATATTAACCGAATTCAAATATGGTTGGTGAGTGCAAAGATGGGTGTTTTATTATTCTCAACTCTGTAATATTTTAAAATATTATATAATTTTAATAATGCATGAATATTACATAATTTTAAAATTTACATAATTTTAATAACACATGAAATTTTCATCATAGATTTATAAATCTGAGAAGGGTTCTTTAAAAGTCATGTGCGCTACATACACCCTACCCACAGATCTATTAGGACACAAGTCAGCAAAGACAAGGAGTTGCCTTTCCTAAATTTAAAGCTCTAGACTGGGGATTGGCAAACTTTTTATTTTTTTATCTTTTATTTTAGGTTTGGGCATACATGTGAAGGTTTGTTACATAAGTAAAGATGTGTCATGGGGATTTGTTGTACAGATTATTTCATCACCCAGGAATTAAGCCCAGTACCCAATAGTTATCTTTTCTGCTCCTCTCCCTCCTCCCATCCTCCACCCTCAAGTAGACCCCAGTGTCTGTTGTTCCCTTATTTGTATTCATGAGTTCTCATCATTTAGCTCCCACTATAAGTGAGAACATGCAGTATTTGGATTTCTGTTCCCGTATTAGTTTGCTAAGGATAATAGCATCCAGCTCCATCCATGTTCCCAAAAAAGACATGATCTCATTCTTTTTTATGGCTGTATGGTATTCCACGGTTATATGTACCACATTTTCTTTATCAGATCTGTCAGTGATGGGCATTTAGGTTGATTCTATGTCTTTGCTATTGTAAATAGTGCTGCAATGTCAATTCACATGCATGTGTCTTTATGATAGGATGACTTATATTCCTCTGAGTATATACCCAGTAATGGGATTGCTGGGTCAAATGGTAGCTCTGTTTTTAGCTCTTTGAGGAATCACCATACTGCTTTCCACAATGGTTGAACTAATTTACACTTCCACCAATAGTGTATAAGCTTTCCCTTTCTCCAAACTTCACCAGCATCTGTTGGTTTTTGACTTTTTAGTAATAGCCATTCTGACTGGTTTGAGATGGTATCTCGTTGTGGTTTTGATTTGCATTTCTCTAATGATCAGTGATATTGAGGTTTTCTTTCATATGCTTCTTGGGCACATGTGTGTCTTCTTTTGCAACATGTCTGTTCTTGTTGTTTGCCCACTTTTTAATGGGGTTGTTTGTTCTCTGGTAAAGTTAAGTTCCTTATAGATGCTGGATATTAGACCTTTATGAGATACACAGTTGGCAAATATTTTCTCCCATTCTGTAGGTTATCTGTTTACTCTGTTGATAGTTTCTCTCTCCGTGCATAAGCTCTTATGTTTAATTAGATCCCATTTGTCAATTTTTGCTTTTGGGCAAACTTTTCCTATAAAGGGACAAATAATTCACATTTGGGCTTTGGGAACATGCAGTCTCTCATGTAACTACTCAGCTCTGCTGCAGTAATAGTACAAAAGAAGCTGTAGGCTGTATGTAAATAAATAAACATGGCTGGGTTCCAATAAAATGCTACTTAAAAAAAAAAAAACACACAAGCACTGGGCTGGATTTGACCTATGGGTCACAATTTACCAACCCCTACTCTTAACTCAGAGATGCATACATTAATTCCAATATTAACTCTCAATAAAGAAGACAACTCCAATTATTAGAGTTTTATATGATCAGCTGTAAGGTGAGTTTGAAAGTTTCCTATTGAATAAGTTTTAATGTAACTAACATTTTTTGAAAACTTACCATGTGTCAGCCACTGTGCAAAGTTTACCTGCATATCACTGTGATCTTCTCAACAACCTTATGAGATGGACACCACCATAATTCCCATTTTCAGATAAGAAAACTGAGATTTGCAGAGGTTAAATGACTTCTCTAACATCTCTAAGTTAATAAGTGGTATTAGTCATAAGGTGCAAACCAAGGGCTCCTGATTCCACCAGAGCCCGTGCTCTTAATAACATTGCTACCATTGCCACATTATCTTCCTCCACAGTGTCCTTCATACCTTCACAATGTAAGTTATCCTGTATAAACAATAACAACTAAAAAATCAAAACATACTGTCAGAATAGAACCTAGCATATTAGGTTTTAAGAATAAACATATGTTACACACATTAGTCAGTAACCCTTTGTAAAATTTGGTTAATAAGAACTTAAAGAAGAAATGAAAATGAAGTCACTTTTCCATTTTCTAGAGTAAGAATGAGTAATTAAAATTAACAGATAATCCACAAGCTTTATCTAGTTCCCTATTTTGATTCTGTTCTTTCTCTCCACGTGGTATAATACTATAAGTTCCCAGCCTAGATCTTTCCAGTTATCTAGGAAATTATGACTCAGGCCAGAGCCAAAGATAAAGACTAAGTTCTTCACATTTTATTTAGAGAATCACCAATAGTGAGGCCAGCCACCTCCTTGTGGTGGCTGTTGGGAGCTTGGGATAACAGTTTGTAAAGCATTAACCATCCCTTCTCTCCATCCCACCCCATTCTCCATGAGGGAAAAAGGTATAATATTTGCCCCATTCTCCTCCTTCATAATAGGGGATGCTTAAACCATCCTTGCCCTCTACTCCATGGGAGACTTATGATTGCTTCTTGTCTAAAAGTAGCTGAGCCACTGACTCAGCAGAGACCCAGTTGAGCTAGGGATTGGAGAAAAGAACTGAGAAAAGATAGAGAAGAGAGGTAGTTCTGGGGAAGCCAGCACTCCCACCATTTCCCATGGGTTGAGTGGACACTACAAAAGGCGATTTGGGGCTTAAGCCTGTTGGGGCATTTGCTAACTAAAGTGACCCCTACTGAAGAGGCTGTAGGTTAGAATAATCATGGTGGGGAAGGGGGTGCTGAGTGAAAGAGGAGGAGGCCAGCCTCATCTGTATCTCCCAATATGGAGATGTCTTCCAAAAAAGATTTATGATCTTCCAAAAAAGTAACCCAAATCATCCTCATGAGAGAGACAGCATGTATATCACTAAATTTGAATTCTCTGAGGTCAGAAATCTTGTCTTCCTTGATGTCTTCTTACCTGTTCCCAGCACCTAACACGACCTGGCACAAAGTAAACACTTGATTAAGATCTGCCATACAGAGAACACCAGCAAAAAGAAGAGAGCAGACTTGCCACCAGCAACTCTTGATCTCTCTAGGGGATATTGTCCCTCACACATACCCTGCTGCCAGCACTTCCTTAGATGACTGGAGGGATAAAGAAAGGAGTGGGGGGCGGCTGCAGAGGGGAAACAGGGAAGAATAAGGACCTTTCTCCACTTAAGTAGCTCAAGCCTTCGTCCTAGTGTGCAATGAGAGTGGGAGAGATTTTAATTGAAGATTGCAATGCTAATTGCACTAGACTTTAATAGATTAAAATGTTGAAAAAATAATGGGATTAGGCTGCTACCCAGTGGGAAAAGGGCAGGAGTCAACAGCACAGCTGGTAGCAGTTATTGAAAAAATAAATCACTTGCACATTGTCTCTCAGTGACTATGGACAGTTCAATCAAACCAGTTACATTAATAATGTGATATCCTTGGAAAACAAAGGTGATAAGAAAATAAGGATTTTCTGTCAGGACAGGCCAGTGGAATTGTTTTTGTAGAAATGGTGATGAATTTGAGGGTTCCCATTCATGTATTTGTACCCTGACCTTTGGTGACAAGTGGCTCACATTTGTAAAATGACTATGCAGCACCACACCAAAGAACAATGCAAGATTGTACAGGGTCAATGCGGGAGGGTCCAGCCTCCACAAGTAGCAATATAATGATGAATTCAGGCAGGTTTGAGGGAGTATCACTGAAAGATATCCAAAGAGTACTAGTAAATGCAAGAAATGGAATGGAAGAAATGGCAAGAACCATAGTTTAAGGCAGAAACCAAGAACAGAAAACTAGAAAATACACTCAAGGAATTAAAATACATGGACAGAGGAAGCATCATGAAGTGGACTGAAGTTGTTCTTGAACAGTCACCCACACAGTGTTGAAGGTACCTGTCTAACCCAAGTTAAGGGGTACAGTAGTGGCATGGGACAGCTCAAGCTAAATAATCATGCAAAGATTAACTTGGTATCTTAGTACCAATGGTGCTCATTCTGCATTATTTATTGATTGATCAGTTCCCAATGGAAAAAATATATATGAATTAGAATTACATTTTTCAGGGCTAATTTGAATTTTTCTGCTCCCTCCAGCCCATAGAAGGTTGGTTGGTTGCTTGCTTGCTTAGTAGCTTGGTTTGAGAATTAAGTGAGATAATATTTCAAAAGTACCTGGCATAAAACCATGTTAATAAGTGCTAATTATTATGAAAGGTCTATTTTTTCATCTGGGTGGTTCACAACTCTGTAACAAGCTCTTGGGTAATTGAGATCTTAGTGTAGAGATGGAAACTAAATGCACATATCTCGTGGCATAAGTATAAATGTTCAAACAATTTAAGTCTAGTTAGAATGTATGATAGAGTAATATCACTTTAGCTATCTGTTTCAAACCAATTGTGAAACTCTTAAATAGCAGCAAGTGGTACTCTGGGTTCTGAACATGGAGGGCGCCTCTTTTATCAACTTCCCAACCGTAGTCAGCTAGAGTGCAGTAGCATGATCTCGGCTCACTGCAACTTCCACCTCCCGGATTCAAGCAATTCTCCTGCCTCAGCCTCCAGAGGAGCTGGGATTACAGGCGTGTGCCACCATGAATTTTTTTTATGCATTTTTAGTAGAGATCGCCTTTCAACATATTGGCCAGGCTGGTCACGAACTCCTGAACTCAAGTGATCTGCCCACTTCGGCCTCCCAAAGTGCTGGGATTATGGGCATGAGCCACCAGGCCCAGCCTGCCATTACTTTCAGTGGCCAAAATCGCAATTACCTTTGTACCAATCTAATACTTCACTGGATGCAGGTGTCATTTTTCAAGAAATTGGTAAAGCAATAGAGGTAACAATATGACTGTGAATCAAGATATGCATGGGAAAGTCTCCTTTTGAAATGGCTAATTATCCATGGGATGTATGTGGAATTCTGAGAGCAGCTGCAGTTACATTAATTAGACAGTTATTAAGCAAAACTGCAAAGTGGGACAGTTCAAAAAGTACATTGCAAAGCTACAATAAACAAGAGGCTTTTTATTTTAGTGATTTAAGAAAGCTTTACATTTTTATTTCCAATTAACCTATCAATAGTGATGTCACTTAAATACTCCTAAGGAATATTATCTCCTCATTAATGCCAGAAAACATGCTGCCCAATTTCATAGCTCAGCTGTTCGCATGCATGGATGGACAATCTGAATTTACTTGAACAGAAACAAGATTTTTAGATACTCGGCTACATTCCTAGTTGTAAAATTTAAGTAATTAATATATGACGTTAAATAGTAAAAGAAAGTAAAATGGATAATGTTTATTTTGTGCATCGAAATGATAGTGATGCACTGCTACTCTTTCTATTTATTGTGTTAGCATATCAATAGAAAAATCAGTATAATCCATGCACTCGTTGCCAATACTATTGAGTATTATGGCAATAAGTACAGATTCTCTGGAGAGCTGACTTTAAATTAAGCTATTAAAGAAAGACTGTATTTTTATTACGGCCAAACAAAGATAGTAGACCTCAGAGACATGAGTGTTTTCACTTAGTATACTCCTTGTGCACTGTTAAAATTGGGCACAAGGACATTCGTGATCCCATTGATCTGAAACTTTAACACATGTAGTTTTGAAAGCTAACTACAAAGCTAACATTTATTTGAAGAGAAGGTAGTTATAGTGACCAGGGAAATTCAGACCATGAAGTACTAACTAGATGTATTCACACTTACAGCTATCCTTAGTACACGTTAATTCTTTTTCATCCTACTCATGCTTGAATGAACCTGGGTTTTAAAGCTATTTGTAGCACATGAATATGTATTTTCAAACAATGTCCCAAAGGTTAATAATACATCAGAAAATCTCAAATAGCTGCTTCATGTAGAAGGAACCTTTAACTCTGAACCAAGTAAAGTCCTACTATTGTGCCTTTCTCCCCACCTGCCACTTCCCCAATGCTAAAGCAACCTCATAAGGGGTAAGGAGCTCTGCGTGTTGAAATTAGGGAACCTGCAACAGGTCTTGTTACTTCCACTGATAAGCTATGAGATCTTTCATAAACTCCTGTTTGCCCCAAAGGTCAGTGTCATCACCTTAAGTAAGGATAAGAGAAACCAGAGACAAAAAGATTAAGATGAGCTCCTTGCCCTCAGTGTCCCTACACGTGCTTTAATTGGTGTCTTAGTCTGTTTGTGCTACCATAACAGAATACCTGAGGCTGAGTAATTTGTAAAGTAGAGAAATTTATTTCCCACAGTTCTGGGTTCTGGGAAGTCCAAGATCAAGGCACCAATATCTGGTATAAACCTTCCTGTGTCCTCACATGGCAGATGGCAGAAGGGCAAGAGAGGACAAACCCACTCCTGCAAGCCCTTTTAATGGCAGCATTCATCCATTCATGACCCAAACACTTCCCAAAGACTCTGCCTCCCTACACTGTTGCATTGGGGATTAAGTTTCCAACACATAAATTTGGAGGAACACATTCAGACCATAGCAGTAGGTGTAGAGTAATAATTATCAGCAACTGCTTCCTTAATTTACCCCCAAATCATTCAAACAATCATTCTCTCTCGCATTCATTCACTCTTACTCTCTTACACACACACACACACACACACATACATCAGTCACTACTATGTTAAAAGCTACAAAAGATATTGTGAAAATATACAACGAAATCTCTGCTCTCAAGCTATATACTGGGAGGTAGTTATAGAATAACTATCATAAATAAGAGTGTATTTCCTAGTGCTTCTCACAGGACTAGTAAATGCAAAAATCAGCCTGTCTGCTTTCAGCCGGTTACGCCAACAAAGGCATGGTTATTTCAGAAAGAAAAGAGATGCTTCCACCTTGTGGCTGTGTCTTCCTCAGCTGGTTGCTGGCAAAGGCTTGCTCTTTGTAAGCTTTTTGTTTGTCCTTACAAGTAGAAGATTGTGTTGTTTTTACTTTAACACTTTTTTTTTTTTTTTGCCTTCTTCATATTATAACAAGTATTAGGGACCTTTGTTAAGACCTTGTTCTCTCAGAATTCAAGGTTGCCTTTGGCCAGAGTGAAGTAGATAGCATTTACTTATTCACTTAAGAAATATTCATGAAGCTCTTATCTTATGCCAGGCACCTCAGTTGACAGTCGGAAAACCATAGTAAACAAGGCACAGGCTGACTCAAAGACCCCTCCAGTCTCCCATACACCCTCACCTCCCGCAAAGACTCTCCCTTTGCCATTAATCATTTGTGACCTACACAGTAATCATTTTTGCCCCCACTGCAAGTTTTGATCATCTATTATTTTTAAGGCAATACATCAGCTACTACTAGAAGATACAAAGATACACTCCCTCTTTCCAAGAGTTTATAATTTAGTAGGTTCAGAAATGGTAGTGGGGAGAATACATACACAAATACCTAGACTAACAGGTAGTATGACTGTAAGTGCTACAAGAGAGGCATAGCTATAAGAGCAGTGGACACAGAGAGAAGGGAGGATAAAATTCACCTGGAGTGACCAGTGATGGATTCGTGGAGGATTTGAGCAGAGCCTTGAAGAATGGGCATGATTAGGAGATGGGACTGAAGGATCCAGGGAAAATGACAAAAATAATAAGGAAGGCTGAGGACAGCAGCAAAAATGCCGAGGAAGAAAGAGTGGAGGAAGTACAAGTGGGCCAGACTAAACACAAGAGAAGGGTGGTAATAAGCCAGAAGATTACAGGGACAAGGTCCTAAAGTATCTACACCTCATGTCAAGGAGTTTGGATTCTGTTCAAGAAGCATAGGGCAGGAGGGGAGGTGTTTGAAAAGGAGTGAGGCAAAATCAGAGATGGTCTTTGAAATATACTTATGGCAACCATACAGATGGAAAGAAGAGGGGAAAGAGAGGAACAGCTAATGTAGAATAGCAGCAAGAGAAACAGGAAATGAGAGGCAGCTGCTGGAGACAGGGTACATGTAGAATTGACAGGACTTGGAAACTGAGAGGATACAAAGGTAACTCTGACATCTTAGGCAATTTTAAAAAGAGCATTCAACTCAGTAACCCTGAGGTCACTCCTCTTTCTGTAATGGTATAGAGGCTACACACGTTAAAGTAAAATATTAAAACAAATAAAGGTTTCCAAAAACAGTTTCTCCAATAGGATTTGAGCTAGGCTGCCACTTGATTTTTGTCTTGTTCTTGAATTATTGCTTAAAGCCTTCATCTGGCATATTTGATGTTTTAAAATCTATTCCACCCTGCACCCACCCCACCCCAGTGCTGGTTCTTCCTTTGTTCTACCTTCTCCCCCAGATTTATTCTACTTCCTTCTCTGCCCTATTCTGGGGGAATGATGGCTATGGCTGTATCACCCAACCCCTCTTGCCTTCTGGCTTCCTGTTGGATTTGGCCAATGAGAAGCATCGGTAGGAGATCAGAGGGCAGAAAGAGAGAAAGTACACTAGTTTTCTATTCCTGCTGTAATAAATGACTGCAAACAACACTAATCGATTGTCTTACAGTTCTGGAGTCAGAAGTCTGAAATCGGTTTGTTTCACTGGGTTAAAATCAAGACACCATGTCAGCAGGGCTGGTTCCATTTGGAGACTCTGGGGTAGGAACCCATTTCATTTCCTTTTCCAGCTTCTAGAACGTCTTTGGCTTATATTTCCTTCCTCCATCTTCAAAGCCAGCAGCTTAGCACCTTCTGTCCTCTCTGACCTCTGCTTCTGTCTTGCATTTCTCTCTCAGACTTTGACCTTTGTGATTATATTAGGCTCACCCAAACAATCTGGATAATCGCCCCATCTCAAAATCCTTAAGGTATGCACATCTGCAAAATCCTTTTTGCCACATATTCCAGGGACTAGGAGGTGGACATCTGGGGATGGGCGACACTATTCTGTCTGCCACAGAGAGGCTGGGGTATTTCTTACCCTGTTGCTCCTGCCTTGGTGCTGTGAGCCTGGCAGCATTCCTTGCCGCTACAGCTCCAGCTCTAGACGGGCAGCCTCTCTTTCATGGCTCCAGCTCTCACTCAGCCCCTGTAACTTCTTTTCCTCCCCGATGTCGTTCAGACTAGAGGTGGTAACAGCACTTGCCATATTTATCCTTCATTCCCTCAACAGCCCTCTTTGATTGCACTAACCCCGCCCATACTTTGAAAATAGTCCCATCGTTAAATTATCTTCAAAATCCCAACTAACTGATGTCCCCGCCACCCATCTTGGTATACCTTTTGATGCTCATTCACACTGTTAACTTGTCAGGTCTAGGACTGGTGCACACACAGTCTGAGATAGAGATGTAAATACAGAAGCAGAGGTCAGAGAGGACAGAAGGTGCTAAAAAGTTGAAATGTAAATGCAATATGCAAGACAGTTGGCTTTAGGAAAACAAGGAATTGTTATCATGAGTCAGTATAGAAGTCATTGCACAAAGCCTAATGCTTATCCAGAAAATAAATGTATCTGATTAGATAAGTATACATAACAATAATCCCTCATTTTCTCTAAATTACATCCAAGGAAGGGAAATAACAGCTCATACAGAGTTCACAATAGAAAGTTTCCTCTTTGATTTCCTTTTTGTTTATTTTTCAGTCAACTGGGGAAACTGACTTCATGACCTAATGTAAGTGATTTCTGAGCATCTGGATAAGCTAGCTGAGCTGCCAATGATAGCTTTCTATTCTTAGGCAGATAATTGTAAGATATTGCCCCAGTCTCTCTTCACCTGAGCAGTCAAACTAGCATATGAAAAATGGAATGACAGTAGTTATTTTTCCTTTTTAGAAAATGTTTTGCTCCAACCAGCTTGTATTTAAAATCTCTTTCTTCACATTCATATTGGTTGCCACACTTGCAGTTATTTATCTGTATTAGTTTAGGGTTTGGATTATCTGCCCAACATTCATGAGATTCTTTTCCTAAGAACTTCATCCAAAATCATGGAATATGATATGCCATTCATGTCCTATAAGAATTTCTATCAGGTAGTGCTTATCAAACAGAAGAGTCTTTGGTGTTTTTTTTTTTTTTTTTTTTCATTTTAACCTCTCAGTGATATTTCCAGAAAAAGATCATTTGCCCCATTTCACCATTTAATACACCCTCAGAAGCTCAACCGCTTCTCTCTCAGATTCATTATGAAAAATGTATTACTTTTTTATCTCTTCTACCATTATTATAATTATAATGATCTATTGTTAATTGTAACTACTGTGATTAATAATAGATTATATTTGTATATTTAGAGATTACAAAGCACTTCCCATATATTATTTGATCATGATCAAACCTGGTTGACATATATTATGAAACCAAATTAGAATTTTATTATAAACCTTGTTTACATTTGGTTTAAACTATAAGGAGCATACAGCCAAAAGATAATTTCTGAAAATGCCTTCTTTCAAACATTCATCCATCTGTTGAACAGACGTATGTGGATATTTCCCATGTGACAGAGTTCCTGTCCTTGGAGAGCTTACAATATTATTGGCAAAGGTCAATACTTCTAAAGAAATGCACAGGAAAGGCACCTGACCCAGACTGCTGGGATCATAAAAGCCTCTCTGGATGATAACATCCCTGAAGTTTGGTTCCTAAGAGATAAGTAGGATTTCCCTTTTTGAAGTGGGGAGAAGATTCTAGCAAAAGGAACAGCATGTACAAAGGCACCAAAAAGGAAACACGCCAAATACCTTAGAAAGGTAGGAAGGGCGAGACGCAGTAGCTCACGCCTGTAATCCCAGCACTTTGGGAGGTGAAAATGGGTGGATTGCTTGAGCTCAGGAATTCGACACCAGCCTGGGCAACATGGTGAAACCTCATCTCTACCAAAAATACAAAAATTAGTCAGACATGGTGGTGCACGCCTGTGGTCCCAGCTACTTGGGGGGCTGAGGTAGCAGGATTGCTTGAACCTGGGAGGTCAAGGCTACAGTGAGACGAGATCATGCCACTACACTCCAGTCTGGGTGACATAGTGAGACCCTGTCTCAAAAAAAAAAAAAAAAAAAGAAAGAAAGAAAGATGAGAAGTGATCACCCAGAGAGCATGCATAGAGCTAGGGGAGGGGAGAACTTAAAAGAATTAAACATTAACCCCAGTTAAGAGCCCTAGAAGAGGCTGGGTACGGAGGCTTACACCTGTAATCCTAGCATTTTGGGAGGCCAAGGCAAGTAGATCATCTGAGGTCAGGAGTTCAAGACCTGCCTGGCCAACATGGTAAAACCCTCTCTACTGAAAATACAAAAAATTAACCAAGCGTGGTGGAGTTCACCTGTAATCCCAGCTACTCAGGAGGCTGAGGCAGGAGAATCACTCAGACCTAGAAGGTGGGGGTTGCGGTAGGCCAAGAACGTGCCATTGCACTTCAGCCTGGGCAACAGAGTGAAACTCCATCTAAAAATAAATAAATAAATAAAATGAGCCCTAGAAGAGTAAGGAGATTTAGAAAGAAGCAATCTAATAAAATTATCTATATGAGATTAATATCAGTAACAGTTGACAAGGAAAAAGGAAAGAATCAGTGAGGAAGATACCAGATCATAATTTAGAGTTCAACTACTTCCACAGTAGGGATACTGTGTCATATTCAAGTTTTACATATATTTTCATGTTTTAATTTAGAGGATTTTTGTAAATAGAAAGGGAGGCTCCGGAAGGGAGAGCTCCCCCTAAACCTTTGCTAGAGCCGGCTCCCTGATATGAATGTCCAGTCAAGGCAACACTCCCACCATAGGATAGTGTGCTCAAGTCAATGGCCGGACATTTTCTGAGCTGTGACTACATCTTTTCTAAACACAAATAATAACACCACCAAAGAAGGCATACCACCTGCAGCAAGTGGTAAATTCTCAGGATCCTGCAGTGGCCTTTCACTTCCAGTACCAGCTTGTTCCCCTCACCTTTGTGACCCTCCTAAGCAGGTTATGTGCTTAGACAGAACCTTGATGAAGGATTCTTCTCTCTTCTGTGTATCCGTAAGGGTCATTTCACACTTCTACTTGGATGAAGTTTCTTGAGAGATGCTGGGACTATATTGGGTTTGATTTTGTTTTGGGGGGGTTTTTTTGTGGGAGTCTTTTATTTTGTTTTGTTTTAGAGATAAGTCCTCACTCTTGTTCCCCAGGCTGGAATACAGAGGTGCAATCATGGCTCACTACAGCCTTGAACTCCTGGGCTCAAGTGATCCTCCCACCTCGGCCTCCTGAGTAGCTAGGCATGTACCACCACACCTGACTAATGTTTTTTATTTTTTGTAGAGATGGGGGTTTTGCCATGTGGCTCAGGCTAGTCTTGAACTCCTGGACTCAAGCAGTCTCCCACTTCGGCCTTCCAAAGCACTGAGATTATAGGCATGAGCCAACATGCCCAGCCTGAGAAACTCAATTCCTCACACCTAATTATAATCTGGGATTGTTTTAGTCATATATGATCATACAAAATAGGCTCTGATGATGCAATGGTAACATGAGGGCAATTAACTGATTACAACCAGCTAAGCATGTTTGTAGTGATGTCCAAGCAACCCTTTGAGCTGGGACTGCCATGACTCACAGCTAAAGTAAATCCAGGATTTAATCTAATTCTTATAAATATTTCACTGAGACAAGCCAAATACTTTATATATGACTTGACTACAAAAATGCATACAGTACAGAGTTTAAATTTTTTCTTACAACCTGAACTATTAACCACAAAAGGAATTCTGAGATGTTTGCCTTCTCCTGCCTTGGCCTTCCATAGGCAAAAAGAGAAAAAGTTTTTTACCTGGAAAGCCCCAAGCAAGTTCAAAGATTTGGTGTTTTGTTAAAGAAAAATCTGCTATGATGTATGAGCAGAAATGCAGGAGTAGGAATGCAGAACTTACTAGGCTGGGCCCTCCACACAGTAGTTATATCACTCCGCCTTGGCCCTGGGACATTACTCTAAGGTTGTTAGTTGCCCCAAGGGGACCACAGCTAAAAGTATCTCTTCCATAGGAAAAAAAAAAAAATGAGTTCTTAGAATTCCTCTTAAGTCGTTTGGTCAGTTTCCTAAATGTGGCAGTTCCTTGATCCACCTAATGCAGTGCACACAGAGACTCCTGAATTACCTTTATCTGGTTTTGGTATCTTGGTCTGTCTGTCTCTCTCTCTCTTTCTCTCTCCCTCTCCCTCTCCCTCTCAACTGGAACTCGATATTTTAAAAATACTCTAAGAATGAGTGGAGATCTTAGAAGTTTCATTTTAGTAACATAGCTCAGTTGAAGATAGCTCTGTGGCAAAGAGTATAGAAAGAGACTACACCAGCGTCACAGTTGGTCTTTTTCTTCATTTCTAAAAGTGCTGCAAATTTTCTATTGGTTTTACAAAATTAATTCTCCCGATTGTGATAGAGAAAAGTGACACTCTTTGGTCACACACTGGCCAGTGCACTGAAGTCAGATGAGGTCAGAAAGTAGGAAAGTAACAAGAGAATCTCTTGCCCCGCCTCCCGCTGTCCCCACCCCCCATAAGTCGATCTTCTTATATACCCAGATGACAATGAAAGAGATCACATCCCAAATTTATTTAGGGAGTTCCAATTAAAATTATTATACAGAATACTGATATTGGAATGAAAATGAAAATTCAACCCTTTCACAGGTCATACTGTTCCAAAGAGAGATGGGAGTCTTGAGGCCAGGTCTGGACTGAGTCTGTTGCCACTAAAACCAGGTCCCCGTGAGTTGGCCCACTTTTAAAATAATGCCCAGAGTGCTTTGCAACAGTCAGAGTCTATGTCGGCAGCAGCATTTTCGTTCCATTACCTAACCACCACCAGCCCCTAGAAATGTTTTTTTCCTTGATTTAGTAAGATCTTGAACTATTCCCAAACTTCCGTTGCTCCAAAATGAGGCAGAAAATCAGCAGACACAACCCCCACCACCCAATGACACTGATACCCTGGAATGGGGAAAGGGTGTAGGAGAGATTCAGCAGGTATCAGAGCATCTCCCTCTGAGGGGACCCTACATGGAAAGCCGAAATTATGGAAATCTTCCAGGTGAAGAGGTCAGCCCAGGCTCCTGGAAACCCGATAAAAATAATGTCCCTGACTTCCCGGAGACTCATCCCTGAGGCCCCCACAACTTCAGCTCACCCCTTGCGCAGCCCCTAAACCCCTCTGCTTCTCCACCTCCCATGTAGTTTTCAAACCACCCCTTCTCTCCTCCATGCTAATGCCTTCTCCTTTAAGTCTCACAAGCTCCCTGTAGGGAAAAGGGAAAATAAACACATACATGAATGAAAACTTCAAATTTTCTAAGTCTTGCTAAACTCAAGTATGGGACCAGAGTCAAAAGATGGGACTATTTCTATCACAACACAAGATCTCTTTTGCCCTCCACATGGTTTTTGGTTAAAATATCAGTCTCAGGACACAAGTAACTGCAAGGCGGCAGTGGCTGTCAAGATTCGATTTGGGGGTTCAAGAGGGTTTATACCTCCCTCTCCCATGGTTTCAAGATAAGCCATGTAGAAGTACTTCACTCAGTCACCAATATATGCAGTGCACCTCATCCAGACCCACAGTTAAAGGAGACCCAGACTCTGTGTCATTGTCCTCATTGTCTCCTTCCCCACAGCCTCCTAATGTCTCACTTGAATAGACCATGTGACAACGCTGCAACTCAGTTGCAGGAAGCTCCCTTCCTCAGTCTTCCACCTTTCTCTTCTTCCACTTTCCACACTGAGGTTGCAAGGAGATTTCTAAACACCACTCTGTTTCCCTGGTCAGGTTACCCCATGCTTAACTTTTTAGTGCCTTGCCATTGCCTTCAAAATAAAACCTAAACTCCTGAACAGCATAATAAATTACTGACAGTTTCCCAAATATACCATTCCCTCAAACTCTGCAGCCTTTGCTTATGCTACTCTCTCTGCCTAGAATGCTTTCCTCTTCACCTGGGGAACTCCTACTGGTACTTCAAAACTCAGTTGAGATGTCACCACCTCCTGGCAGCTCTCCCTGACTACCCACCACCCCCACACTCTGGGTTAGATGTCCCTTCTTTCTGTTCCCTTAGTACTTTGTGAATGCCTCTGTTATAGCAAAGATACATTGAGTAGTAATGGCCTTATTTACCCACTTTCTTTCCAAATAGACTGAGAACTTATTGTACAAACAAATGATACCATTTATCTCTATATCCCCAGTTGACTGTCTGGTACATAGTAGGTACTCAGAAATTATTTACTGAATGAAGACACTCAAAACCTAGGAGGGAAGACAGAGACTCATGAATCTGTAATGAGGCATAATAAATAGAGTGGGGTGCCATTACTACTGAACAGAGAGAGTGGACATCTCTGCTTGTGAAGAGCATAGGGTCGAGGAAGGCACCCATAGGAGAAGATTCTTAGGACCTTCAGAAAGGACAAGAAATCACCAGGCCTGTGGGGAGGAGGAGAAAAAAGAACAGCAGTATGTGTATGGGCCTGAATGCCTTAGTCAGCAGGACACATTTGGCAAGCTTTTCCTTAGAAGGATGACTCTGGTGACAATGAAAAGAGGTTGGTGGGAGAGTGACAGGGAAATACTGGAATAACCACGTAAAGGCCTGAATTGAACTTGTGAGCAATGGGATACATATGAGGACAGGGACAGATGCGGAGAAGTTGAGAAAACAAGGAGTGTAGCGTGACCCCCAGGTTTCTGCTTAGGTGAATGGTGCTGCCATTAACCAGGATTGAGAATTGAGAGGAAGAACCACTTTGGGAGAAAGGTAGTTAGCCCTGTCTTCTGCTTCTACTGCTGTTGACTTGGAGTTGCCTGTTGGACAGACAACAAGGTGAAAATGTTTAGTGATCAACTGGACATGTGAGTCTGAAGCTCAGAAGAGAGTCTAGCCAGGAAGGAGCACTTTTTCTATATGTAGCTTCATCGGAACTGCTGTTTTACTTTTTCAATTTAATTCTGTGCCATGAGGTTTCTGTTGTGGGAGAGGGCTACTTGGGGAGGGATAATTGGTCCCATTTCTGCCTCTGGCTTAGATACATGGCCTCTGGCAAACTATTCAACTTCAAGTTATGCCTGTCGCCTCAGAGGAAAGGAGACAATTAAGGAAACTTGAAGAAAGCTACTAGCCCTAAAACAGTTAAGTTTGTTCTGTCTTCTTGGTTTTTCTGTGGAATGTGAAGTCATGCCAGTGAGGTAAACCTCATCCATTGCCCCAAATCCATACTTCCAAAGGCAGCTGAGTATACAAAAGGAGGTCTTTACCTTCTGACATTGGAATCCTCCTTACCCCTTAGAGAATCATCCTTAGGTAGAGATGTCATTTCCTTGCTACAACATGTTCTTCCCCCCGACTTTGGGGGTCTTGTTTTTATGCTCTCCTGCCATTGTGATGGAAAATTTGTGTTCCTATTCTCAGCCAGCCTGCAGCATCCACACTGATAATGATTAGCGATAGAGAGTTTTTCTACAGTTCTGTTTGCATTACAGAGTTTAGACTGAGATCTGCTTTAAGGTACCTAACTAAAATAGCATTTTTGCAAAGCCACTCATTGTGCTTTTGCTGGTTAATTTGTCTTACGTTACTTGCACTGAGATGAGACATTTTTTAATTCTAGGGTTCCTGACAGTAATGGTACTGTGGGAGTTACATGATGTGCTCATGGTTGAACCTCCCTTATTTCAACTATCTGTTCACAAATGCCAAAAGGGAATTGCTTATGGAACCCAGTCCAAAAGGGAATTGCTTATGAAACCCAATTCAGGAGGAACTGGTATTTAACCAGACAGCTTCTGGCAATCAAGTGTGAGCATGGCAAAGATTTAGCCAGGGCATTAGTCACGTGGAGAGTATGGAGAATCTCATTTTTAATTCAAGGGGCTGTGATAGAAAACTCATGATGAAATGTGAATATCAGCCAACCACTGTTTACAAAGAAGGCAAATATCACAACAGCACCCAGGGAAATTTAAATGATACATACAAAAATTTCTGAGAGAAGCACAAAAACCAATCAGTTTATCCAACATGCTGAATTGGATGCTGCACTAAGTCAAAAGTTGGCAATAGATTCAATGAAAAGGCCTTGGCCGGGCGTGGTGGCTCAAGCCTGTAATCCCAGCACTGTGGGAGGCTGAGGCGGGCAGATCACGAGGTCAGGAGATCGAGACCATCCTGGCTAACACGGTGAAACTCTGTCTCTACTAAAAATACAAAACATTAGCCAGGCATGGTGGCGGGCGCCTGTAGTCCCAGCTCCTCGGGGGGCTGAGGCAGGAGAATGGCGTGAACCCAGGAGGCGGAACTTGCAGTGAGCCAAGATGGTGCCATTGCACTCCAGCCTGGGGGAGAGAGTGAGACTCCGTCTCAAAAAAAAAAAGAAAAGGCCTTAAAATGTTTACTTCTTGTTTCAAAGCAAAGGTGCCAAGTTATTGTGAATTTTAGTATCAGACATATGCCCTAATTTTTAAAACAATGCTAACTAGTTTACAGTCTCTGCCATAATAAGTAATAAGTAACAGTAAAAGTAACATATGGCTGCAACCTTCGTGGTCTGATATTTTCATTTCTGTAAAGGTAAATAAAGTTTGGTGATCAGATTCAGGATGCAGCCAGGGATTAGCCTCTTCCAAGAAGCAGCAGGCTACCACCAAATTATTTGGATGCTCTCAGGTCATCTAGACATGCTTTTTTTTTTTATCTGTTGACAATGCAACTTGAGTAAAACCATCTTTGACTGACTTAATTTTTCTTCAATCAACAGGTAGGAGATCAAATCATTGAAATCAATGGGGAAAGCACAAGGGACATGACACATGCCAGAGCAATAGAACTCATCAAATCTGGAGGAAGACGAGTGAGGCTGCTGCTCAAGAGAGGCACGGGACAGGTCCCAGAATATGGTGCGTTCCACGTTTTAATTCATCCTTTTGCTCTTCCTTCTGTGAACCTGAAATGCTTATGCTTATTTATAAAACGACATCAGCCCTCTATTTCTACATAAATATATATTTAGCTATCAATAGGTACACACACACACATACACACACACACACGTATGTTTATGCCCAGGAAATAAATGTGTGTGAACTCTTTCTTTTGCTCCCTCCATTAAGGAATGTTTAAAATATGACATGTAGGACCTTCCAGGGCATCTCTGAGTGTGCGAGGAGATCTAGCACCCCTTAAATATTAGAACTTTTACAATTTGACTGATGGTCTGCTGTTCATTTGAGTACACAGTAATTTATCAATTATTTCCTAACACTGTTTGTGCATCAGACTATCTCAAAGGATTTGTAACTGGGGCCAGGGACCAGCAGCATATCTTCAGGGTGTGAAATTTAAAATGTAAACTTCAGTTCACGCAATGGTTGCATTTCCTTGGCATTTAGGAATTATTCTGAAAATTCACTCCTGTGTTGTGTTTCTGTATGCTTTTGAGGAAGGCTTTAAAGCATGTTTTGATTCACAGATTTGTCTTCAAACATCTTTAAAGTTGTTGTTTCGCAGCAGCCCATTATAGACACTACTGACAACATAGCTCTAGTGTGTCCAAAACAGCTGAGTGGTCATTACATGAAAAACACCGAAACCTGAGGTGGTCTTTAAAGATAATCTCAGTGAGTGACAGACAGAAACAGAAATGCATACAGACACATCAGACTAGTGCAGATAATACCTGTTCAGATTAGGAAAACAAGATCTAACTGCTGACCTGAATAATGAGCTCTAAGTTGATTGAGATAAATTGACTCACTTTCCTCCTTCTATCCCCTACCCAAAAAAAAAGACTTCTAGGCTGGGCGCAGTGGCTCATGCCTGTAATCCCAGCACTTTGGGAGGCCAGGGCGGGCGGATCACCTGAGGTTGGGAGTTCGAGACCAGCCTGACCAACATGGAGAAACCCCATCTCTACTAAAAAGACAAAATGAGCCAAGCGTGGTGGCACATGCCTATAATCCCAGCTCCTCGGGAGGCTGAGGCAGAAGAATTGCTTGAACCCAGGAGGCAGAGGTTGCGGTGAGCTGAGACCACACCATTGCACTCCAGCCTGGGCAACAAGAG
>NW_016807158.1:1304707-1323748 GCF_001698545.2 Rhinopithecus bieti | reverse complement strand
GTACTTTTTCATTTCAGATTATTCTTTTTGCATACATTGTCTAAATAACTGACTAATATCTCCTTACTTAGCAGGGCAGATCTATATCCTGAGTTCAATTGAAATATCTAAACTCAAAGGCCTTAAATGCATTATATTTCCAGCATCTTGTGCACCCCTCCAAGCCTACAAAGAGAGCTAGCAAGCCTTCACAGTAAGTCAAAAAGCATTCAGAAGCTTCTGTAGGGCTGGCTCTAGGCCCAAGGAAACATTTCATCCCAGATTCCTACCCTTAATGCTTGAATCTAATAAAATATTTTAAATATATATGTTATCAATAAGCACAGGCATGATCCTGCTAAAATGTACCAGCATTAATCCCTTTGTAAAGAATCTGAACTCTTGGAATAGAATAACTTTTGCACTGTAGAGCACTGACTGACTCAGTAATATCAAAGTGACCTGTGAAATTCTATTACTTCTAAAACATACCACCTTTAACGGTATGCTTCACTCTATGGTGAGACGTGAATATTATCTCTACCCAGACATTTTCATAGAGTTAATATTGTTCTAACAAGTTTATCTTTAAAAAGTTAATCCAACCAGCATGACTATCCTGAGCTTTTCATTTTTCTGTAGAATCGCTATTGGTCCACACTTTCTCAGCATCCACTCATCAGCTGCTTGTCTGTAGTGAACAAGTAGAACATACTACTGATCAACCTGCGGCATCACTCAAACTGTAGTGAACAAATGTGAAGCTACCTCAGACTATCATGAGGAAGAAATAAAACATGTTTTGAACAAGACAAAAATTCAAGATCATGTCAACAGTATTTCATTAATTCTTAACATCACTCAAAAATATATGATTACAGTGAAATTCTCAAATGAACCAGAGTTTTTTAAATATCTGGGCACACCCTTTTTTTTTTTTTTTTTTGAAACAAGGTCTCTGTCACCCAGACTGGAGTGGAGTGGTGTGATCTCAGCTCACTGCAACCTCCGCTAACCAGGCTCAAGCGATTCTTCAGCCTCAGTCAGCCTCCCAAGTAGCTGGGACTACAGGTGCAAGCCACCAATGCCCAGCTAATTTTTTTGTATTTTTGTAGAGATGGGGTTTCACCATGTTGCCCAGGCTGGTCTTGAACTTCTCAAAACAATCCACCCATCTCAGCCTTCCAAAGTGCTGGGGTTACAGGTGTGAGCCACCGCACCCAGCCTGGGCAAACTTTTGAGTGGCCAATCATCAACATTGTTAACTGTAGCAGTATTGCAGAATTTCTTCTAAATATATTCCTCTAAAGTGTAACGTTAAATTATACTTGCTAGTAATATCAGCACTTGTCCGCTACTTTTGATATTAAATTTAGATGGATTTTGACTGTAAAAAATTTTAGAGATGATGTCACAAAAGAAAGAACGTAATAGCACAGGGCAATCTCCTTAAAGGAAGTAAAACAATAGTCAAACGAGATAAACGTTAGTTCTCTGGGAAAATCTAAGCTGAAAGGTGAGTGGTTATGCATAAGAAACCAAGATTAAGGATCATAGCATCTTTGAGGATAATGTCATCAAATGTTATTTCTGGAACTTCACAGTGACTGATGGGTGGGGAGATGGGACCCAGGAGTCCCCAAGACCACTTTCACATTTAGAGATTTTCTAGGAGGCCTCCTGGAGCACAGAACATAACTGTGCCCACAGCTAAGATTTATTACAGCAATATAGTGAAAATACACACTGGGCTCACAAGGGAAAAGACACAGGCGGGGTCTGGAGGAATCCACATGCGGGCTTCCTTATGCTCTCTCTCTCACACGCGGTGTCACCCACAACACTCCTTCCACCCAGCAACAAAAATGCAGCAACGTATGTGTGACATTGCTCCTCAGGAAAATTCCCTGCAGACTCAGTGCCCAAGGTTTTCACTAGGGCTGGTGATGCAGGGACCCTCTGCCTAGCACATACCACACTTCCAGACTCCAAGAAGCAAAGCAGGCTCAGCACAAACCACACTGATTGTACAAACAGTTTAGATACAGCGAGACACTCTTATAATTTAGCAAAAGGTTTACATTAGCTTAGAGGATGATTTACCAGTCACATTTCCAGGCACCAGCCAATGGCCAACCTCGAAAGCTGGCCTTTCTAAGGAGAGCAGTCTCAGGCCTGCTCTGTTAACCTTTTCTGCACCAGAAGCAAGCCAGAGAAGTGGCCACATCTATGAAAGTCACACTATACAAGTGACTGCTACATCCAAGGAGTGCCCACTGCTAGGAACACCATAATTCCTCCAGCATCAAATAGACTATATCATGAAACAGAATTTCTTGTCTTCTTTCACCACCTTGATGCTTTCATGTAATAAAGGAATTATTTTTGTCTAAGATAAACTAGAGTATATCTTAATAAATTCTTAAGTAGCAGAACTGGGTAACAGCAAAATAATAGCAACAATAACAACAAAAGAAAGTTCTTATGGAAAAGGAAAATTAAATACTTGAATTTACCAGTAGATATAGCCAAGATTATAATCCTACTTTTTCCTAATACACCCTAATCATGGGAAAACTGATTTTTCTTAAACCATTCCCTATGGAAGGATTTCAACCAGCCCTCTTGTTGATACCCCTATGATTCAAAATTCAGGACAGCTTTGAAGCAAGACCCTTATCCGGACTTCTGGACATGTCAAAAAAAAAAGGCTGATTTCTGTCAAGAGAAATAAAATCTCTCACTCTGAGTTCTTAAGGTGATCTGTGACCGAGAGATAAGCCTAGGTACCATTGAAAAAATACCAAAGGCGATCTGTCAGAGCATGGACTAAACAAAATCAGCATGACTCCAAGTGAGCTGGGGGAAGGAACAAACATGCTGCAAATATGTCATCTCTAATTACCCAAAGACGAAATGTCAGGTGACACCTCAGCCAGTTCAGAGGCAGAAATCAACAAACGCCACCCCGAAAGTAGTGACTGCACACAGAGGCTGTCGAGCAGCTGCAAGGGGAGTCGGAAAATGATAAGGGCTTTGAAGGAGGAGTTGCTTTCATAGTTAAGTCCTTGAAAGACAAGCTCGGGAGATAGATACTTCAACTCCACTCCAGTCCTCAGGATAAGAATTTGTTGATTGTAAACTCAGTGGGAAGCGTGAGTTCCCCTCCCCTGATACACATCTCAATGCCATACTGAGAAGAGAATCAAAAGATGATGCATCAAAAGCAATGCCCTCCTTCACCCTGGTTATTGCTATTCAAATGAAATCCACAAAGGTTAAGAGAAAAGGAAGTATGCATCATGGTTGTAAAACTGCACAGGAATAAATTATACAGATTAGCTGCCTGCCTTGAAATGCAGGCGTCCTTCATTAGCATTCAAAGAGTACAACACCAACATACACTTGATTTATCAACTGAGCCACAGAGTCAGGGCCAAGGTAAATAGAGGTGCCACTGGATGAAAAAATTCCCAACATAAGCAGTTCAGACCAAAGTGGAGCCTTTCCCTTGTTGATGTCTGCTGTTCAAAGTTAATCAGAATAAAGCAAAACATAATAGAAACATGCTTTTTACTCTGGGTTGGTACTCTGGCCTGTTTATTCTCTTAAAAAGCCACCGGGCAGGGCTTTATGAATAGAACACTGAAGAGAGTCCAATTTAAGTGGGAGTCTCAGTGGCCTTAGGAGGCCAGGCAGGGTTAAAAAGGATGAAGCAGAAATCTCACAATGAAAATGGCCCAGCAACAACTAACGCCACATACCCACACAAAGGGGAAGAAACAGCCAATCAGTGAATTATACTTCTGCCTATGCTTTCATTTTCAAAGTTAATCATATCTTTAATATAACAGGTATTGACTTGACTACAAGCACTTGGTAAATGAAATTGTTTACATTTTGTAAGTATAATAAAACTGCACTAACTGGAGAAACAGATCAATCTGAGCTAGTGACTATAGCTAAAGACATGAATGGACCAAACAGTTGTTTAGTTAAAAGTCTTCCTTTAATCAGTAAGTTAAAATGACTTTCAACAATTATATTAGAGCAGCAGGTGAAGCAGTACTGGCCTCTATGTAGATAGCAATAAGTAAGGGTCATTTGTTTATTCTTCTTTAAGAATATATTGCCAGCCAGGCGCAGTGGCTCACGCCTCTAATCCTAACACTTGGGGAGGCCAAGGCAGGAGGACTGCTTGAGCCCAGGAGTTCAAGACCAGAATAAGCAACATAGGGAGACCTTGTCTCTACAAAAATAAATATAAATAAATTAGCCAAGTGTGGTAGCATACACCTGTGGTCCCAGCTACTCAGGAGAATCACTTATGCATAGGAAGTTGAGAATGCAATGAGCCATGACCATGCCACTGCACATGAGCCTGGGCAACAGAGCAAGACCCCATCTCAAAAGAAAGAAAAAATATTGCCAAGTAAACATTATAAGTATAAGTACGCCGTTATAATCTTTTTTGCTATTATCTGCTGAGCACATCCTTTCTTCCCTCTAATAATACAAAAATAAACTCCAGACAATATATTCCTACCAAGTACTCTATATGGAACAAATCCTGTGATTAATATTATTAGTTGATATAATTAATATTTCCTCAACTAAACCAGATTTACTGAACACCTACTATGTGCAGGATGCTTTGCAGGCACTGAAGGTAAAATACAGTCCTGGTCCTCCATGAGCTGACACTAATAATGACACTAATAGTGACACTAATAATGAAGAAATGTGTTTTTAGCAGAGTAGTGACTCATAAAAAGGTCTCAAAGGATCTGCTCTCATGAAAAACATTTAAATGGGTTTTATTAATTATTTGTAGAATTTAACAAGTACTTCTAGAGTGTTAAGAATCCTTGAAGAGCACTTGGCTTCTTCAGTTTGTTAAGAATTTCCTTTATAATATTTGTGCTAATAATTAGTACTTTTTCTGAAGAAAGAACTTGCTGAATGTGGGTAAATCTCTACTGAGACCTTGTCTGAATTATTCTAAATTCTAATTGAGCCAAAACTTCATCTATCAAATTCACTCTTCACCTCCTGCGGCTGTCAGCCACTTCTGGGAGCCTGGACGTGTTACCTCACATCCTGGGTCTGCCTTGGTGTGCTGATGATGTGCCCCCTCAATAAAAGACAAAGGAGGGCCACCATTGCCCTAACCTCTTCTTCAGAGACCACATTGATGGAAGCTTTAAGTGGCTCCATAGCCTTGGCACTAATTCACCTGCATTTTTAATAGGGCAAAAGGTGGCTTGCTGCAATAATAAATTCTGAAATTTAATTTCAGCTTCTGACATTCATGGTTGAGCATATCTTCCTTTTCCATGAGAGGTTCCACAAATCACTCAAGAACACCTTCCACCGCATAACAGAAAATGATAAAGCACCTAGGGAAGGGGACAGAATGTCTGGCAGAACCCTGGGTTATATCATACAGAGAACAGGGTTCTTCCTAGCTGAAAGGCTCAGGATGCTCTCTGCAGCATTTAGGCAACCCCAGGAAATCCACTAACCATAAAACCTGCAATAAATAAGTTCCTATTTCATGGAGCCAGAAACAAGGGCTTTCCTTTTTTTTTTTTTTTTTTTTTTTTTTTTGGCGGTGGGGACAGGGTCTGGCTCTGTAGTCCAGGCTGGAGTGCAATGGCGTGATCTCGGCTCACTGCAAACTCCACCTCCCAGGTTCAAGCGATCCTCCTGCCTCAGCCTCCTGAGTAGCTTGGACTACAGGTATGTACCACCACGCCCAGCTAATATTTTGTATTTTTAGTAGAGACCGGGTTTCACATGTTGGCCAGGATGGTCTCAAACTCCTGACCTCAGGTGATCCACCCTCCTTGGCCTCCCAAACTGCTGGGATTACAGGCATGAGCCACCGGGCCTGGCCAGGGGTTTTCTTAAAGAACACAACACTGAATTATTTTTCCCCACTGCTCAGCACAAACCTCATTTGCTATTGTAAGTGATTTTAGGATGAAGATGAAATCACATTTCTTCCCATTGTCTTATTGAAAATCATGGCCTATAATGATATTTCTTCTTTTTTACATACTCTTACATGATTTGCAACCTGCATTTTTCTTTTTAAGGATATACTGTGCCCTGCCCACAACCTGCAAGTCCTAATTTATTAGGTATTTAAGACTCTGATAAAAATATATTAGACCAGACCGGGTGCAGTGGCTCACGCCTGTAATTCCAGCACTTTGGGAGGCCGAGGTAGGTGGATCACCTGAGATCAGGAGTTCAAAACCAGCCTGGCCAACATGGTGAAGCCCCATCTCTACTAAAAATACAAAAATCAGCCGGGTGTGGTAGCATGTTCCTGAAATCAGCCAGGTGTGGTGGCATGTGCCTGTAATCCTAGCTACTCGGGAGGCTGAGGCAGGAAAATTGGCTTGAACCCGGGAGGCGGAGGTTTTAGCGAGCCAAGATCATGCCATTGCACTCCAGCCTGGGCGACAGAGCAAGACTCCGTCTAAAAAAAAAAAAAGTACATATATATATATAGTGACCAAGACATCTACCAAGAAGAACCTGTTTAGCTCTTAAGGTCCAGCCTTCCTCAATTCCCAAACACTTAAGTTGTGGAGGAGATGAGTGAATAAAGAGGTATCTTTCCCAAACTCCATCAAGAAACGCACCCATATAGATCCTGGAAAACCTAAAGGTACCAGCTCCTCTAGTAACCCATCATGGAGAGTCATATTTTAGGATCTAATAGGAACATTCCCTTCCTCGCCCCAACATGAAGCTGAGCTCTCCCACAAGAGGACTGCTTTCCTAAGAGTCCAGGAGAAAAGGCAGCTGTCTTAGTGGAAACATTGCTGAATACTTTAAGAACTTTGGAGCAGACCTTAAAGAAGTCACCAATTTAAGAAAATGTTTTTTTGTTTTTTTTGTTTGTTTGTTTGTTTTTTTTTTTTGAGACGGAGTCTCGCTCTGTTGCCCAGGCTGGAATGCAGTGGCCAGATCTCAGCTCACTGCAAGCTCCGCGTCCCGCGTTTATGCCATTCTCCTGCCTCAGCCTCCCGAGTAGCTGGGACTACAGGCGCCCGCCACCTCGCCCGGCTAGTTTTTTGTATTTTTTAGTAGAGACGGGGTTTCACCATGTTAGCCAGGATGGTCTCGATCTCCTGACCTCATGATCCACCCGTCTCGGCCTCCCAAAGTGCTGGGATTACAGGCTTGAGCCACCGCGCCCGGCCGAAAATGTTTCTTACACTATGGGGGATTGTGGGGTGAGGAGCTGAGATTGAGGATGAAGGGACGAGATCAAATATGGAAACTAAGAAAATCGTAAGATGCAGAAGAGGAGAAAAATTAACACTTCTTTAAGAGGAATCAGAAGCCTCTCTCTCTTTCTCTCTCTCTCTGTCTCTCCTCTCTCTGTCTTCCTCTCTCTCTTTTTCAGTCTCTCTCTCTCTCTCTCTCACACACACACACACACACACACAGAGAGAGACAGAGAGAGAGAGAGAGAGAGTCTTAGAGAAATGATTCAGCCTTTTAAATACACAGATGCCTGCATTCCCTCTCGCTCTCCACAGATCCTCTGGAGATTCTGACTGAGTCAGTTCAGTCCAGGACAATGTTTTTTCAATATTAATGCCATTCCAGGGAATTCAGGGAATATCATGTCCTGGGGATTGCAAGATGTATCTGCTCTAGTTCCATTGTAAAGGCCAGGCCTGCTGAAGTTTCTACTTGTTGCCCTCTTTCTGTCCATGGCTTCCTGCTATTTGAGTGTGCCCCACCCCTTCAGCCTTTGCCCCTCACATCTGAATTGCTCTCCATTCTGACTTGTCAGCCCTTGCAACTCAGAGAAAGGAAACTAGGTTGTCCTCCCATTGTCCTCCCATTTTCCATATCATGCCTTTTTGACAATCTGAGCTCTCCTCATCACGGAGAGTCTGGCCCTGTGGTTCACAACATGAGAATGTTGATTCCAGAAAAGCCTTCGAACCTCTCGGCTGGACCCATTTCAAAGTTGGTGCTACATGCCAAAGCTGTTTCCTCCAGTCTAATTTTCTCTTGTCTTGAAATACAGACATTACAGAAAAGGTGTTGATCTTAAGGAGTTTAACAACAAAGCCCGGCTGCTCAAAGTACAGTCCAGTATCTTAAGACAAATTCCAGGGTAGGTCCAACCAACTGCCATAACCAGCAAGAGACCAGTCTCCAAAGCATCACTTCAACCAGGCCCGTGCCTACTGCCCTGTCCTGGCTTCCCCTAGTCAAATAACTCAAGCTTTCATTTTTTTAACTAAAGTAGTCTAAACCCCTCATTTCCAGTGGAAGAAACAGTGAGTCCATAAGGCCAGCTTTTTTTAAGACTTGATTTTTTAAGGCAGTTTTGGGTTCACAGCAAATTTGAGAGAAAGGCACAGAGATTTCCCATATACTCCCTGCCTTCAATGATGCATAGCCACCGCCATGATCAGCACCACCACCACTGTGTGAGTTTGTCACAACTGACAAACCTACATTGACACATTGTTATCACTCAGAGTCCACAGTTGACACTAGGGTTGGGTCTTAGTGTTGTACCCTGGGCTGCAGATCCTGACTGGTCCATGGTATTAGGAACCAGGCCACACAGCTGTAGGTAAGCAGTGGGCGATCGAGCTTTACTGCCTGAGCTCCAGCTCCTGTCAGATCAGTGGCAGCATTAGATTCTCATAGGGGCGCAAACCCTACTGTGAATGGCACATGTGAGGGATCTAGGTTGCGTGTTCCTTGTGCGAATCTAATGCCTGATGATCTGAGGTGGAACAGTTTCATCCTGAAGCCATCCCCCTACCCCTACCTGGTCTGTGGAAAAACTGTCTTCCACAAAACTAGTCCCTGGTGCCAAAAATGTTGGAGACCACTGTTGTACATTCTATGGGTGCAGACAAATGTCTATGACATGTGTCCACCATTGTAGTATCATACAGAGTAATGGCACTGCCCTAAAAATGCTCTGTGCTCCATCTATTCATCCATTCCATCCACACTCACCCTGGCAACCAACAACCTTCTTATTGTCTCTGTATTTTTTTACCATAAGTCCAGATTTTTGTTATTCACAAACTGTCTACAGTCTTGCTCAAAGTTAGGATTGCCCCAATGTCCTGTTCTGATAAGAACTCCCAATATTTAACTATAAATCTTCCGTCAGGATCACAAATAAAATCATATAATGCCTTACTCCAGGCTTGAATTGTATCCTCTACAACAAAATCTCTAAACTTAAGAATCACACATTCATCAATGTGCTGTTTGGATTCAAGATTTTTTAATAGAACAACAAACACACACTTAGCCCAGACTAAATAGCTGTTAACTATAAAGTGGCTCAACAGTTGCTTTCAAAATAACCTGCTTTTACACTTCTGTAGCAAGGTCTCTGGTCTGTTCAGCATGAACTCTTCAACAGTGACCCTGGCCTTATTGGGATCCTGGGTTTTAGGATTGGACACATACACTCATAATATATGTATTAATATGCCTAGCACAGTATGCAACTCTCTGTTTCTCACATTTCACTGCAGTTTCTACTCCAGCCTTCACAGCAATTTATTTCCACCATGCTCTAGGCCCTTTTATTTGACCTTCTGGGCATGAGGTCTCCTAGCACGTGTATCTTCCAAGCCCAGTAAAGGCCATGTTTAAAACCAAATGAGAGCCTTCACTGTGTGACACTGAAACAGCTTGATCATTTTCACACAAAATTACTTGCATCTTGGCAGGGCTAAGTGGTAAACTCAATTAATAAATCCTGAAATTTAATTTCTACTTCTGACATTTATTGTTAAGCATGTGCTTTCTTACCACCCAGAGGTTCTACTTTCCATTTAACCTCGAGGTGTTAGGGCTCCGCCTGTACTCTCCCTTTCCTCAAACACACCATGCTATGAAAAATACCCCCTGTGGCAAAACCCAAAATTGATGTGGAGTGCAATTCCATTCTGCACATTGAAGCCGTGTATACATAGCGCCACGTGTGGAGCAAGTTGGGCATGTACATGGGGAGAATCAGTGTTGCTGGCAAAGAGGAAATCAGGCCTCAAAACATCCAAGCTGCATGGATTAAGTTCTTCTGATCACATTAACCTCACAATGAGCACATCCCCCTTATCTCACCCTGAGCAGAGCTGAGCGAACACAGGCAGTGCAGGGAGCAGTTGTTGCCTCTTCTAGGGGCCTGTCTCTTGGAAATTACTATCTAGATATTCCAGAATTTCTAGTACTTTGTGTAGGTAAAGAACTGGAGTCCATGATCTGAGCTAGATTCAGACCAAGAGAACCACAAAGAGGGTGGTTTCAAAGCACAACCCACAGCAGGTGAGTACAGTGGAAAAGAACAGGCAAGACACTGCTACATTTTTTTCCAGTTTTATTTTCTTCCAGAAAGTAATTACATCCAGCAAGTCAACTATGATTTTTTTTTTCTTAAGACAGAGTCTCACTCTGATGCCCGGGCTGGTGTGCAGTGGTGCTATCTCGGCTCACTGCAACCTCTGCCTCCGGGGTTCAAGTGATTCTCCTGCCTCAGCCTCCTAAGTAGATGGGACTACAGTTGCGCACCATCACGCCCAGCTAATTTTTATATTTTTAGCAGAGATGGGGTTTCACCATGTTGGCCAGACTGGTCTTGAACTCCTGACCTCAAACGTTCTGCCTGCCTCAGCCTCCCAAAGTGACTGGGATTATAGGCATGAGCCACCATGCCCAACCATGAACTTTGAATTTAATAAGAAAAATTTTAGTGGTAAGGGGAACTATATGAATTTATGAGATTATTAGAGAAAATATAAATATAAACGTGGGGACACTATGTATTTATTTTTATAATCCTTTTAAATTTTAGAAATGATTACTGTGACTGATTCTCAAATGACAGTTGATATCACTAAAACATCTCATTATTATGAGAAAAGCCTACAAGAATTTACATATTACCATTTCAAATTTTATTAACATTTGTGCCTCCATTAAAGCACCTCAGGATGCCCTCAATATTTTGAGAAAAGTCTACTTTTGAAATACACATATAGCTCAGTCTTTCACTAATTTCACTTGCTGCATGCTTGATAGGGTTAGCTTTACTTAAAGTCTTTATTCTTACTGCCTAGATAATTTTTATTCGACTGCTCTAAACATACTAAGCAATCTTGATTCTAACAGTAATAATATATCTTTGTTACTGGTTCTGTTAATTCTAATGATTGGTCCTAGGCTGTTCCTCCCCTTCCTTTAGGAATGGTACCTTCCAGTCTCTCCATGTGCATGAAAAGTGACAAGCATGGGTCCCCATATTTCTACTTATTGGGCCACCCTAAAGACACGGTTTGTAAAATCTGCATGAATATTATCTTTCTCTAATGAGCCTTGGTTTTGCATATGTTTTTAACTGATGTATAATGCTTTCTCTTTCATAGTAGCTTGTCTAATTATTTCTAGAGTTCTGGAATATATGTATAGCTCAGACCTTGTAAGTGATAAGGATAGGATTTTCAGATCCATGAAAATTTGAGATGCACCGCATTCTTGCAGGGGCCAGCCTAGAATGACCCCAGCAGGAAGGAAGCAGGTAGAGAACAGCAGAGCAGCACTGGCCACATTCCACCCCACACGTTTCAGAGCATCCTCCCTTAGACTCAGTGCAAGTCACTAAATTTGTTTCCTCTCAGCCAAAGTATAGACAGCTGTAACCTAAGCTATCCATTTTGTGTCCAATAGAAAGAGAGCCACAGTTGCCAGACCTTCTAGCCCTAGAAACTCCAAACTCCACCTGGCATCATGGGTACTTCCCAGCCTGTTCTGTGGCAGTTATCCAATCAGGACAAGATCCTGTCACCTTCCTTCCTCCATACTCAGTGATGCACCAAGTTTAAAGAAAAAAAAATGTTAAGGCTCATTTGTGACTATTTTTTTAAAGTATTCATAACTTTACATCAAGTTAGTATTCGCTACTGTTTCAAAAGGAATATTCTCAAGTGTTGGCTACATTTTAGCCTTGGTAAAAAATTTCAAGGAAAGAAAATGTAACCCGTAATTTTTTAAAAAATCAGAATGTAGATGATAGCCTTGCAACTATGGTTCAAGCAACTTTTTACCCCTCAAATACATCCCTAGAGCAGCCTACATTTCACTGTCACGTTCTGCGGTGGCATGTGGCTACTGCCACAATTTAATTGGACTGGGATTTTATATGTCACTTTGGCTTTTTAGCAGAAACGGTACTCATGCTCAGTCTCCATAGTTAGCCATATAAGTATAAATCAAACTGACACACTTCTCAATTCTGGTTTGATTCTATCCCGTTCACACTGTCACAGCCATGGCTAAGTGTCTCTCCACCAAATTCTTTTAAACTGGCTCTCTGAATTTTTTCTGAAACATATTTTCCAATTGTTAATGACCCTGCTAATTACCATCCAGGTCTGGCTAGAATTTAACATAAAAGACAACATTATTCATTAAGTAAATTATTTAATTGGCTTACTACTAAACATCTTCTTATCAAAAAGGTTTATGCTAATATAAATTTAGGTAGATATACATACACACACACATACACACACAGTCACACACACAACCATCACAGTCATTCCTTGAAGCTGTCTATAAAAACAAGTTTGAAATGTATAATTTTCCAAAATATGTCTCTCAAAAGGTAACTTGTTGATCAGGGGAAAACTACGTAGCTAAGCTAGGGCATAAAGGAGAAAGTTGCAATGTGCTAGAAAAGAGATAAAGTCATGGAATAATTATTGGGGAAATCTAGTCCAATGACTATAGGTTAAGGAGGGATAGATTTCTGTTTCTGACAAAAGAAAGGTCTATGCTTGCCATATAATTTACTTTAACTAGTCTGTAATCCATGGGGATGAGGAGGCCTGAGTCAATTCACTAGAGTCATTAACTTTAAAAAAAGAGAGCGAGGGCTCTTTGTGGTTTCAGTTCAGTTCCATAAGCATCTATCAAGCACCACCTGTGACCCAAGGTCTGTTGCTCATTGCAAGAGATATAAAGATTAATAAGAAAGGCTCTGCTACGTCCATTCATAAACTAGGATGGAAGACAGGGAGATAATTATGTAATGGGGCAAGATAAATAGTATTAGCAAAGGGTGATAAGAACCCAAAGTGGGCAGTAAACTAAATCTGCTTAGCAGAATTGTAGAAAATTCTACCCAAGTGGTAAAATTTTAGCTGGGCATTGCTTTGACCAGAGTGGGAAAAAGATAAGGCTGTTTGTTTCCAAGCAGATGAAATGGTTCAAGCAAAGTCAGGGAGATGTGTTCAGAAAAGCTCTAACATAGACTAAATGGGAAAGAGGGATGGCCAAAATGAAGGAGGAGCCCTTTAAAAAATAGTCTTCTGTCTGGGCACGGTGGCTCACACCTGTAATCCCAACATTTTGGGAGGCCAAGGCAGGAGGATGGCTTGAGGCTAAGAGATTGAGACCAACCTGGGCAACATAGCAAGACCCTATCTATTAAAAAAAATTAAAAATTAGCCAGGTGTGCTAGCATGTGGCTGTAGTCCCAGCTACTTGGGAAACTGAGGCAAGAGGATTTCTTGAGCCCAGGAGTTTGAGGCTGCAGTGAGCTATGATTGTGCCACTGCACTCCAGCCTGGGTGACAGAGCGAGACCCTGTCTCAAAAGAAAAGAAAAAAAGGACCTTCTATCCCAAGCAAAGGAATCTGAGGTTTATATAATCAGATGTCACCAAAAGAAATTTTTTAATGGGAGGGTAAAAACATCTGTATTTGGAAATATACCTCAGTAGCAAATGACGTGAGGGCCGGAATTAAGAAAGTGGTGGTGGAAATAGCACATTGGGGTTGGATATTGGGGATATTTCCATCATTTCATTGATGAAATAAAGAAGGTTGGTGAATAATGAATGTGAAGGACAGGCTCAGGGAGGAGGACTGTGACACGAGGCTGGGTGGAAGATGACGTCAGGAAGCTAACGGGAAACACGAGTGAAGGGCCAAGCTTAGGCAGAAGGATGATGAGGTGAGTTTTGGACTTGTTGAGCTTCAGAGGTCTGAGAGACACTGAAGTGAGGAAGGCCAGAAATAGGGCACTTGGATGAGGCACTCAGGAGCTGGAGCCAGAGCATTTGGGGAGTCTTGGAGAGGACTTGGAGCCGTAAGTGGGGCTGAGCTCTCCCAGAGAGCACCCGCTGTGTACATAGAGGGGAGCGCCAGATGACAAAGCCACATTGGACTGGGAAGTAAGAGAAGTTGATGAAGAAAATCAGGAGAGGGCAATCTGAGAGACAGGAAGAGAACTGGAAGAGAAAAGCAATTTGGAAGCCAGAGAGGGGCTTCAAAAATAATTATCCATTTTCTAGATGAAAAAGTGGTTGCACCATCCAGAGATAGGCTGGGAAGCAAGTTAGAAAAGCAGGGAGAGTGGAGAGGATTGGCGCAATGCCAGGCACATAGCACTCGAGACACGATGGCTTTGTGTGGCTTGTGGGTGGGAAGTGGCCTTCACCTACTACTCCATGGACCTCTCCAGAGCCCCCCCCCCCCCATGCCTCCCATGTTCTGAGCCACTCCAGGAACCCACCCAGTGTGGGCACCCACCTCAGATCACTAGAGCTCCCACTTAGCTCCAGCCATGGGGACCCAGGCCCTGGTGTTTCTGCTTTCTTTTTTCAGAGGGCAGAGGTGGTCAGAGTGTAAAGATGAGTAAGATACCACCTCTACACTAAAGTAACTCTCTATATGGGGAATGGTTAAGGAAAACGGGGTGCTTGTAGTTTACAAAAAAAAAAAAAATCGCAGTCCTGTTGAAAGCATTTCTTGGGTTCCTTTCCCGTCTTGACATATAAAGTATTCTGGAAACAGGTGTGCTCTCCCCAATTTCTCTTTTCCTGTGACATACTGCATTTTGAAATCTGAATTTTATCAAGACCCCAATGACAAAGTCCCCTCAAAGATCACCAGTTTCACTATGATAACAAAATCTAATGACAGATTCAACCCTTCAGCCCCTTAGGACTCCCTGTAACAGCTAACACTGTTAGTCAATGTATTCGCTGGATTTTCTCTTACCTGTTCAGTTGCTCCCCTGGGGTCTTCAACTCTCTTTCCACCCATAACAGCCCTCCCCATCCTTTCCTTCAGGATCTCTCTTGCTCTCATGGTTCCACCTGTCCCACCGTGCAGAGGACTCTTGTGTCTGTTTGCCACCCCTGCCTTCATTTCACACCTTCATCCCAAGACATCAAGCTGCCTGCTAGACAATTCTACCCAGATACCCTGCATGTATGCATTCAAAATTGTATTCATGACCTTCCCTCCCAAAATATTCCTCCTTTTGAATCACCTATTAATTAAGGGACCATCAACCCTCATGGTTGGCTCAAAACTACATTGACTGGCTTCCCTACTCGTGTGTGTCTGTGTCTGTCTGTCTGTGTGTGTGTGTGTGTCTGTGTGTGTGTGTCGGTGTCTGTGTGTGTGTGTACAACAGTCCCCAGGTGTGAGCATACTTCTTTCATTTCCCATATCAGCCTCTCCTCCATTCCCATTGTCATTCTGTCCCAGTTCAGGCCCACTCCCCTGGATTAGACAGCCTTTATCTGTTTGCCCTACTGCTATACTGCTATGGTGTATCTTCCCTGCTCATTGATGCCACAATTGTCCTAAAGGATTGCCCCACTCAAAAATATTTTCCACCCAAAAAAAAAAGAAAAGCTTTTTTTTTTTTCTGAGACAGTCTTGCTCTGTCACTCAGGCTGGAGTACAGTGGCACAATCTCGACTCAAGGGAATCTCTGCCTTCCTGGTTCAAGCAATTCTCACTTCAGCCTCCCAGGTAGCTAGAATTACAGGCATATGCCACTGCCCCCAGCTATTTTTTGTATTTTTAATAGAGACAGGATTTCACCGTGTTGGCCAGGCTGGTCTCGAACTCCTGGCCTCAAGTGATCTGCCTGCCTTGGCCCCCCATAGAGCTGGGATTACAGGTGTGAGCCGCTGTGCCCAACAAAAAACCTTTAAGTGCATCCCCAAGCCATCCGTAATTTGGCCCCATCCTGCTATTCACTCTGATCTCCTATCTCACACAATATTCCATTACATAGGTGTGCTCCAGTTACACGGGAACACTTGTCATTGCCCTGCATCCCCACCTTCAGGGGTTGGGCACATGCTGTTTTCTTGGCTTAGTAAACCCTTTCCCCAAATCTTGTCCTCCTTCAAGAACCAGGTCCAAAGCCTGCCTCCTCCATGAATCCTTTCCCAAGTCCAGCAATCAGAAGGGATCTCTCAGACCTCTGAAGTCTCATAGCCCTCATGCTTCTCTCCTATTCTCTCTCACTCTCTGCTTCACAGCATAGTTATCAGCATCCACATACTTCCTCCCCTTTGTGGTATTCAAACTCCTTGAAGCCAGGAACCTAGGTTCTTTGTACAGTGCTTAGCAGATTGAGGTCAACAAGAAAGACTGAATAAATAAGTGAATGGACGAATAAACATCTTGCAGTATCACGAAGTCATCATTCTGACAGCAAATTTCAGTGCAGGTTTTTGTTTAGATGGTTGCAGAAGCCACAAGATTGATGGCCCAAATTTCCACCAATACTCTCAACCTAATCTAAAGGTGGTGGGTGGGGAGGTTTCCCTTTTGTCTTGTTTTTTAAATAATTTCCTGCCTATCCACTTATTCTCATGTAGTGAATCTCTTTGTGTTAATGGTTGAGTGGAGAAAAACTGGCTAATTGAATGTTCCAGGTAGTTGCTTCTGGTTCATCTAAGTTTTATTGTTACTACAAAGTGTTGTTTCTCAAATTGTAATTATGATCTATGTTGGCAGCACAAACTGCAGTCTAATGTGCCAGAGTTGCTGCTGGGCTGCAGAAATGCCACATCTAGCATAGTCTCCTGGAGACAGAAGGTAACCAGGACCTGTGGAACGAGAGCTAACATTAGGTCTGTCTGAATGGCATTCTGTACCTGCCTTTCTGCTGTGAAAAGGGGCCACCACAAAAAATTCTCTAAGCTCCCTTCTAGTCTCCTGGGTCTATACCAAGTTCAATCAAATTTGCCTCTAACATGTCAGCCATTGTTTGATGCTGTAGGGACTCCAGAAAAAAAAAAATGTGCCATTGCCCCTCCCTGGAGGAGCTCTCCATCTCACTAAAGAGCTGAAAATACTTACTTAGAATAAGCGAGTACAAACCAGAATAAGACAGTTTGAGGCAAGTGGCAGAAATAATGACCAGAATAGTCAGACAGGGCTCCTTGGAGGAAGGTAGTCTTGAGATGCCCTTGAGGAGCCAGTGGGTTTTGGATGGGCAGAGAGGACAGCAAAGGGCTCTACAACTTGAAATGAATGTTGGATATTTTCAGCGATGATTTCGAAGCTAACACGCAAATGATATGTCTAGAACATAGGGTTCCTACCAAAAGGCAAAGTCACAAAATCTTTGAATGCTTGGAAGAAGCAGATATCTAGAAACTAATGGCAATGAGAAGGCACAGAAAGTTCTCAAGCATCACATTGACACTGCCAAATAAGTGCTTTGGTGGTAAACATTTGATTGACACGGGCAAACATCACATTGACACTGCCAAAGAAGTGGGTGGTGGCAAACATTTCTGGAAAGGGTTTTTAATCCTGGCTACCCATTATAATCACCTGTGGATTTGGATTTGAAAAATACCCACTGAGGCTCCTCCCCAGACTAATTCAACCAGAATGGGGTGGGAAAGACTGGCAGGCAGAAGTGGGCTTCTGCTGTTGTTAACATGCCCCAGGTCAATATGATGAGCAGCCAGAGCTAAGAACCAGTGGACTAGAGGTAGATCAGATAAGCTATTAAGATAACCTAGGAGATGCAGGGATGGGGTCATGAGGTACTAAAAACAGAAGTAAGATGCAGGTGAGTTGGCAATACCTGCAACTTGAAAGAAGAATCAATAAAACCTGCTGAATGATGGTAAAAGGGACTAAGAATTAAGAAGGACTCAAAAAGTATCCCCACATTAGAAACTAAGTATTTGAGAAAACGGCAGAGCCATCATCAGGGAAAAAAACATAGGAAAATTCTAAAGTGATGCTGTTAACTAGCTGTGCAGCCTTTCAAGAATTACCTAATTTCTCTGGACCTTGGTCTACTCATCCATAAAATAATAGGGTTCAGTTATATGATGCCTTAGTTCCTTTTTAATGCTAACATGGAGAATACCATGAATGAACTAATCTGAGGAGCGGTAGCTCATGCCTGTAATCCCAGCACTTTGGGATTACGATTAGTCAGGCGTGGTGGCACGTGCCTGTAATCCCAGTTACGCAGGACGCTGAGGCAGGAGAATCGCTTGAACCCGGGAGGCAGAGGTTGCAGTGAGCCGAGATTGTGCCATTGCACGCCAGCCTGGGCAACAAAGCAAAATTCAATCTCAAAAAAAAAAAAAAAAATGAAATTTTAAGATGTATGTGAACATTCAAATAGTGATTCGCAACAAGCAACTGCATCATAGTTGTGGCTTCAGCAGTTAAAACCAAAAGAGGCGATGGAGTCCCCAGGGAAGGGCATGGAAAAGTCGGGGGAGGGAGGCTGGCAAAGGAGAGAAAGAACACAGACATTCCCTTGCCTGCTCCAGGCTCTGTGTCACCTTCCTGCTACTTTGTGACACATGGGCAGTGACACAGAGGCAACTTTCCCTCATAACCCCAACTTTAATGTATGGACACAATCATTGTACTGTGACCACTTGGAGCTAGCTACTTTCATACACTGGGTTTTTCTGATGAAAGATTGTTTGATGTTAGCATAGTACCTTCAAAAAAAGGACTTGGGTCTTTTTGCAATTCCTTATGAAAATTCACTACCACAGAAAAAGCAAGTAGCAGGAATACTTAATGTCTCTTTTTATATTCAAGATGTTTCTCATATATATGTGTGTGTACATATATATATACACATATATATATATACACATATATATACATATATATACACATATATACACACATATATATACATATATATACACACATATATATACATATATATATACACATATATATACAT
>NW_016807158.1:1232713-1304443 GCF_001698545.2 Rhinopithecus bieti | reverse complement strand
TGCCAGAGGGGAGAAAAATTTTCTCTCCCAAGTAAAATACATCTGTTCAGTTGGCCTTTTCCATTATAGCCATCAATAGCTTATTACCTCTGGGCATACAGCAGTCAATATCTTTAGCTTGTTTTCAAAGTAAAATATCAGGCAATGCCCAGGCAAAAAAAAATCTCACTGCTTACTCACCATGTAAGTGAAATGTTGCTTGCCTTTCAGTGGTCAAATACAGTGAAACCATGTCCCAATCTCTCTACATCCAAAGCTCCAAGGCATGTAAAAGCTCTAGCTAGAAACCCCAAGTTGTGCTATGGTTGTGAAAGACTTAAATACACAAATGACCAACAAGCGTAAGAAAAGATGTTCGATATCACCAATTATCAGGGAAATGCAAATCAAAATCACATTGAGATATCACCTCACACCAGTGGATAGCAACTATTAAACACACACACGCACACACACACACACACCCCTGTAATCCTAGCACCGGGGGGCTGAGGCAGGTGGATCACCTGAGGTCAGGAATTCAAGACCAGCCTGGCCAAAATGGTGAAACCTCTGCTCTGCTAAAAATACAAAATTTAGCCAGGCATGGTGGAGGGCACCTGTAATCCCAGCTACCCAGGAGGCTGAGGCAGGAGAATCACTTGAACCCAGGAGGCAGAGGTTGTAGTGAGCTGAGATCACACTATTGCAATCCAGCCTGGGCAACAAGAGAAAAACTCCATCTCAAAATAAAATAAAATACACAGAAAATAACAAGTGTTGGCAAGGATGTGAAGAAATTAGAACTCTTGTGTTCTGTTTGTGGGATTGTAAGTGTGGCCATTATGGAAATGGTATGGAAGTTCTTCAAAAAAATAAATATAGAATTACCATATAATCCAACAATCCCACTTTTGGATTTTTTTTATATATATATAAAATTTATATATATATGCACACATAAAATATATATGCATATAAAATATATAGGATGTCAAGGAGATACTTGCACATTCATGTTTGTTGCAGCATTATTCACAACATTTATAATAACCAAGAGGTAGAGCAACCTCAATGTCCATCAACACATGAATGGATAAAGAAAATGTGAGAGGTATGTGTGTGTGTCAGTGTGTGTGTACACCTACATACAATGGAATTTCTTTTTTCTTCAACTTTTAAGTTCAGGGTACATGTGCAGGATGTGCATGTTTGTTACACAGGTAAACATGTGCCATGGTGGTTTGCTGCACAGATCATCCCATCACCAAGGTATTAAGCCCAGCGTCGCTTAGCTGTTCTTCCTGATGCTCTCCTTCCCCCAACCCCCAACAGGCCCCAGTGTGTGTTGTTCCCCCCTCTATTTGTCCATGTGTTCTCATCATTCAGCTCCTATTTATAAGTGAGAAAATGCAGTGTTTGGTTTTCTGTTCCTGTGTTAGTTTGCTGAGGATGATGGCTTCTAGCAACAACCATGTTTCTGCAAAGGACATGATCCTGTTCCTTTTTATGGCTGCATAGTACTCCATGGTGTATATGTACCTTATTTTCTTTGTCCAGTCTATCACTGATGGGCATTTAGGCTAATTCCATGTCTTTGGTATTGTAAATAGTGCTGCAGTAAACATATGCATCTATGTATCTTTATAATAGAATGATTTATATTCCTTTGGGTGTATACCTAGTAATGGGATTGCTGGGTCAAATGGTATTACAATGGAATATTATTTAGCCTTAAGAAACAAGGAAATCCTGTCATCTGCTACAACATGGATGAACCTTGAGGACATTATGGGAAGTGAAATAAGCCAGTCACAAAAAGATGAATACTGCATGATTCCACTTCTGTGAGGCATCCAAAGTAGTCAGGCTCTTAGAAACAGGAAGTAGAACGTGGTTGCTAGGGGCTGGGGAGAGGGGAAAGGGTGAGTTCAATGGATACAGAGTTTCAGTTTTGCAAGATGAAGTTTTAGGGATCTATTACACATAATACTACTGTACTGCACAGTTACAAATGGTTAAGATGGTAAGTTTTATGTTTTTTACTGCAATAATAAAAAAAAGACACTGCCACACAGGTGATCCAGCAGCCCTAAGCCTTCAGTGGAGGTTACTGCACGGAGGATTGCCCCCCTTACTGAGCTTCATTTGGTACATTATGCAGCCTTCAGGACAATTAGATAAGAGGTGCTGAGTTTCTTAAAGGAGCAATCAGTAGGAGCCAGGCAGCTCATTATCATAAGGTTGGCATTATCATCAGTTCACTCTCTAGTTATCTGGTTTTTGTTCAGCTTCTGTTTTTGCTGCTATTGTTTTGAGTCCTGTCCCTGATTGATTTTGGAAGGAGGACTCCACCAGGGGCAGTAAGGAAGCAGAACTGCATGTATAGAAAAGGAGCTTCCAGGGTCTGGGAGGTGTCAGTGGTTTATTTATATTCCTTTGTACCCCACCTCTTTTCACAATGACTCCTTATAGACAGTAGTCCAGGTTCAGTGGGGAGAAGGAATATCAGTTGTCTTGACAGCCACTCTAGGTAGGAGCTTGCAAAATAGACAAATGCTAATAGAACACAACCCTGATTCTGACTCAGAAGCACACTGACAAGGGAAAAGCCTTTCCATTCATCTTCATTGGGAGCCGCAAGTGGCAGTCTGAGGCACCCCCTATGGGGATAGGTAATGTAAATGTAAACATTGCCAGGTTATTTAGTATTGCAAAATGTGACATGAAGATCATGGCTTTCTTTTTGCCTGTGACCTTGTCTCTTTGGAAATTTTTACTAGGTTATTATCTTATCTGTTTTACAGTTCCGAAGCCACTAGATCTATTATTAGCAAGCACGATCGTGCCCAGAGCCCTATGCTTAACACTGGATGGAAAATGCAAATCAAAATCACAATGAGATATCACCTCACACCAGTGGATGGCAACTACTTAAAAAAACACATGCCTGTAATCCCAGCACTGTGGGAGGCCGAGACAGGCATACATTGTGTGAATGAATGACCGAAAAGAAATAAGGTTAAGGTCAAGCGCGGTGGCTCACACCTGTAATCCCAGCACTGTGGGAGGCCGAGGTAGGAAGATCACTTGAGCCCAGGAATTCGAGACCAGCCCGGCCAACCTAGTGGGACCCTGTCTCTACAAAAAATACAAAGATTAACCAGGTTTGGTGGTGCATGCCTGTAATCCCAGCTACTCAGGAGGTTGAGCATCGCTTGAGCCCTGGAGGCCAAGGCTGTAGTGAGTCGTGATTGCACCACTGCACTCCAGCCTGGGTGACAGAGAGCAAGACCCTGTCTCAAAACAGAAAGAAAAAAAAAAAAAGATTAAGTGAAATAGCAAGGTCAGGCCCTTCCCTCCAGAAGGTTATGGTCTTTCAGGAAAAAAAACCAAGCATTGCCTATGAATGAAGGGGCTTAAATAATTGTGACGTAAGAATATAATACATACACACACCCATGTGAAGGAGAATGCCCGCAGAGTGAGATGGGGGCTTTTTAAAAGACAGAATTCCTACCTCTCCAGTCTTCAGCATCCCAGAAAAAAATTATATCCCTTTAGGCCAGCTGTGGTGGCTCACGCCTGTAATCCCAGCACTTTGGGAGGCTGAGGCAGGCAGATCATGAAGTCAGGATTTCAAGACCAGCCTGACCAACATGGTGAAACCCCACCTCTACTAAAAATACAAAAATTAGTCAGGGGTGGTGATGGACACCTGTAATCCCAGCTACTCAGGAGGCTGAGGCAGGAGAATCACTTGAACACGGGAGGTGGAGGTTGCAGTGAGCCGAGATCACACCACTGTACTCCAGCCTAGGTAACAGAGCAAGACCCCATCTCAAAAAAATAAAATAAAATAAAATATGTGTATTGCTGCATAAAGTGAGTGCATTCTGAGAAAGAACTACCATATCTAACTGGTAGGCTGGTTTCCTCCGCTTATGAAGAGAAGGTACAAAATAAATTCAATCCATAAAAGAAAGTGGCATTGGATCCAGCAGATTCTGAGGTAGATCTCGGGGGAGTACAAGTGTGCTTGAAAAATCAAAAGGCTGGAACTAAGCCTTTAATACCTCATAGCAAGCTGGAGGTTCAGTTTGGACTGCTGAACAGAATGCAACAAAATCCAGTCAATTATTTTCACCTCTATAGCCCAGCAAAGAGTAAACCATTTTTCAGCTGAAATTTTTTCTCACTCTGCGTTTTTGTCATCCTTCCCTACTTGATCGTTCCTTAATCCACCCACCCCAGTAACTGGTCACTTCTACTTTGAAACAGGGAAAGATAGACTCACAGCTGGGGGTTGGAGCTTATGAGAATGTGAAAAGACAGCCACAAACATCTGCTCCTGCCAGAGACCTCAGAAGAGAAAATAAAGGAAAGCTGTTCATGATTTTCTGAATTTCTGGTTAGTAGATTACTCCAGAGAGAAACATTTAGAAGCTTTGGCCTCACTTTCTGACCTTCAAATATATGCATATTCCCATGGCAGGAGCATAGCCAGTCTGACCTCACAGGTCTCACCCCCTTGAGGCCAATCTGACAAGGAGAAGGGAAGGAGGGACAGAGAAGGGCCCCTCCCGCTGACTTCCCTGCACCCTCAGACAGGGGATAACACAGTCCTGGGACAGCTTCTGTATTAAGGGCCTCCTCACCCACCCATCTCACAAAGCTCTTTGAAAGGCTAATGTTCTAAAACTCCTAGGACAGACATTTTAAAAGGATGTATTTTAAATCTCAATTTTGAAAACGTTCCTACTGTCATTCTGCAAGCAGCGTTAGTTCTCAAATGATGCCCTAATGGGCTCTCTTTCTTTAGGTAACTTTTCTGATTTTAACAAAATACTACATGTTAATTAAGAATACCCTCAAAAACCGCAAATAATCAAAAATAGTAAAAGAATTCTCTTTTTAAAAATGTAACATTTTATTTTGAAACCTGCTTTTTTTTTTTTTTTTTTTTTTTTTTTTTTTTTTTTTTTTGAGACGGAGTCCTCGCTCTGTCGCCAGGCTGGAGTGGCAGTGGCCAGATCTCAGACTCACTGCAAGCTCCGCCTCCGGATTCACGCATTCTCCTGCCTCAGCCTCCGAGTAGCTGGGACTACAAGGCCCCCGCCACCACGCCCGGCTAGCTTTTGTATTTTTTAGTAAGACGGGGTTTCAACCATGTTAGCCTGGAATGGTCTCGACCTCCTGCCTCGTGGTCCCCCCCCGCCGTCCGGCTCCAAAGTGCTGGGATTACAGGCTTGAGCACGTCCCGGCCCTGAAACCTGCTTTTTTTATTTGACAATATTTCAACTACTTTTCCATGATACACAGATCCTTCTAGACCTTGTTTTTACTGGCTGCTCAACTTTTAGTTCTATACATTTATCATTTAACCAGTCTCCTATTGGGATGATTTTTCTTTAATTTTAACTTCCTAATTTTCCACTACTTTAAAAAAATCCTACCAAAAAACAAAATCCTTGAAGCTGTATCTTCCCATATATATCCTTGATTATTTCCTCAGGGTAACTTTGAAAAGCAAAACCAGTGGGTCAGGTATCTGCATCCTCATAGGGGGTCATGTTCTGGTTGTCATGTATAACCAGCTTTGGAAACCACTCTTGGGTGATAAAGTAAATTATCAAAGGCTTTTTTTTCCCCAATAGCCAAGCATTTATGAGCCCTGGCAGGGGCCGTGTGATGTAATAAAAGTCCCCATCGCTGAGAGTAAGCAGTGGTCCAGGATGCCCGGCTGCCCCTTTGTCCTAGTTTGTTTTCTTGCTGTAAAAGGAATACTGAGGCTGGGTCATTTATAAAGCAGAGAGATTTATTTGGCTCGTGGTTCTGCAGGCTATGGAGCATGGCACCAGCGTCTGCCTCCGGTGAGGGCTTCAGGCGGCTTCCACTCCTGGCAGAAGGTATAGGTAAACTGTGTGCAGCAGTCACGTGGTGAGGGAGCAAGCAAGAAAGGGGGGGGTGCCAGGCCCTTTCCAACAACTAATTCCCCAGGAAACCAAGAAGGAGAACTCAGTCCCGTAAGGACAGCAGCAGCAGGCCATTCAGAGTGAGCCACTCCAATGACCCAAACACCTCCCAGGCCCCACCTCCAACATCGGGGATCAAATTTCAGCATGAGGTTTGGAGGGTCAAAAATCCAAACTAACGGCTGGGCACAGTAGCTCATACCTGTAATTCCAACATGTGGGAGGCCAGGGCGGGTGGATCGCTGGAGTTCAGGAGTTCAAGACCAGTGTGGGCAGCATGGCAAAACCCCATCTCCACAAAACATACAAAAATTAGCTGAGTGTGGTGGTATGTGCCATAGTCCCAGGTACTTGGGAGGCTGAAGCAGGAGGATTGCTTGAGCCCAGGCAGTGAGCTGTGATGGTGCCATTGCCCTCCAGCCTGGGGACAGCAAGATCTTGTCTCAAAAAAAATAAAGTCTGGGTGTGGTGGCTCATGCCTGTAATTCCAGCACAATGGGAAGTCAAGGCAGGTGGATCACTTGAGGCTAGGGGTTCGAGACCAGCCTGGCCAACATGGTGAAATCCCATCTCTACTAAAAATACAAAAATTAGCCGAGCATGGTGGTGCATGCCTACAGTCCCAGCTACTTGGGAGGTTGAGGCAGGATAATCACAAGAGGCAGAGGTTGCGGTGAGCCAAGATGGTGCCACTGCACTCCAGCCTGGGCGACAGAGCAAGACTCTGTCTCGAATATGTATCTTCAAACTATAGTACCTCCACACCCAGCAAAGCCCTGACCTCATGGAAATGGCTATGCAATGGCTCCACTGTGAATTCTCAAACCTCCCCTCAAGCTCTAACACAAGAGGACTTCCTCCAACACCGGAAAAGAGAGTGAGGACCAACAATTGCATAATATTTATGTATATGTACAGTTTGTTTTATTTTTATTGCTCCTTCCATTTTCTTCAGTTTGTTTTTAAACAGCAGTAACAATATTTCTCAGAAACAGAGGGCTATGTACAACCTTGTAACATACTTCCTTGACAGTTTAAAAAAATCATCGGCCCTCTCCAGAACCTCAGAGCTCGCCTGCATCTGTGTACTGTATTTCTTTGGGGAAGAGCAATTAGTCAAGAGAAAGCTGAAGCCCATGACATCTCTGACATGACTGTGGCTTTCTTCTGAAATGTGATGGGCCATAAGAGCTTTTCAGACATTTCTCTGAGAATAAATGCCAGGCAGGCTTCATTTGCCAGTGACAGAACTGACCTATGGCACACTAAACAGTGACTAATCCACAGAATCAAAACAGGTCAATGCTCCAGGTGGGGACTGGCCTTTGCCAGGAGACCACTAGCTTCTGGTTCCAGAGGTATCACTGGGCAAGGTAGAGTTGTGTGGCCTGTTCCTATTAACTTGAGTGTGAAAGTGCTTCAACGGGGGGTTTGCTGCTGAGTTAGTGATAGTAGAGGGAGCCAGTGGAGCCCATGTTAGTTATCATTCTTCCTGGTAAGAATGCCTTCGCTTGCAAATATGTGCTGTTTCATTAAGAAAGTCCTTATAAAATGATGTTTTCAGGCACAATGAGAGCTACAGCAGACAGGCCCCCGAGAATCCCTTAAGTCAGATAAAGATAGATCAGGCCCATGGGAGAATGATCACCACCTTGTAGCTCAGAAATCTAAGACACCAACGGCATTTCTGACCACGCTAACCTGTAAACCTGAGAGAGAAACATTTCAATTCCCCTGCTTTCTCTCTAATCATACAATATTCTCAGCTGAACAGCAGTAGCCTTTGCTAAATCCTCTTGTGTCATTCAGTTGCTGTTCAAAGCAGATGTCCCAGGCATGTTTAGAAAGTGTCTTGTGTGGCCACCTTGACTGAGTTGAGAATATTTATTCCTATCCAACATTCACTTTCAATAGCCATCTTCTCTCTTTTTTTGTGATATTGACATAATTTGAAGAGCCTATGGTGTGGAAAAATGAGACCAAATAAATCACAATTCTGGTCAATCACATTGGCCTAAAACCATCAGGCAATTTAAATATGAGATCCCTAAGGTTCAGACAGGTTTACAGCTAAGGGTAAAAACTATTCAAGGACAAAATTGAGTATGAAAATGTGTTATATAAACACAGATGTAACATTTAATACATATGTAATAGCTAGCAAAACGAGTTGAGAAAACTTTCAGATGAGAAAAATAGAAAATCTGAACCATCTACCAGGCAAGTTTTCTCTATTGTGAATGATTTATTGACCTTTTACATAAGTATCATACAGCTCTCATTATCAATCCCAATGTATGAAATGGTATTTGAAAAGAGAAATAGCGGCATATTTCATAGGCCAAAGGACCATAAGATGTTAGAGTGAGCATTTCATTGCCACGAGTACAAATGTGTGGAAAATTACAGATATCAATTCTGAAGCACATCGGTGTTCAGCGAGACCCTGAAAACCTGGCATTCTCATTTGCCCCTTCTGAGCTAAATAAGAAAATGTTGCAACATCTCTGCAATGTTTTAAAAGAATCGTTGCATTGATGGTTTTGCTCTGCCAGGTATACTGTTACAGGATGTCGTCTGGCACAGTCTCGCAAACTGTATCCTTGGAACTGATGGGTTTTGTTTACCAAGTTCACATAGATCCCACCGCCCACATACACAACTAGAAGTGGAGCAAAGGTGTTAAAGGCTGTTAGAGGCTCTACCGTGAGCCACTTAAAAAAACATCATAGGATTGCAATTCTGTCTGCAACCATTTGTTATAGGCAAGAGCAGATCACAGGAATAAGTACTGACCTCTCAGCCATGATTTGCGGTGGAAAAATGGCTGAGAGAGGAATTAAGCAGGAATGGCTGAGCAGTGCAACAGACATCAGCCAAGGTATGAGAACTAAGTAAAATGCATGGAAGGAAAAACTTCAACTCTGGGCCTTAGCCCTAACTGCTCTGAGCCAAAGATGAATTTAAGCTCCTCTTATTCCTCATCTTTACACTTGTTCTTAGCTTGCAATAACCATTTCCGGGGAGAAGCGCTTTACTAATGAGACTGGTAATGTGGTGGAAATTATGAGATGCCGTCTCATCTTTTATTTCACAACGTCTCTTTCTCATCATGTCCTGTCCTTTAAACAAAAGCAGCACGTCCTAAGTAGGAGGGTAAAAGGAAAGAATAAATTAAAATTAATTTTGAAGTTTTTTTTTTTTTTTTTTTGAGGTGGAGTCTCACTCTGTCGCCCAGGCTGGAGTGCAGTGGTATAATCTCAGCTCACTGCAACCTCCGTCTCCTGGGTTCAAGCGATTCCCCTGCCTCAGCCTCCCAAGGAGCTGGGATTATAGGCGCGTGCCACCAAGCCCGGCTAATTTTTTTTTGTATTTTAGTAGAGACAGGGTTTCACTATGTTGGCCAGGATGGTCTCGATCTCCTGTCCTCATGATCCACCTGCCTCAGCCTCCCAAAGTGCTGGAATTACAGGCGTGAGCTGCCACACACAGCCTGAAGTCATTTCTTAAAATTATCCAGCTTTCCTTATATTCATTGGAAATCCCCCAGAATGTCTTAAAACAAGACCAGAAATTGATGGAACTACTTATGTTTCAGGCTTATCCTTAGATGGAAGCCCTGGGACAGACCACTTCCCTGACCCAAAAACAGCATGAAGTGAAAGTCCATTTTACACCAAAATATCATCGGAAGAAAAAAATGGGAAGAAAATCTAAATTAATAGAGTTCTTTTTCGGGGGGTAGTGAGAAATATCACCCAGATCATACATTTGTATAATATTATCCAAATTGCTTCTAACTGATATTTTAGTAATCAGGTGGGGCGGGGGGAATATTTTAATGAACATGAGGAGCAAAGAGGAAGAAGGTGAGAGAGTGACTCCAACTGACACATCCATTGTGACAGTCATATGTAGAGATACGCATATGTGAAAACACAGATTCTATTCACAGGACCTGAGTGCTAGGGGAGTCACTGTTTTCTCCACTGGGGCGTTCTTCCTAAGGCACTATTCCTTCAAGCATAAAAGCAAAGCAATAAACCCAATTTAACATACCCTGCATATAGAAGACATGCCAGTGAAGACATCATAATGTCCATTTGGTTGCCATTTAATTTCAGAGTCTCCATTCCAAAATGTCACCTGGGCAAGGCTTTCTCTTAAATTGATTCATTCCTCAAATCAACAAAGCTTTTGGTACAAGGCACTTACTTTGGCACTGTGAGGAATGGAAAGATTAATAAGCCACAGCTGCTATCTGATAGGCAAAGCCAAGACAATCCTATCAGCAAGTAAACCGCAGCCAACGTGTGCTCAGAAGAGGGAAAGGCGCATTTTCTCTGTGAGCTTATCAAGGAGGGCTGCAAGAATATGGCGGCATCTGAGCTGAGCTGGGTTTTAGGAGGCGGAGAGGCAGTAGGGTAATCCAGTCATAGGCAAAATCAATGCAAGCAAGAGCTGGGGCTCAGGCATGGAAAGGAGTGTGACTGGAATGTAAGGTGTCTTCCCAAGAGACGGTGGGAGGCAGACAAGGCCCACTGTGCAGGCTCAGGCCATCCATAGAGGCAAGACAGAGCGGGCAATCAGAGCAGTGGGGCAACAAAGGAGTCCCTGGAGCTGGGGGCCACAAGGACAATATTGCAGCCATGGCAGTGTTGCAGGTGAGCAGAGACAAGGGCCTCCACCCGGGTGGGAGTGGAAAGCCAGGCAGAGACACAGGAGCTGCAGTTTCCCGATTAAGGGAAACCAGAGGAGGACAAACCCTGAGGCTTGGCTCCTGAGTGACTGCTGGCAGAGGAGAGATGTGGGGTGGAAGAAGATAGCAGGTTTAGGGCAAAGGACAAGGTCATCATTAGAAAATCCAAGAAGGCTCGGCGGCCTTCTAAAAGGCAACAGGCTACCATGCAGAATCTAGGCTGGTGCAATTACAGGCTCACCAGGAGATGATTCTGTTCATTTTCTCCTCCCCAGGCAGTTCCATGCCGACTTCCCCAGACAGCTGAGCCAGATACATATCTAGGAAAGAAGATTCCACTGACACCCGCTCCCCATTTTAATTGCCTTCAAGGGAGAATTTATTTGTGGATAATCTAAATCATCCTCCCCCAATCTCTGTGTCTTTCCTATTAAGATGATGCACAGAGAGCACAGAACCACCATCGTCATCCTATGGTTCTCTAAGAAGTGCTCGTTCTGTCTAGTCAGTATCAAAACTTTTACATCCTGTTGATGTGGGTTTGGACTCTATATTATATAGAGATCTATAAGCAGTTACCTAGTTATTTAGCTAGTGATACAAAATGTCCATAAACTACTTTATATTGCCAATTAATATATTTAATATTTAATGTTATAAACCAACATGTAATATATGACTTTTAAATTATTCAGTCCATTATGTTTTCATTAGGGAAGAGCATTTTATTCGCATACTTATGATACCATCTCAAGACTTAATATGGCTTAATTCTATTAATAAAAACTAATTTAAAAGTCATTATCTTTTTTAATTACAGCTTTTGATTTAGTTCTACCCTGCTCTGCAAATATGGGTAGCTGGAGCCATCATTCAATTGGTCCATAACTAACTCTGGTTTTTGTTTTTTAGAGCTACCATGATTTGCTTGATATAGGAAGTTGATCAAAAGGAATGTCCTTATAGGTTACACATGCAGCCCCATGACTTGGCCATATCTCAGCTTGGCAGAGCTCTATGCAGATATTTATCCTCAAATGAATGTGTTAGTGAATTCTATTCCAGGTCAAATCTTTAGCTTGCAGAAGACATGTTGAAGGTAATTCAAAATGTGTGGTCAGCAGTCTCACCTATGATGATGACCCAGATTTTCACTGGGCGTGATACTGGACACATTCCTTTTTTTTTTTTTTTTTTTTTTTTTTTTGAGACAGAGTCTTGCTCTGTCACCCAGGTTGGAGAGCAGTGGTGCAATCTTGGCTCAACGCAATCTCCACCTCCCAGACTCAAGCGATTCTGCTGCCTCGACCTCCAGAGTAGCTGGGATTACACATGCCCATCAACATGCCTGGTTAATTTTATTTTATTTTTTTAGTAGAGACAGGATTTCCCCACTTTGACCAGGTTGGTCTCAAACTCCTGACCTCAAGTAATCCACCCACCTTGGCCTCCCAAAGTGCTGGGATTATTATAGGCATGAGCCACTGGGCCTGGCCCACATTCCTATTTCTGGTCCTTTTAGGCCCCAGAGAAAGTGGGATGCCTTCCCTTGGTATTAAGTTCCTAACTCTCCTGAATTTCTCAACAGTGTGTTTATCATTCAAGTTCTTCCAGGTCTAGGACACCGGAAACCATCTAGTTCTTAACTTTGGCATTGACGGGAAGGATGCAAGGCCACTGAATGTCCAATAGAGCAAGTATCACAAGGCTTATATATTAGCACTTAGTATAGCATGGCTGCTGGCAGGGAAAAGTTAAGGGAGAGAGAATAGAGATGAAATGTAACATCTCCCATCCAGAGTATGGGTTCTGTGGGATAAGGCTATAAAGCACCCTGCATGCACGCTCTTTACTAAGAGAATTGTACATAACTGTAAAGGAAACTGGAGTCAGGCTCTAAGTGAATCTTCAGATCTCAGATGAAGGCAAAGAGGGCTTGTCTCACATATAAACATAACCATAAAATTGTTGACTGGAACTGAAAAGGCTCATGAAAATGCCATCATTATTCAGCTTCTTTTTCTCAAAGATGCATTTCTGAGGGACTTTTCTATATCTTTATATCACTCAGTATGTAATTCTATTAAAGTGCTTAACACATTGTATCATATTTATTTCTTCAGGTATTCTTCTCCCTTCCCTAGAATGTGAGCTCCTCAAGGTCATGAAGAGCAGAGTTTCTAAATTCATTTTCATATTCCCAATGGCTAGCACACTGCTCTACCTTAAGGATATGGATAGGTCACCCAGTGTTTGATGAAATGAGTGAATGGATGAATGAATGACAAAACTAAAGAAAACAAGACCCCAACCAAAGATCATTAAATGGCTGTTGCTGTTCTATATACCTGTGTCTCTACAATTTAAGTACATCCTTAGATTTACTTTTGTTTTGGTTTTATTTTATTTATTTATTTACTTATTTATTTTTGAGACAGAGTCTCGCTCTGTCACCAGGCTGGAGTTCAGTGGCACAATCTCGGCTCACTGCAACCTCTGCCTCCCAGGTTCAAGCAATTCTCCTGCCTCAGCCTCCCAAGTAGCTGGGACTACAGTCACGTGCCACCACGCCCGACTAATTTTTGTATTTTTAGTAGAGACGGGGTGTCACCATGTTGGCCAGGATGGTCTCTATCTCTTGACCTCATGATCCGCCCACCTCGGCCTCCCAAAGTGCTGGGATTATAGGTGTGAGCCACTGCACCCGGCCACATCCTTAGATTTCTAAGAGAGACTTATCAAATAAAGTCTCTTGAGTCCTAAGTTTCTATTCACATTTGGCCTTTATTCCCATTTTTAGCAAACGGTAACACTGAGATTCTATGAAAGGCCACCTTAACTTTGCCATTCATTCCATCTCTTAATGGGAGCCAATTGCGTGTGTGCGCACACACACACACACACGCACGCACACATGGTACATTAGCCTCACAAGGGCACTGACTTTGTCTATCTTGTTGATCATTGTATCCTGACCACCTACCAAGTCCCCCAAAATATGTGTCAACTGAAAAAATGAATTAAAGATTTCACAGTGTTCTGTCGTACTAACCAGTCTTCCATACTGTTGTGAAAAAGAAAAGGAACAAAAAGCTATACTAAAACTCCACATTGATTCAAAGTGATTTGCTAGTGTTCAGCAAAAGGAGAATCTAGAGTCTGCAGATGTGTTAATGCCATTGTGAGTGGCTCTTACACCTCTATCATTCTGTCTCTGGAATGGCAGTAACTGCAACTGACCTGTCTTCCTCATAGCTATGTCCGAGAGAGGGAAAAAAAGATCTCTTCTCTAGTCCTATACAGACATACACACATGCCCGTATTAGTTAAAGCAGCCATATGTCTACTTAGAAATAATGGATGACAAACTTAAAAAGTGAGAGAATGCTAATAGGAACTCTGGGTCCTGAAAAGGAAACATTAATGGTACTGTAAAGTTTGGAGTTGGGGGAGTCACCTTACTTTAATGAATGTTTCTCATAAAATAATAGAATAACAATGCCCTCCTCATAACAGAAGTGCAAGTTATGACACAAATTATCCCCATCGGTTTTTCATTTACCTTTAATCATGCCACCCTAGGAAAATAAAGGAGTAAAGAGAAGGAGCTTGAACCTGAAAGACTTCTATTCTAGTAACTGGCCCGATCCATTGTCACTATTCTTTTTTGCATTTGCTTTAGGTGAAAGCCTGGCAAAATCAAATTTAGTAAAACTAGTAATTATACCAAAATATGTTAGTTCTCAGTTTGTTGGTTTTTGAGGCTGAAACTTACACCTCTTAAGGTTTATAATTATTTCCCCTCAGTAAATTGTGGATTCCTGTGTTCTAGGGAAAGGCATTGCCAAAAATAAAGTGCAAGACTGCTTAGTCTTCACTCTTTCCTAAGCAAACAACAATGTGAAAAGTTGACCGTGAAGACATCGTCTGTACATCCGTTAAAATTTCTTTGACTCGCTCGACTCATTCAAGCTTAAATGCTAAAAAAGAAGGCGGCACTGACAGGCCATCCTCTGGGATTCTCTGAATCCTGAATCCAGCTTTGTCAGTTATTTCAAGTGGATATAAATGGAGATTTCGGCCAATCCTTTCCACCCCCAGAGGTCAAGGGAGCAGCTGCACTTCTAAAAATTAATCTAAAACTATGTACCCAACAAAACTTTCTCTTGACCTTTAAGGCTGATAGGAAGCTCCAGAGTATTATACAAACTGGCCATGCAGATAGTTTCCCACCCCATACCCCACCTGCCACACACAGAAACAATGGGTCCATTCAGCTCACCTAGGACATGATCCAAGGCCTTTTGTATCAATTTTAGTTACCAAAAGATGGCTCAAAAAAACACTATTTTTATGAGTTAAGCTTCTTCTTGTCAGGTGGTATAGGTAAGAAAAGTAATATCCCACTCTATATGCATATAATGCTTTTATCTAATTATTTCATACAAGGCAGCTTTGTGAAGAAGGCAAGGGAAGTAGTTAACATTTAACATTCAGGAAAACTGAGGCCGTGCCTTGCCCAAGGTCACACAGCTAAGAAGCAACAGACAATGTACTTGAACCGGTCCTCTGAGAAAGAACGATAATGTTCTTTCTCCTATGTTGTGCCCTGCTGATCTGATTCAAAAGCTTTCTTTAAGGGGATGGTGGTGTATCCCAGCAAATTGTATATATTGAGGTACTGATGAAGCCCTGTGTTGTGGGGTCTGGCAATTGTATCAGTCAGGGGCATTTGGCATCCCCAGATGTCCCCAGCTCTGAAACTCCAAATCTAGATAAAGCTTATTTATGGGGAGTAATTTCAAGAGATTCAGTCCAGCCCAAGGCCTTCAGAGCACCTCCAGAAGGTTAGGTCTGTTTTGGCAGACCAAATGATAACAAGAGCATTTACTTCTTATTAACAATGTGCCTGGCACACTAAGTTATTGAGCCCATTTAAACCTCACAACAACTCTGAGGTAGGTACTCTACTCACTCATTTTGCTAATAAGAAAACCAAGGCTTAGAGCATTTCAGGTGACCTGCTTGGTCAGGGAGCATGATCAAGGACTAGAAGCTGGGCAGTCTGACTTCACAGGCCAGACTTAAACCCTGCACTACAATAGCCCAGAGGAGTTCACGCCCTCTTGATCAGCCTATAACACTCCAGACACTCCCAAAATTCAACCAGACTCCAAGCCATTACAGAGAATGTTGTCTTACAAAGTAGCAGCCCACCCCCGTTGGCTCAAAACGTATAATGTTTGCCAGAATCAGAAACATTGGCAATCAGAACTGCCATGTTAGCGCTTTAAGATTATCACATTGTTCCTCTTTGGGTAACCCATCAAAGCATGTAAGCTTAGCCAAAGAACATATTCCTCAACCGCTGGGCACCTGAACAAAGACCCCATGACCCTGACTCTTTGGAATCAACAGCAAACCTCTTCAAGGACCTTCCCTTATTAATCCAGGAAGAAAGGATAAAGTAAATAACACTACCAATTTGAGATCAGAAGGAGCAATTTAGGCCCATGTCTCATGTCCTATACTCACGGATGCTCTCAGTATCCATGTTAAAGGAACCATCCTTCAGCCTTGGAAAGTGGACCCCAGTGAAGGGAGCAGCTCTGCCAGCCCACAATGCAGCAGACCCCTTTGTCTATTGCAGGGCGGGTTGTGGGGGGGTCCCAGCTGCTCATTTCCTCCATGCCAAACCTCTTCACCTCTCCCACACAGCAGCCTCACTTGTAGGATTAGGGTTCTGTCAGTCTTTTTTGGCAGGAAGGCCTACTTAAAGAAGGCCCATTCAATGAACTATTCATGCAGAGGGCATAGCAGGGCATCAAGTCTGGTAGGTTCTGGCCACAGCCTACCAACTGGCATTCAGGGAGCTGACTTTCCAGGTTTTTGTTTTGTTTTGCTTTTTGTTTTTGAAACAGCATCTTATTCTGTCACCCAGGCTGGAGTACAGTGGTGCAATCATGTCTCACTGTAGCCTCCCACTCCTGGGCTCAAGCAATCCTCCTACCTCAGCCTCCCTGGTAGGAGTACAAGCATGCACCACCACACCCAGCTAATTTTTGTATCTTTTGTAGAGTCAGAATCTTGCTATGTTGCCCAGGGTGGTCTCAATCTCCTGGGCTCAAGCGATCCTCCCACCTTGGCCTCCCAGAGTGCTGGGATTACAGGTGTGAGCCACCACACCTGGTAACTTTCCAGGTGATAGGAGCCTTAGTGAGCAGCTTTGCAGCAAACTGACTAGAGGTTGCAAAGCTCCCAACCTCAAGAATTTCCTATTATGTCTCTCATTCAACCAAACTCGTATCACTATTTTGAAAGAATCCTTTCTGTGTGTTTGTGTTTGCCTGTCTTAGTATCCCAACCCAAGGAGCCTCAAGAGGCTTCTAAGGCAGTGTCTGAGGCTGAAGGAGCCTTCCATCGCACACTGCAGTCTCAGGTAGCCGGAATGAGTGGTGGATTTTTTTCTTTCCACAGAGACTCACATTAAAGCACACAGACTTCAGGTGAGAAGAATCAGATGTGGTCTCTAGTACTAAAGGAGCTTGAGTTAGTTTCAATCTTTCCCCATCAACACGCCACAAGCATTCAACAAAGTGCTGGTGGAGGGTCAAAGGATGCACAAGCAGACAGTGAGATTTCTCTGGACAGCAGCAGGCACCTTTTCAGGCTCCTCCAGAATGATCTAGCCGGCTTGGAAGAATGACTTACCGAAAGGCCTCTCAGAGGATTAACAGCTCCAGTTAGCCCCTTAACGGTTATCATTTATTTCAGTGCTGTCAGCAATCATTCCTGAGTTGAGCCGTAATGAAGAGAATGATGTAAATGTGCAGGCAGACTTCAAGAGGGTTTAGACGTCTCCGTGGGAGGTGTAACGTCATGCCCATTGCCACCTGACCTGATTCAGGGCTGTCTCTAAGGCGAGGTGACCAGCCCGGGTGAGGTTCCCAGAGGTCCTCCCGCGCTTCCAGAGCTGAGCCCCGCTGCTCTACGTCTACCTGAGGGATCCTCAGGATCCCCTCATTCCCAGTCGAGGGACCACCACCTGAACCCTTGTGGGGTGACCTTACCCACCCAGGGAAGGTTGAGAAAGGGGTGGAATCGGGCGCCCCCTTCCTGATCCTGCGCTGAGCCGGGCGGGGTAGGGAACGCTGCGAGAAGGGAACCCGTGGGGATGTGAGGCTGCGGCACGACCAGGGGCCGCCAGGGGGCGCCCGTCCTCCTTCCTGCTTGTGCCTCCCCTCAACCTCGCTCTGCTTGGACAGAGGGTGGGGAAGACTAGAATTCAGCTCTCACTCCCGCCCACCTGCAAGGTGATCCAAAGGAAGTCGCTTACCCTCCTGGCATTTTCCTTTGGAAAGACATACAAAAATAGTCCCCGCCCACAAGCCCCAGAGGGTTGCCCCAAGAGCACAACGAGATGTCTCAGGAATGCTCTGGCAATAGCAGCCTATTTGCACGAATTATTATTACTAATAATGTCTTCCTTGTTCAAGTCAAACAGACCTCTGTATGAGCACAGTTGCACGTATGCTAGGAGCTGCCCTCTAAGTGACTCTACCCACACATTAATGTGAGGATTAACCCCCAAGCTGCAGAATGAATGGTATTAGCAGGTTGCTAGGAGGTTCATCCCGCAAAACTGCAGACATCCGCCTGGGTCTGTAGACTTCACGACTGAGCCAGAATGAAGCAAGTCTACTGCCCTGGAATAACTCCCCACATTTTTCAAGCAATTTCTGCAGTTCATTTGTTTCGAGCACCTTTGAATTCCTCTGGCATAATCACTCTACCCTTTGTCAACACAAAATGATTGTTTAAACGACTCAATCAGATCATGCCATGGGCGACTATTCCCATTTATTATGATTTATTGCCTGTTTAGCACCAATGTGCCAGGCACATTCAACAGAACCGCCTCTAAAATGGTTTTTCTTTCTGCTCTGGAGGCCCACAGAATAAAAACAACCTGCTCAGAGTAAAGGAAAGATCATCCACACTGATGAGGGTCAGTGACTAAGGACATCTTGGAAAGAAGGTCTAATTTTCCAAATGATAAAGAACAAGACTTTTTCATTGTGATGGGTCCTCCTATTGACCTAGAGCACAAAATAAAATAAATTGATTAAAGACAGAGAATTCCAGGTTTTCCACCAGGCAGGGAAGAGATTTGTCACGGACAAACCAAAGTCACACAATCCCTCTTGAAAGCAGGAATCTGGTATCCCTAGTCTTTGGTCCCCAGAACCAGCCCCACACTGGCACCTTTAGACACCGAGTAAATGCTTAATTGATTAATTCAGCTGTGAGAGATCACATCTACAATTTAGAGAACTGAGATTTTTTTTAACTCAGTTTTTCAAAGAAGAGCCTGTATAATTTCAATTCTTCCCTCAGCTTATTGCCAGTCAAAGAGAGGAAAGGCCAGGTACTTGACTGCAGTGTCTGAACCAGCTGCAAATCTCAGGAATGTGTTACCTGGATAAACAGGCTCTAAGATGTTCTTTATAACAACAGCAACTAACTTACTAACTTAAAAAAAAAAACAAATCCTGTAAGTCAATATTAGACACCCATTAGAATCACTTGTGAAAACTTAAAAACACCATTACCGTATTATTCAGATACCCTCTCTGGAATCATAGCTATGGCAGTCAAGAGGTGTTGTTGTCCTGTCCTGGCTATGCTGGTAACGTGACGTGAGTTAGGCTCAGTGAAAACGCCCACGAACTTAACTGAACCAACAGGCACTGTGAGGGTCTGAAAACAAAAACTGGCCTGTGAAGCATAGGATTTCTCATTCTTCCTGCAACTATCATTCACTTCAGTGTCCTGGCTGAAGCTCTTCTTTCTTTCCTCAACTTCAGTTCACCCACAGTTTACAAAGTGAACTCACAGGCTAAATGGTAACTTTAGAGCCATCTCAAACTTCAATGGGCATGTGAATCCCTGGAGAGCTTGTTAAAATGCAGATTCAGATTCAGTGGGTCTAGGTGGGGAGTCTGCATTTCTAGCAAGTTCTCAGGTGATGCGGTCCACGGAGGACACTTTGAGTAGCAAGGATATAGACACTCATACAAATTTTTTCCTGCAAATTTTACAAAGTATGTGATATCCTTAAAGTTTTTGCATTTAACAATACAGTACTACAATAAAATTAGAGCTTAACATCAAGTTGGTGTTTCATATGAATACATTACAGGTGCAGATCCTGATCTAGTTACACATATGTGAAATATATACATATGCCACGTTCATCTAAAAAATTAAGACAGCTCCACTTTCAAGAAAGGGGAATGAGTAATCTCTGATTTCATTCTTCATCCAATTAATATTTACTCAGTACTTAACATGTGCCCAGCACTGTGTTAGCAGGCTGAAATTGCAACAGTGAACAAGACAGATCCCAGTCCCTTTCTACCAGAATCTATATTCTAGTAAAGGGAGACAAACTTACAAAAAAAAAAGAGCGAACACAAATTATAGTAAGTGTTGTAAAAAAAAAACAAAGAAGGAACTAAAATAGGAAATAACCACTTTGGACAAGGTGGGAAGAGAGGCCTCTCTGAGGAGGTGACGCTGATGGCCAAAGATCTAATCCTGACACGTCTACTCCTGTGAAGAGATAAAGCACTGAGTTTTTAGACTCCAGACATGCACACAGCCCGGGAACCAGTTCCTACTGCTTTAGCAAAGGTACTGAACAGAAAGAAACGGGGACCATTCTACAGCAGGTCCACCAACATAAATCCTCTCCCCTCAGCTGAGATCTTTTTTCCAGCCATCCTTTGGCTCCCCCTCCCTGGGGTGCTGCACTGACACTCTCTGCAGGGGTTGCTGACACAGGAGGGTTTTTCCATGTTTGCGTCACACGTCTATAAAAATTCAAGGCTTGATAAACCACCATCTGTAAGGATAGTCAAATTGCTTCTTGTATTTCTTTCCAGCTCAATTTTACTTCTGACAAAGTGACTCCAATGAAAAAACTTATCTTGCACTGAAATGAAATTAAGCCTGCTTGAAATCGGCCATTATATATGAACCCTAAATGCTACAGAAACTGATACCAATCAGTTTGTTTCTAGGAAGGCATCCTGGGACTGTTTGCAGAAATAAAAATTCATAGGCAGGTTTTATCAACACCGATGAGGGCTCAGATGGTTCCAAATAGTCTCATCTTTTGTCCTTCATTATCACAGCAGGAAAGATGCAGGGGTCTTTCACAACACCACGAGTAGGAAGAAAAGGTTTTCTGCATCCTCAGCTGCCTTATGGAGAAAGAAGGCTGCAGCAACCAGGAGCTTGCAGCTGGAGCTAAGGACATCATAGGGCCCCCGCCACTCCACCCCCACCCTACATTCAAAGAGAGGCCTGTGACCCCAACTGTGCTAGGTCCACCCAGGGCCACTGTCTGTCCAAGGCTCATGTTAATCAGCCCTGCCTGCCTTTAGGAGAGCTCCTTTTACCTGGATGCCTTGGGGCACTGGTTCTTGCACAGGGGGGTTGTCCAGGGGGCAGACCTACCAGGTTCTCTGTTCATCCTTCTCTAGGGCTATCATAGCATCTTCTGCAGGCTACACGGGAAAGAAGCGACAGACCTACACCTCTCCTTTTCACTCCTTACGGGAGCTTTAGATAAAAGTTACCTAAAGGGGCCAAGCATGGTGGCTCACACTTATAATCTCAGCACTTTGGGAAGCCAAAGTGGGTGGACTGCTTAAGATCAGGAGTTCCAGACCAGCCTGGGCAACATGGAGAAACCCCTTATCTACAAAAAATACAAAAATTAGCTGGGCATGGCAGACACCTGTGGTCCCAGTTATTCAGGAGGCTGAGGTGGGAGGACTGCTTGAGCCCAGGAGGTCGAGGCTGCAGTGAGCTATGATCACCACTGTACTCCAGCCTGGGCAATGGAGCAAGACCCTGTCTCAAAAAAAAAATAAAAAGTTACCTAAAGAGGGTAAAAGGGGACAATCTCTGGATGAGCCACTTAACTTCATTGAACCTCTGTTTCTTCATCTGTGTAATGAAAACAGCAGCAGTATCTACTTCTTAGGTTTGTTATGAAACTTAAACGGCAGAATGCATGCACAGCATTGAGTATGAACAGCACGTGCCCAGTAAATGTTGGCTGTTTTTTTACCATTATTATTAGTATGTACAAGTGCTTACTATATGCCAAAAAACATGTTAGACGCTCATTTAATTTTTATGAAAATTTGCATAATTTTAATATTTTAACAGCTCTTTGGGATAGATATTATATCACTTATGATTGAAGAAGTTAAGTAATTTGCACAAAGCCACACATCTGGTCAGAAGTGAAGCTAAGATCTATATCTACATGCCTCACTCTAGATTTCAGTTCTTTCCTATCCCGGAGTTCGTTGATACTGATGTCACAAAGTCAGCTACTGAAATGGAATTCATTCAATAAGTAATCCACCTCAGGTTGCTACTGGCAAAAATTTGGATAATATGCCTTAAAAAATACACATACACACACAAACATGCATTGGCCAATACCTGATGAAAAATGCTTTGAAATGTAAGGCTTTAAAATAATATTCACCACATTGTATTCTTATTGTTTTTAAAGTAAAATTAAATTTAACACAAATTTACTGTTGGGCAAAACTTTTTGGAAAGCACTACTAACAAGCTTTAGAATACAGTTTCTGTCTTCAAGGACTAAATAATGTAATTATGAAAGAAAGACATAAAAAGGAGAGTAAACACATGAAGAAGCAAGAGATAGGCTAAGGGTTTACTACAACAAAGTAAAAAAAAAAAAAAATTCAGACCACAATTAGATGTCAAACAAGAGGGTGTATTTTAGGAAGCAGAATACAGGCTGGAATGACGAGTGGAAGCCAGTGGCCAGATGGCCTGTCAGGATGATGCTGTAACATCTCACTTTAAGGCAATAAGGGCTGAGGTCAACCTCAGGAGAGTGGGAATGAACCCAAGTGACATTCTGAAAAAATACTGAGGGAACTTAATGACTGATTTATAGAGAGATTAAGGGAAAGGAAGAGGTTAAAGGAGATTTCAGAATCACCACACTGGGCAGGTCCAAACCTGCTTGTTCAATCTGTTCTCAATCTCAGCTATGGCATCACCATCCACCGTCACACAAGCTGGAGCCCTAAGAGTCACTTGGGACCCCTCATTCACTCACTCCTACCCCCACACATCTCCTCAGTCCTGCTATTTCTCTCCTCCACTACCTTCCAGAGCTGATCCCTCCTGCTCTGCTTTGTCCTGCCCCGTCCCATCTCTCACCTACACAGCAGCCCTGCCTGCGACCATGGCTCCTCATCTCATCTCAAGGCTGCATCAGTACCCATGCCAGGGATCTAACACACACCTCTGATGCTCAGGCTTCAAACCCTCCAGTGCTTCTCCAGTACCTGCACAGTGGACGCCATAGTCCTGTGTATGTCCTGCAAATGCAGAAGTGCATCATGGCTTCCTCTGCAGCACACCGCACCTCACATCCTATGTTTCAACCATGGAATCCATGTGGAGTCCCCCCAAATACCATGCAGGAGGCACAGAACTTTAACAGGTGTGTTGTGGGAAGTCAGGGACCCTGAACGGAGGGACCAGCTGAAGCCATGGCAGAAGAACATAAGTTGTGAAGATTTCATGGACATTTATTAGTTCCCCAAATTAATACTTTTATAATTTCTTACACCTGTCTTTACGGCAATCTCTAAACATAAATTGTGAAGATTTCATGGACACTTATCACTTCCCCATTCAATACCCTTGTGATTTCCTATGCCTGTCTTTACCTTAATCTCTTAATCCCGTCATCTTCTTTGTAAGCTGAGGAGGATATATGTCGACTTAGGACCCTGTGATGATTGCGTTAACTGCACAAATTGTTTGTAGAGCATGTGTGTTTGAACAATATGAAATCTGGGCACCTTGAAAAAAGAACCAGATAACAGTGATGTTCAGGGAACAAGGGAGGTAACCTTAAACTGACTGCCAGTGAGCCGGACAGAACAGTGCCATATTTCTCTTCTTTCAAAGGCAAATAAGAGAAATATCGCTGAATTCTTTTTCTCAGCAAGGAACATCCCTGAGAAAGAGAATGCACCCCTGAGGGTAGGCCTATGAACGGCCCCTGTGGGGGTGGCCACCTTTTACGGTTGAAGCGAAAGGGATGAAATAAGCCCCAGTCTCCTGTAGCGCTCCCAGGCTTATTAGGAGGAGGAAATTCCCACCCAATAAATTTGTGTTCGACACGGTTGTCTTGCTCTCAAACCCTGTTCGCTGATAAGAGTTATCAATGACAATTGCGTGCCGCAACTTCATTAGCAATTTTAATTTCCAACCCATCGGTGGTCCTGTGATCTCTCACCCTGCCTCCACTTGCTTTGTGATATTTTATTACCTTGAGAAGTATGTGATTTCTGTGACCCACACCCTATTTGTGCACTCCCTCCCCTTTTGAAAATCGCTAATAAAAGCTTGCTGGTTTTATGGCTCGGGGGAGCATCACAGAACCTGCCGACATGTGATGTCTCCCCTGGACACCCAGCTTTAAATTTCTCTCTCTTGTGCTCTTTCCCTTTATTTCTCAAACCAGCCAAGACGCCTAGGAAATAGAAAAGAACCCATGATAGATATCAGGGGTGGGGTCAGGTAAATGAATGAGTGGATGTAAGACTGTAGGAAAGTCAGAATCATGTGGCTGATTCTAGAAAATAATGAAAAGCTTAGTCTGGGTGTATAAAAGTGAGATATTTCAGGTGAGTGCAGTGGCTCATGCCTCTAATCCCAGCACTCTGGGAGGCCAAGGCAGGCGGATCACTCGAGGTCAACAGTTCAAGACCAGCCTGGCCAACATGGTGAAACCCTGTCTCTACTAAAAATACAAAAATTAGCCAGGCATGGTGGCACACACCTGTAGTACCAGCTACTGGGGAGGCTGAGGCAGGAGAATTGCTTGAACCCAGGAAGCAGAGGTTGCAGTGAGCCAAGATCGTGCTACTGCACTCCAGCCTGGGTGACAGAGCAAGACTCCATCTAAAAAATTCAATAAAATAAAATAAAATAAAGTGAGATATTTGGGTTTTTCCTCTTTTCAAGGTAGGCAAGAGCTGGATGTGCTTCAAAGTAGAAGAGAAGGGACCACTTGAAAGAATGGCTGATTATTAAAGAAATAGGGAATGATTCTGCTGCTTACAATAAAATTATGATCAGCTAGTCTTCACCTCATGACTGTTTCCTCAGGGAGGCCTCCCTGAACCCCTAAATGAGAGTACCTCCTTCATTAAATGCTTCTGTAGCACCTTTCGTCTTTTTTTCCCCCAACTTTCTTTTCATCACATTTGAAATCACTTTTTCTGTGTCTACCTCCTATAATAAGCTCCTTAAAGGCACATCACTTTGTCATAACAAATTAAACTTAAAACACAGCACCTGGCACAAAATAGATATTAATTAGCCACAAGATTAGTAGAATTTCTCCACCCTAAGAGTGAGCGTGCTTCAACTCGTCAATACAAATAATACAGAAATTTGCTGATAAGACAATCGAAAACACCACAATAAGTTGTAATTCACGTGTAGTTTATATGTTGGTATTCTGGGTTGACTCATCTGTTTAGGTAAGACAGAGGGATTGAGCATCACTCTCCTGCTTAAAAAATCTCACTGGCAGCCCATTGCCTACAGGGTGAGGGTCCCACTCCTCGGTTGGCACATAGGGCTCCCCCCAACTTGCCTTCTGAGCCTCTACCTCTTCACCACCACCCCATGCACCCCTCCCTCTTCCCACAGCAGTCCACTGAGCTCAGCCCACTTTCTGGGATACTCTTCCCTACTCTCTGCATCTAGTGGACTCTTATTCTCCCTTCAAACTCAAACTCACACTTTCCCTAAGGCCCATATACAGAACAATCTGTTCTCTTCCCGCCCACTCCACAGCACCCTGTACTTCCCTCTAGAAGTCTAGAAATTTGAAATAGTACCATGAGTTCCCTGAAGGCACTGTGTCTTGTTGTTCTTTACTTCTCCAGTGCCTTGCACAAGCCTGTATAAAAATTAGTAGTTTCGGCCGGGCGCGGTGGCTCAAGCCTGTAATCCCAGCACTTTGGGAGGCCGAGACGGGCAGATCATGAGGTCAGGAGATCGAGACCATCCTGGCTAATACGGTGAAACCCCGTCTCTACTAAAAAACAAATACAAAAAACTAGCCGGGCGACGAGGCGGGCGCCTGTAGTCCCAGCTACTCGGGAGACTGAGACAGGAGAATGGCGTGAACCCGGGAGGCGGAGCTTGCAGTGAGCTGAGAGCCGGCCACTGCACTCCAGCCTGGGTGGCAGAGCAAGACTCCGTCTCAAAAAAAAAAAAAAAAAAATTAGTAGTTTCTTTTTTCTTTTTTTTTTGAGACAAGTTCTTGCAGTGGCTCACTGCACCCTTGATCTCCTGGACTCATGTGATCCTCCCACCTCAACCTCCCAAGTAGCTGGGACAACAGGCACGCACCATCACACCCAGCTAATTTATTTTTTTGTAGCGATAGGGTCTTGCTATGTTGCCCAGACTGGTGTTTTCTAGTGAATAAAGAAAACTCTGGGTCCTCCTTGACTGCTGTCTTTCCTCACACCCCACATTCAATCCATCAGCAGGTCCACTCTAGTCTATCTTCAAAAAGATGTCCTGAATCCAACCCCTTCTCACTTCCTCCATCATAACCACCCATATCCAAGCTACCATCACATCTTGCTCGAGCTACCACAGTAGCCTCCAGATTGCTGTTCTTGATTCCACCTGCAATCTGTTTTGCACACAGGAACCATGTTTGGCCTTTTAAAATACCATTTCTCTGCTTGAACCCATCCAGTGGCTTCCATCACACTTGGAATAAAATCCAGACTCTCTCAAAGCCCTATATGATCTCACACTTCCTTCTACCTCCCAGTCCTCTTGTCATTTCTCAAACATATCAAGCCCTCTCTCAGCAGGATCTTTGCACTGTTACATTTGCCTAGTCTGTTCTTAGCTCAAATATCCAAGTGACTTTCTCCTCCTCTGCATTCAAATCCCTGCTTAATACCATGTCCCGTGACGAGCTTATCTAAAACAACACCCACTACTTTCTATCTCCTTTACTTACCTTATATTTCTTCATTGCACCAATCCATATCACTTTCTATTATCACCTATTTGTATATTAATCTTTGATCTCTTCCAGTATGATAGTAAGGACCATGGAGACAGGAATATTGCTTTCTTCATGGGCATATTTTCAGTGCATAAACCTGTACAACACAAAAAGTAGATGCTTAATAAATATTTGTTGGCTAGGCACAATGGCTTAAACATGTAGTCCCAGCACTTTGGGAGACCAAGGAAGGCAGATCATTTGAGCCCTGGAGTTCAAGACCATCCTGGGCAACATGGCGAAACCCCATCTCTACAAAAAATACAAAAGGTGTGTTGGTACACACCTGTAATCCCAGCTACTCAGGAGGCCGAGGCAGGAGGATTGCCTGAGCCCAGGAGGTCAAGACTGCAGTGAGCCGATATTATGCCACTGCACTGCAGCCTGGGTGACTAAATAAATAAATAATGTTTGTTGAATAAAGCAGCTGGGTATTGGGTTCTAACATAGAAAGATATAAACGAGAAGAAAGGGTTTTGAAAGATAAAGCTGGGTACAGAAAAAAAAAATATCTAAGGATACCCTTGCTGAAATACAATAACACAGTTGGACAGCTCCAGGCACAAGAGCTCTATTTTCACTAATTCATTTTTTTAAACAGCCAGAATTGTTTAAAAAAAAAAAAAAAAAAAGGCTTTGGCTTTGTCCCCTGGGGACACGCTTTTGGGGATACGGTTGCACATCACTTATGAGGCCTTAGTCTAGAAGTGAATTAATCTTATGCCCGAGCCCTGCACATAAATGGTTTACAGAGGAGACGAAGAGGTCAAGAGGAAGATCCTGAATACCCCAGCAGGTATGGATTTAGCTGGAGCCCAAGAGTATCCTCTGAGTAATTCATTTCCACTTCTTCCATCTTTGGCAAGATGTGGCTATTATCAGTTTCCATCATCTCTCCTATGACATAAGTACTTTTTGATTAATTATTCTCATCCCCTATTTCAGCTCTCTGCCACTTCAGACAGGGCTGTATTTCTGTGATGCAGAAGAACACGATTCTAGAAAAGCTTTGAGATTAAAAATGCCTTCTAAAGATTAAAGTAAAAACTCTTTAATTCAGATTCTTCTAACTCTACGAACTCAGAATTCACTATCTGTCTCGTTGGGCTAAGGCTCATCTTGAGCTAATGGTGAGGGACACAGAGGCTTGAAGTTATAAAGCAAAGTAGTGGTGGAAATATTCTTTCCAAAAGATGTAATCAACTTAAAACTTTCTTCACCCAGGTTTAAAATACTTATCAGCACTATTAAGTTTTCCATTTTAAAATTGAGTATTCTTTACATACATTAAAATTTACCCTTTTAGTGTAAATTCTATGAGTTTCAAAAAATACATAGTTATATCATCACTACCATAATTAAGATATAGAACAGTTTCATAACCTCCTAAAATTCTCTTATCCCCCATTGTAGTCAAGCCTCCTCCTACACCCAGCCCTGGAAACCACTAATCAGTTTTCTCTCCCTTTAGTTTTGCCTATTTGAGAATGTCATACAGATGGAATCACACAGTATGTCACTTTTTTAATCTGGCTTCTTCCACTTAGCATAACGCAGCTGAAATCCACTCACGTTGAGTGTATAAGTCGCTTGTTCCATCTCATAGCTGAGAACTATCCCATTGTACCACAGAGTGCTTATCCATTTGCCAGTTGATGGATATTTGGGTGGTTCCCAGTTTTTGGTGATTATGAATAAAGTCACCATAGAAATCCGCATACAGGTTTTTGTGTGAACATAGTTTTATTTCACTCAGGTAGACACCTCAGAGTAAGACTCCTGAGTCAGATGTTAACTAAATGTTTAAGGATCTGCCAAACTGTTTCCTGAAGTGGCTACTCTACCATTTATTCCAAACAACATTGTGTGAGAGTCTTAATTACTCCCTGTTCTTGCCAGTAATTTTCAGTTGTGTCATTATTTAATTATAGCCATATAGGTATGCAGTGGTATCTCATTGTAGTTTTAATTTTTATTTTTCTACTACTGATGCTGAACATAAAAGATGCTCTTTTATGTGCTTATTTGCACATCGCATATCATCTTGGTAAATTGTCAATTCGATTATTGGATTCAGGGCAGACGGGGTGGCTCATGCCTGTAATCCCAGTACTTTTGGAGGCCGAGGCGGGTGGATCACAAGGTCAAAAGAACAAGACCATCCTGGTCAACATGGTGAAACCCCATCTCTACTAAAAATACAAAAATTAGCTGGACGTGGTGGCGTGCACCTGTAATCCCAGCTACTCTGGAGCCTGAGGCAGGAGAATCGCTTGAACCTGAGAGGCAGAGGTTGCAGTGAGCTGAGATCACACCATTGCACTCCAGCCTGGTGACACAGCAAGACTCCATCTCAAAAAATAAAAATAATTGGATTCAAACTATTAATTTAATGGCTAATGTGCATATAACATCTATATAGATTATTTCATTTGCTCTTTACAACTCTGAGAAGGAAGTAGGACAGGTATTGTTCCATTTTACAGATGAGAAATTGAGGCTGAAAATGTTACATGACTTCCCAAGTTCACACCAAGGGGCAGAACTAGAGGTGGAAGCCAGGTCTCCCAGTCGCCACTCTCTACCACAAGTTGCTGACTTGCTTCGTAAAGACAAGCAGGGCAAATCTTGACTCAGCAGGACTGTGAACAGTCAGCTGAGGCTCCAAGTGACTTAAAGCCCTAGAAAAAATTATGGAAAGGTAAAGCCTGTCCTTCCCTGCTGTGTGACAGATGTTTCCAACCCCCTTACTTCAGCAAAACTTCCCTGTGCATTATATCCCTTCTTTAGAGTCTTAACTCTCAGCTACCAATACTTAAAAACAGAGTCTATTAAGCAAATCTCTGACTTCCTTGCCTTTCTACCACCAGAGTAGAGATTTCTGCACTTTAATGGGAGTTTTGAGAGACACTGCTTCTTCATGCAGTGGTTTTCAGCATGCAGTGGTTTGCAGACTGTTCTGTTACAGCCTGGAGCATCCCAAGAAATGGCCTAAAGGGCCTCTGTGGGTGGGAGTCAGGGTGGGTGGCAGCAGGCTTTGGGTCCTACTTGACTAACCAAAGCAGTTCCATTTTTATCTGTTTTACATATTGGGCTTTCATTTAAAATTGTATTTGAGAAGGAGGATGTGTCGCTTTCCAAACAGGTTTGAAAACCACTGCCTCAAAGTTTGTCTTTAAATATTTGAGGGTAAGAAGGTCTCCAAGCATCATTCAAACACTTAACACATGCTTGAAATAAATGAACCAGCACATTTCTCATAGATTCTCTAATGCAGATTTTACTCATTCAAATTCATCCTTAGGCATCCCCACATTCCCAAACCAGTCCCGGATTTTTTAAAATCTTAGAAAATGGAGCTGAGTTTCCTAACCTGTGCTCACACCTCTCGTGAGTTATACCAAGATATTGACTCCCCTTAGCCCTCAGAGTGTTCAGAAAGAATTTGGTATCTTCAGACCTTGATCATTCTCATGTTTACTCCAGTGCACTGTCTAGATATCATCCTTTTTTATATGTGTCCCAATGTGGAAAAGGTTGGAAAACCTCATTAATATAAGAGTAGTGTTTTGGGTTTGCGCTCTAGAGTTACTCAGTCAGTTATCCTGATTCTCACTTACTAGCTGAGTGGTCCTGGCAAATTGCTTAATTTATGTACCTCTCAGTTTCCTGATCTTTGAAATGGGGATAATAGCAACATAGTTCTTTTTTTGTTTTTTTTGAGATGGAGTCTCACTCTGTCGCCCAGGCTGGAGTGCAGTGCACAATCTCAGCTCACTGCAATCTCCGCCTCCCGGGTTCAAGAGATTCTCCTTCCTCAGCCTCCCTAGTAGCTGGGATTACAGGCGTGCACCACCTGTATTTTTAGTAGAGATGGTGTTTTGCCATCTTTGCCAGGCTGGTCTTGAACTCCTGATCTCAAGTGATCTGCCCACCTCGGCCTCCCAAAGTGCTGGGATTACAGGTGTGAGCCACTGTACCTGGCCTAAGAGCACCATAGTTCTTTGAACTGTTATGAGGATTGAAAGGTAATGTACATATGTGATCCACGCAGCAGAATTCCTAGTACATAGAAGGCACTCAATAGATAGTAGCTCCATTGTTAACAGCCCCACCTATCCATAAGATTTGCCCTTTTGGCCATAGAGGGAGCTAAAATTTGCCATAGATTCATTGCTGCACCTTTGATTATGCTTTTAAAATGAATATAAATGTGAAGCTTCGATAATCAAATACCATCACCACTGTAGAAGTTATTAATGTTCATAACATCTAGTTTACATCTCTGGTAATAAAAGTGAAACAAATACATGTTTGAAGGCCATTACGATGGCTCCATACTTGGAAACAATGCTTCAGAAAGAGCAGATGCAAAGTAAAATAATTTGTTCTGCAATTTTTTAAGGTACTTTTACATTTTATTACAAAAAGCAATCACCTTAGTGATGGCTGAACAGATGCAAATGAACCTTTATAGTTTGAACACAATCCTTAAAACGTTTCTCTTTTGAATGCCAAATGACTTCACGTTACTGTCCTTTGATCTACCTTAATCATTTTAGTATTTTCCTATAATATTCTAAATTAAAAGAAAATAGATTTCAATACAACCACACCAGTATTGTCTAACCCCAGACAACTGTAGGTTGCAATAGGAAAGAGTTTTTATAAGGAATGACACTAAATTCATGGATCTTTTTACAGAATAATTCTAGTCATTTGAGCAGTAAGTATTTATGTCTCAAAGTGACTCCGTGTCTTCAGTATCTGAGTATTTTCAATTCAATTCAGCTTCAAGGAATGTCACTGTGAAGATATTTTTTTAAGTAGATAGTAATATCCCTGACCTTAAGAAATCCAATTCTGTTGTTCTCTGATTGCAGGTCATATTTCTTTCTTTTTTTTTTTTTTTGAGACGGAATCTCACTCTGTCACCCAGGCTGGAGTGCAGTGGCATGATCTCAGCTCACTATAAGCCCCGCCTGCCAGATTCAAGCAATTCTCTTGCCTCAGTCTCCTGAGTAGCTGGGATTACAGGCATGCACCACCACGCCTGGCTAATTTTTGTATTTTTAGTAGAGACGGGGTTTTATCATGTTAGCCAGGATGGTCTTGAACTCCTGACCTCAGGTGATCCACCCGCCTCGGCCTCCCAAAGTGCTGGGATTACAGGTGTGAGACACTGCATCTGGCCTGCAGGTCATATTTCTAGTATTTTCACAGATCAATGCTCGAATCATAGCGACTCTCCCCCTGTGTCCAAGGTTCAAACACAAATGGCCTTTCAGAGTCTCCATTAGGAATAATGATGGACCTGCTTCTGACAATCAGTTTAGATGGAAGTTTCTGTTATACTGCCCTAGAAGACATGAGCCCTCATTTCTCAGTCAGACTAGCAAACAGTAAAGACATGCAGTGTCAGTGCTTCAGCTGAGTTTGTAGAACATTACCCAATTCCAAAAGCCATTCAATGGCCCTTAGCTACCAGCTGTGTAGCCTTGAACAAGTTCCTTAACCTCTGTGTCTCTGTTTCCTCATCTGTAAAATGTGTCTGTTTACATGTATTAACATTAGTTAATACATTTCAAGGCCTTCAAAGAGTGCCTGGCATCTAGTAAGTACCTCAGTCAGTGTTAGCTATTGCCATTATGAGTAGTATCAATAGCAATAATGCTTCTATTATCTTCCTGACCACTCTAATCCAAAAGGCAGTCATTAGGGGGTTCGTGCCCTGTACTGAAAGTAGGAAAGCAATGTAGAACTCTTATTCATGGCTTCAGCCTGAAGCTGGATGCCCTAAGGCCATTGGTGAGAGTTATGGGACAGTTAACAAAGTCTCTTTCCCACCCACCTCCAGCCCCACCCCCCACCTCCAGCCCCAGGCGAGGCGCGTGGCTGCTCGTCACGTGTCTAACTACCCTGGCACCCCACCCCTTGCCCACAATCTCTGGCTCCCTTCTAAGGGTTTTCTTGTTTACATTTTGTTACAAAAGCAATCACCTTGGTGATGGTGGAACAGATGCAAATGAACCATTATAGTTTGGGCACAATCCTTAAAAGATTTTTCTTTCTCAACCTTTGTGTCTTCAGCACAGGATAAAATTAACTCTCCTTTGATGTGGGTTATGCTTTCCTCTTCTGTACAAATGTTTGCTGGAGATAAGAGCCATATGGGAAAACCCAGAATACAGATACTTATTTACTGCAACAAGCAGTTTATTCCTACTGGGTCAGCTCTCTGGTTTTACCATCACTTTGGTTATATATCATAAATAAGCTGTTGAAACACAATTTCTGTAGATGAGATTTTTTTATCTCTGGCTTATGAAGTGAAGGAGCACATTTTATTTTTTAATATTGCTGGGCTCCTACAAGATAATTTGAGAAACCATACATCTTGTAACTCAAAAATAATGGGGTGTGTATGATCTGTGTGTATATATACTGATATGTACTTATGGATTAATCAATCTGTTTTCTAGGAAAGATCCAAACTGGCTAGAACTGACAATAGGAAGGGTAAGAAACTTGATCCTAACTTAGGAGAGGGGCTTGCTTCTCCCACAGTGAAATATAAGATATTTAGAGTCTATCTTACCTGTGGGTTCATTGGAACATTCTCTGGCATGTTGGTTAATGACTTCCCAGGGACAGAGCTCCTTTAAGTAAAGCTATTACTGCATCATTAGAGCTCATAAAAAGGGAAAGAACAACCATAAAAATTCAGAATTTGACTTTGCGCCCTGGGAATCCGAGCTTCTCTTCATCCCTCTCCATCCTAAGGGGCCTCCAATGAAAGCTGGGAACTCTTCCTAGTGTATTTCTGTGGCTGGCTTCCTCCTTGTTCACTCTCCCCAAACTTAGTCATTTCCCCTCCTGCTTCACATACACATTACCATTTCACCACCATCCTCCCTCTCAAAACTGATCAAAGTTCCAAACACAAACCTGTTTTTGACAGATTATACTTTAAATGAAAATCCTTTGCCCTGAAGTGTTTCCTCAAGTCAGCATTTGATTTCAAGTCTTCCATTTCTATTTGTGGAATATATGTATTCACTCATCAAATATTCATCAAGCACTTATTTTTATGTCAAGCACTATGCTAGTTATTAAGTACACTGTGATAAACAAGGCCAATGTGGTCATTGCCCTCATGAAACTTACAGCTAGCATTTGAGACTGATGTTTATCAAATAAGCAAGCAAAAGTATAATTACACATTATAATTACTACAAGGAAATAAAATCGAGATGCTAGTGAGGAAGGTGGAGTATCTACTGTAGATTGGAGTTCTCTGGGATGATATTAAGAGTCCTGAAGGATAAAAAAGAACCCGCCATGTTCTTTTTAGATAGTTGTGGGGAAGCTTTCCCCCAGCAGAGAAGTCAACAATGATGTCCCAGAATAGAAAGTGAGCTTGGAACATTTGAAGAACTGAACGAAGACCAGTGTGGGTGGACAATAGGCAATGAGGGGAAATGAAGCTGGCGAGGCTGGCAGGGGCCAGATCATGCAGGCTTTTGTAGGCTATGTTAAATCATTTTGGATTTTGATCTAAGAGCAGTGGGGATCCATTGAGTGTTCAAGCAAGGGAATGGCATGATCTAATTTATGTCTCAAAGAGATTGCTGTGAATGTTATACAGATCATCACTGGAGGTGCGCAAGAGTAGAATGAAAGAAGAGTGGGTTTCTGTGGCCAATGTGAGAAATAGCTTGGCAGGCCAATCCCTTGAGTAGGGTAATTAGGTTAGTTGCCCTAGGGAGGGTATGTGGTTCACAGTAGACTACACTTCTCTTTTCTGAATAGCACTGAAATTCATTTTTGAAATTTCTGTCTTCAACAGCATCCCCAAGGGTTTATGAAAGATGTCCACACTGTGGCCCTCTTTTAATTGTGTCTTCAGCAGCCCACAGTGGTTGCATCCTTCCAGGAAATCCCTATATTTTGAATTAGGGCGGTGAAAGTGAAGGTGAAGATAAGTTGACAGAGTCCACATATATTTGAAGATAAGACTAATAAGTCTTGCAGGTGGGTTGTATTTGTGCAATAAGGGAGAGAAAGGAATCAAGGATGACTCCAAGTGATGACTGTACCATTCACCAAGATGGAGAAGTAAGGGAGAGAGTACAGGATAGGCTTGGGGGGGGAAAGATTTCTATTTGGACTTGTTAGATTGAAGAAGCCAATGAACTGTCCAAGTGGACATCAAGAAGGCAGATGGACATACCAGTGTGCAGCTGGTAGAGCTCAACAGAAATATTTGGGAGTATTGTTGTATAAAAGCTGCATGAATAATGACAACACCTAGGAGGGAATGCAGAGAAAGAAAACTACATAGACCAAGCCCTTAAAGGGTCAGGTAAAATAAGAGGAACCTGCAAAGTAAATTGAGGTGAAACTGCCAGAAGTAGGATAAAAAGCAGGAGAATGGGGTGTCCTGACAGCCAGGAGTCCAGTTTGTTAATGGAAGTAGTCAGCTGGGTGAAAATGTGGTGAGATATAGTCGTCCTGCAGTTTCTGTGGGGGATTGGTTCCCAGACCCCCACAAATATCAAAATGCTCAGATGCTTAAGTCCCTTATATGAACTGGTGCAGTATTTGCATATAACCTACATATATCCTCCCATATACTTTAAACCATCTCTAGGTCACTTATAATACCTAACACAATGTAAGTGCTATGTAAACAATTGCTATACTGTGTTTTAAATTTGTATTACCTTTAATTGTTATATTGTTACTTCATATTTTATCCCAAATATTTTCCATCCTCAGTTGGTTGAATTTGCAGATGTAGAACCTGCGGATGCAGAGGACCAACTGTGTTAAGTCGAATACAGAGTCCTCTGGATTTCACAACAGAAAGGTCATTGGCAACCTTGACTAGAGCAGTTTCACCAGGACGGAGGTAGAGAGGGCAGGCTGAGGAAGCCAGATGGGAATGAAAGGCTGTTTCCTTCTTAATTTCAGCCACTGGGCCTGAGGACATTGGACAAAGGGGCCGCATAATCCCAGCAGGCCAGATATGGCTGACTTCATCCTTCTACGATGGGTCTCTGTTTTTTCTAATTGTAGTTAGAGCATCTCAGAACATGAATGATGCTGTGTAGCACATCTTCCTTGGCAACCACCTCATAAATGAACATGATCACACACTTTAGCCGATATCCAGGTTCAAAAAAGGAGAAAGGGAGACAAGGAAGGAAGGAAGGAAGGAGGGAAGGGGGGAGGCAGGGAAGGAAGGAGGCAGGGAAACAGGGAGGCAGCCAGGGAGGGAGGCAGGCAGGGAGGCAGGGAGGGAGGCAGGCAGGGAGGGAGGCAGGCAGGGAGAGAGGGAGGGAGGGAGGCAGGGAGGCAGACAGGCAGGCAGGCAGGAAGGAAGGAGAAAAACATGGTCTGAAGGAAGCAGAACTAAATTGAACTCTTCTGGTTACTATATATCAAGATTTCGTAAAGACTAGATTTTCCAGTCTTAGAGAAGGACTCTTCCTGTCCACCACAATCTGTGTCACCTTGCTGAGGCAGGTGATAGGGCAAGGTGGGATACGGGCTGCCTGCTGAAGAGTCCCCTGGTGCTTTACAGAGCTTTGCAGGCTAGTGCCTGGGCAGACACCACACGTCTGATACTGAACTGAAGAGTTCCTATGCAGAAAAACGAAACTATTCAACCACTCATATAGATGTCTCTTTTAAATCACTTTATGATATAGTAAATCTTAATTTCTCATATTTTTAATCAGTAGTGACTTGGAACATTTTAGCTTTTAGTTTCTCTCACTGTTAAGTGTTTAATGATCTATGAACAAACTCCTGAGAAACTTTTATAAGAGGAATCTTTGAATTTGTGAATAATTTCACCTTTCACGATATGAAAAATCAGTGGAGGAGGGAAAGAAAAGAGTGTCTCCCTGAATCTCAGAAGTAATTTGAGGCCAACTGATGATGGATGGACATTTATTTGTCTGGTTTAATATGTTTTCATTTTTCTGGATAGGAACTCTCCAGTTCAGTGCCAGACATGTAGTCAGATGTTCAGAAATAAATGCTAAATCTTCTGCTTAAGGACAAGATCTGGTTCCTGTTGGTTGGCAGTGGCCACTGTTCATGCCCATTTCACATATTTTGATCCTATTTGCAAGGTAACATCTTGGGATAATTTCTAAGTAAAAAGAGTCAAGAACCCCAAAATTTTACTCCCGACTGGCCCATTTTGTAATCTTGGTCAAGTTACTTAACCTCTCTCTGCTTCAATTCCTCCTTCAGGAGATAGTGTGAGTTATATCAACCTACTCCCTTTATCTAAGAAGTAATTTGAGGCCAGCTAATTAACTCTACCATATGTGATGTAATGATGGGGAAAAGAGCTATTAAAATGTGAAATGTCATTACCATGGTCCAAGTCCGAGATCACTCGTACACAAGCAACCCTCTAGTTAGGCCTTTTGAAGACCACTTTTTAACTCTTCTAAGCTGTATCTCGCTAGATGGGTGGGTTGCCACCACCTATCATTTGTCAGTCTGATTTTAAACTCTAACCCACCCAAAAGTAGAACACATTCTCATTTTCACTGGATATATTTGCCTTTGAGGATTTCAGACTATTCCTTAAGGTAACCAAGGATACCTGAGGTGTAGCAAAATGACACCTGGGAATCACAGCACCTGGAAATGACTGCCTTATTGCGCTTATTCAAAACCTCACCTGCAAGGGTACTAGTTAATGAAGCGGCTTCCACAGGAGCCCAATCCGTAAGTAGGCAGCAGGTGGGGTGCAGAAGAAAAACATGCTTTCCCTTAGAAAGTGTATGTCTCACATTTGTAAAGTTGGATATTTTTTCCCCGTCTTACAAAGGAAGAAATTGAGGCTCAGAGAGATTTAGTTGTTGGTCCAAAATCACGTCGCCAGTAAATACATGCCAGAGCCAGGATTAGAGTCCAGGGCTTCTGATTCTCTTCTAGGATTTTACTATGTGAAAATGATAATGGACATCAGCGTATGGAAGAAGGAAGGTTAACATTATGCCCAAAATGTTCCATTCGAATTTCACGTAGAATGAGAAACTTTTTTCATCTGCCATTCTAAAGATGGCCAGAATTACGGGGAAAACCAACGCCACTGCCCTTTTCCTCTCCTTACTGCTTTATAAATCAGTATCAAAGGTACTATATAAGAATCCTCAAGTTTCAAACAAAGTAGACCTTCGACATTAAATGACTGAGTATGCACAAGTATCCCTGACAGCCTCTGACACGTTACAGAGGCAGGAACTTGAATCACATGCACTGAGGCTGCTGTATGGGACTGAATCTTTTAGCTAGTGAGGGAGGCTCACCTGGCACCCAGAATTCAAATCTATCCATGTGGTTTCTTTGTTCTCCACTCACAATCATATACCAGTTCTGTGGAAGAAACATTACACTCTAGAATATCACAAAATTTGAGCATTTCCAAGGTCATGAGACGTATTTCTTACAAATATCAAGGATTCACAGTAATTGGATTCCCTGCTTTCATTTCCCCTTAGTGGCCAGAAGCTCCAGGGAAATGTTGTTGCTCACAGTCGTAGCTAACTCATCTCAGATTCCTAATACATCTGTCCTTCTACTTGGCTTCTGATCAGCTGTTGCTTAAAAAAAAAAAAAAGTCATCTCTCATTTTTATCATTGTTTTATATGTGTTTTGATGTTGTCAATCGTCTTAGATCCTTTTTGGAAGTAGATAACTTAAATCCTAAGTAACTGTTGGAACTAGACTTCCTAGAAAGAATCATCCTAGTCCTGGGGCCCTGCATAATGTTAGAAGTACTAAGAAAAATTAATTTCCATCCGGACTTGGCAAAGAAAAATAATGTAATTAAGGACGATTTTAAAAAAAAGATCGTTTTAAAATGAATTTATCCATATTCTGAAACTGACAGCAGCTAGGAATATGCTTTGAGTGACACCTACTGGTTGAGAACGTGAGAACGTCACTTTCCAACTTCGAGAGAACCCAGATCAGTGTTTCTCAAAACTTGGCTCAAGACCAAGCTTGTCCAACCCGCCGCCAGCTTTGAATGTGGCCCAACACAAATTCGTAAACTTTCTTAAAAGATTATATTTATGCCTGGACTTTTTTTTTTTTTTAGCCTATTGGCTATCGTTAGTGTATTTTACTCGTAGCCGGAGACAATTCTAATATGGCCCAAGAAAGCCAAAAGATTGGACACCCCTGCTAGACCACCTTTTCAGAATCACCTGGGTGCCTGATAAAATACAGAGAACTTCCTGGGCCCCGTGCTGCTAAAATCTCCGGGCCTGGTCCTCCCGGGGAATCTGTATTTTTCACCACCACCCTGGTGATTCCGAGGTCTGCTCGAGTTGGAGACCCATTGATTGATTCAAGAGCTGTCAAGTGAGCTGTCCACACTGGACTATCAGGCCCGAGGACACCCCTGGAAGTTAGCAAGGCCAAGGCGAAGGGATTAGGCCCGGGCTTCGCGTTCGCCTCCCCGGTCCACGGACGGGGTTCGGGGCGTGGGGGCTAAGTGGGGCGGAGGGAACCCCAAATCCCTGGGGCGCGGCCGCTGCCCTCTCGGCAGTGGGGGTGGGGTGGGGCGGCGGTGGCTCCGGCCCCTGAGAGCAGTCGCCCCATCTGCCTGCCCCTGTCCCCGGCATAGAGAGGGCGCGGGGAAGTCCTGCGCGCGCCACTGCTAACGTTTGTGCTTCCCGTCCACAGACGAACCCGCCCCCTGGAGTTCTCCCGCTGCCGCCGCCCCAGTCTGCGGAAGTAGGCGTCTCCCTGGACGACGGCCTCGCTCCATTCTCTCCATCACATCCAGCCCCACCCTCCGACCCTTCCCACCAGATAAGCCCAGGCCCGGATATTCCACAACGGGAACACGAGTTAGGAAATCCAAAGGAGCTTCGAGCCTCGCGGCCAGAAGAAGCGGCGCCTCGAGCAGAGAGCGCTCGGGCGAGTCCGGGCAGAGGGCGCGCGGCCGAGGCTAGAGTGAGGGCGCCCGCGGCCAAGGGCAGGCCCAGGCCGGGCAGCCGCCCTCGAGGCCAGGGCGCCCGGCTCGCGGCGGCAGGACGCGGCGGACGCGCACGGCGGCGGGAAGGAAGGGCGCCCCGCGCGGCGGCGCTCCGAGCTCTCCGCGCGCGAAGGCGCCGTTCCTGCGCCCCTGACCCGTTCGCCGGGCCGGCCCAGTGCTGCTGGCGCGGGAGTCCCAGCGCTAACGGGTGCGCGCGGCGTCCCCGGGCCGCCCGCGACCCCCGGGGGTGCGCCCCTGCGCGCAAGGCTGCCGTCGCGCCGGGGCCCTGGAAGGTGCCAGGCTCTGACAAGCTGCCGGGCGTCCTCAAACCCGGCGCCTCGGCCGCCAGCAGATGAGCCGCGCGGCCAGGCCCCGCCCGCCCCGGCGCAGGCCGTTCTTCTTAGGTTCCGTCTCACGGCGTTTTAATTTATTTTCACTGTCACACGCATAGATCCACGAGGCGCTAAGGCCTGGGAGCATCGACGTGAAGTCCCACGTGTCCGGTGTGCTTGGGCGGCATCGCGTCCACGCGCAGACCTAAACTGATCCTAAAGCCCCCGGTTCCATTGTGGGGGCTTTGGCAGCTATGGAAGAACCAAAATAACGTGAAGAACATCACAGAGAGACAGTGCAGTGTAGCTTTAGTTTGAGAAAAAAAAATATTCCTCCCCACTGCATGAAGGATTTGGATGTCATCCAAACTTTATATCAAGAAACTGGACAAGTTAAGAGCAATCACAAACTGGAATATCGCCTTAAAAATCAAACTGCACGGAGCAAGCTGAAACTGAGACAAGATTATATCTTTTAATTGATCTAAAGCGTTGTAAATAAATTGTTCTCGACATATCTAGACAGGGGTTAAAGGGTTTCTTTGACACATTCGGAACCGTTCACCCATGACATGTTTCCATGGCTCACCCTTGGCATCCATCCTCGGTGTTAGCAGCAGCGTTCCCTGCCTCCTGCAGGATGACTTAGAAATCTAGTGAGTTTCTTGGTGTGATGCCATTTTTATTGCCATTTCTGTGATCGAATCATATCTCTGTACATTTTCAGTGGTAGAAAAAAGGTTTTAAAAATTGTATCCTAGGGAACAGTTTGCCATAAGTCAGAATTTTGCAGTTTAGCTCATAGATCTTAATTGGTTTTTCTCTAAAATATGAATGTTATAATTGAAGGACCACAATTTGTTTAATCAAGATTGGCAACGCTGCAGTTCCTTTATGAAGAGGCTTTTCTGTCGTCCCAGGCTAGCAGAGATGGATAGCTTCTTTGTCAGCAATGTGATTTCATTTTTGTCTTATTTTAAACCCTGTCTCATGACTTCATTTGCACTTTGACAGAGCAGAGGCAGAGTATTTGTCTTATATTTCTCAGACTATAATGAATCTCTAATGTTAAAAAATTATAACCAATTTATTTTCATTAAAGAACGTGAGTCTTTTTAGCATTCCTTTCTGCTTATCCTTCTTACTCTTTCTTCCTTTTGTTTCCATTGGTTTTCTTTCGTCTTGTATTCTTTGCAAGTTTTTTATTTTGTTAGCGACTTCTAGATGTTTATCTTCATGGATCTATGATTGGCCTCCTAGTAAAATTCTAAGCCTTGCCTTTCCTGCTGTTTTAGCATTTCTTTGTAAAATGTTAGCTTCAATTAATTATCTATTGGTACTTACTGTAGCTACACATATTAAAAGGCAAAGTGTTTCTGAAGGCAATTTCTTTTTAATATGCCCTGAATGAATGAGGCTTCATCCTTTCCATATTCTAACTCTTTATAGGCGTTCAAATGCAAATAAGCTTCACCTCCCTGCACTTGCAGTCTAAAAAGTAAAAGGGGCGATCAGGTTCATCTCAAAGGTCACAGGTAATAGCCTTCCTGGGCTGATCGTTCCCTCTCCTTGTAACTGCAGCATCCTGAGTAGCAGTTTAATTTTCATCAGACATGGGAGTAGTTTAGTTGTTTGACAGGAGGAGAATAAGGTTGAAAGCCTCAAGTGAAGGATCTTGCAGCTTGTAAAAGCAATTTCCAAAAATGAAACCCATTCATCATAAACAAAAGCACAAACACATGTAGCAGTTTATAATGCTTTTGGTTTAATCTCAATTAGTCTTTCTCCCCTGGACTAGAAATCCAGTATAGTTTGCCATTAATTTATTGAATCTGGTTTTGGACAATGCTTCTGTAGTGTAGCTGCACGTCCTGGTACTGTATCCTCCGACCTTTATTTTCCATGTATCACAAAAGGAAAAAAAAATTGAGATTACACTGGCATAAACTCTAATTTGCACAGTTCACAGCTACTACTTGTGCAGTAATTGCTTTATGCGGCTGTAATCCATAACCTGTGAAGACAGCACATCATCTAAATCCCATTCCAAATAATATTTCTGTGTAGTGTTAGCTGTGAATTTACCCTGTACAGCTGTATCTCTATAAATATAATTCCATGTATTAATAGTCACAGAAAGACTGTAAGTGAGCAACTATTTTTATGAAACGCACCACTATGGATAAATTAACTTTTACAGAAATCTTGTTTACTGTATGATATTCTAAAACACTGTCAAATAAAATATATATCCAAAATATTTTCTTTTCCAACTATATAGGCTGTGTGTTGATTTGAAATAGATTACTGGGAGTTAACTTAGTTTTTCAAAACTGCAGTTTTCATCGATTTTTTTTTTTTTTTTTTTTGGATGTGTAAGTTTTAATGCTCCAAATAGGAGTTTTTTGAAACTTGAATCTAAAAGGAGTGGCATTACTGGGAAAGATTGTTGGCTTTTTTGGCCAGTTTTCTCAGTCTCGTTGGTATTTGCTTGTCAGGTTACTACATCATTTATGAATTGGCTGTATGTTGCTTGCTACATTGATTGATATTTTACCTTTTTTCAAAAAGGATTTAAAGTATCCATCTGTAATAAATTCCATCACATTTTTTCCTTTTAATTCTGAAATTTTCTCATACAAAATCCCAAGGAGTTCATGCAGAAGCCAACATAGCGAGCAGCAGTGAACTGGTCCAAAATGAATGGTCGAATATAGCTTTTGTCATGTATTGGGATGCCTGTGGTAGGAAGGGAGAGTTCTGCTTGGCTTGTGAGTGATTACAACCCTACCATCGAGGAGTTGACAATCGGAACGAACAGTTCAACACTAATCAAGACTCCCCACTCCACCTGTCAGTAGGAGGCCTAAAGTTCCCAAACTCAATCTTTTATTCCAATACAAAAATTAATATCGTGCATCATTTTTATAAAAGGAAAGAGGTGATGTATAAAATGGAACACAAAAATTAGGAAATTTGTAACACATGTAGTTCTTTATGAAGTAATCTGAGAATGGGTCAGTGCAAGCTGGAAAAGACCTATACAAAAATGTAGTTTAAATGGAATATAAATATTCATACTGCACTACTTATTTTTAAATAATACAGATTACTAAGACACCAAAAGATAGGAAGCCAGAGATCAAAGGACTAGGATAGGGACAGGGCAGGAACTAGGGGGAGGCCAGCAAGGCCCCTGCTGACTTGGACAGGGCCTTATCATGAATTCATGTCTCCAAGGTATAGGTAGGAAACTGAACAGAGGAGGGACTCAGATGGGGACTGGCCAAAGGGCGAGTGCGCCCTCCTCTAAAGCTACTGGTTTGTCAAGTCCAGCACGGAACAGTATTCCACCTTCTCAAGAGAAGGAAAAAAAAAATTCAGGTATTTGAAATTTTTTGGTTTTTAAAGTTTGACAAGTTTAATTCACATTTATAAGAAAGGCTACACAAGGGGAAAAAAAAAAAAAAAAAACAGTACCGCAACAAACCAAATGCAGACACATCTGGTCCACAGCCCACCAGTTTGGAACTACAGCCAGGCATTCGGCAGGAAAACCCGGGCCTGGGTCACCTTCCAAGCAGTGGAGGCACAGCCCCCAGAGGTGGTAAACCCTGTAGCTATTGAGGTTCGCACACGCCAGGAACTGCCTCAAATGTGTATTCCAAGCATGAGACACGCCACCAGAAACCTGGTTGCATTTCTGCAGTAGACGTGGATCTGCTGTAAAGCTTTACAGAAACTGACACTTGCATGGGCCCTGAATCTTATTTGAAAGTTTATATTCTCTTTTTAATGTGTTTCCCCGAAATTGTGTAAACTTGGGGCTCGCCTAAGTAATCTGCCCCTGCTCCCCTGATACTGCTGTTTTTCAGGCCAAAGTCATAGCAAAAATCGAATGATCTCTTTGCTGAAATAATTTGGATTTAACAGACATTTCTGCTTCAGACAACCATAGTGCCAGACAGGATGCCTGTAAAATCACAATAATAGTTTCCAAGTCTTACCATAGTAAGATTCCTGTGTTTAGTAAGTTCTGCATCATGCCTAGTGTATGCAGGGACCCAGTTATATGTGTAGAGATTATGATTATTGGTGGTAATAACAGCTGTGGTTGTAAACATTTGGGTATAAACAATGGGGCAACACCCTAGAATTAAACCAAACCCTTGCTGGGCATTTGGTAGCAGATCACCCAGGCAACTCAGTGATCAGTGACTTCATAAAAGCTTAAGTCTGTCCCACCACCCCTGGGGAAGGAAACTGGCCACCACAAATGACAGCCTTATCTTAAGAACTCTAGGAGTTTGATGGAATCTTTTCTTCTGATGAAACTGCTTCTTGGAGAGTGATCTCACCTGGAAGAACCTGGTATTCTGTGAAGCAATAAAGTGACCTTTGACCTCCTAAGTGGGAGGTACATTTTCTAAAACTCTAGCAGGCTGTGTGCATGTCCACCTGCTCTATACAACGGCCCTTTACATGGCAAGGCAAGGCTCCATCTATCACCTGTCCTGCATTTGACACTGGTACATTATGGTGTAAAAACCTCTAGGGAATTAAACAAAGGGACAATTGGCGAATGCAGCCCTCAGCAGTAAGAAATAGTTAAGTGGGCAACACCTTATTTGATCAAGGAGCCCAGGCAGAGATCCTGGTGATCTCAGAATTGGCACCTACATTTATGTGAGTTTTCAAATAAAGTCAGATTTCTGATTGAATGTGTCTGCCTTGACCACTTAGACTAGCTCTGCCAATGAGATTATATAGCACATATTTTCCTAGATTAAAGGCATCAGGGCTGGGCACAGCGGCTCATAGCTGAAATCCCAGCACTTTGGGAGGCAGAGGCAGAAGGATCGTTTGAGCACAGGAGTTTAAGATTAAAGGCATCAAATCTATAATTACTTAAGGTTTAAATGAATATATACTTAGAGCATGCATGCATACAAGAGGAAATACATTCTTTGCAATATTTGAATTTATGATTTAAAAAACGGAGATGTCAATTTAACACTGAAATTGGATCTAATGGTTTAGAAAGTTATTTTAGGGGCTATGTGAGCTAAAAAGAGCACTCACATAGGCAAACCTCCTCAATTTAGTATAATAAAAATTTTCAAATAGCTGCTATGTAAAAACACTAATGGTGTGCAGAGCACAGGCCCTATTCTCAAGTTGCCTGTAATCTAGTTAAAAGACCATGACAGTTAACCCAGGACAGAATGTGGTCTGTGTGACAGTAGGAATGCAGGATTCTGTAGGATACAGAAATGCTAAAAGTTGTTCTGGATAAGTGGCATTTTAGTTGGATTTTGAAGGATGAGAAGGAAATCTCTTGAAATCTCAAGAGGCAGAGCGAGTATAAGGGAGAGAACAGCTTGAGCAAAGTTAAGAGAAATGTTGGAGGAATGTCAGGGTAGTGGGAAGTTACTGGGTTTTGGCTGAGAGTATATGAGAGAGTGGGTGGAGGGGGGATTAAAGCAGGCCACGAAGCCATTAGTGAACAGTGGAGAGTCAGGAAAGATTTCAGAGCAGAGCAAAGACAAGGTCAGCCCTGGGCTCTGAAGTTAGTCCTGGCAGCCTTGTCTAGGAAGAAGAGCAAGTGGAGAAACTCTTGTAGGTGCTTCATATCAGTCCTGGTGAGAGACAAGACCTGCCCACCTGGAATGGATGGGAGAGTTTTGAGGGCTTTTGAGGAGGGGAAACAAGCAGACCTCAGACTTACTGGATGCCGAGAGTTAAGGACAATCACAGCCTTCAAGCCCAAGTGAAAGGAGAAAATAGGAAGAGGATCAGATCTACAAGGGACATCACGGGGCTCTTAGATTGCCCAGATGGAAATATTCATCCAGCCAATAACCAAGACTAAAAATGAAGATGTTTCAGAAAATTAGATTCAGGTGAGAAATTAAGTCTAAAGATTTAAGAGTCAACTCCCTAGAGCCCCACCAAAGACCCATTCCTAGACATTCTGATGTAATTGGTTGGGATGGGACCCGGACATCAGGATTTCTTTTAAAGCTCCTCAAGGAGACAAAGGTTGGGCAGCCAAGGATGAGAACCATTACCCTAGGAGTAAAAGTTGATTATGATCTTCAAGGTAGAAAATGGACAAAGGGAAAAGGGACAGGAGCCACACTGGGGAGATGGGTTGGGGAAGGAGTGGTTGGAGAGACTGGACAGTGCAGGGTCATGGACTCCTAGGGAGGAGAGGATTTCAATGAACAAAGAGTGACATCAGTGACCACATGTGCAATGATGTCACTCAGAAGCAGGAGTATGACTGAATCACTTATTTTTATTTTTGGAGGTGCAAGAGACCTATTAGTAGAACAGTACGTTTATAAAGGTCACTGAGTGAATGAGGAGTAAGGAGGCAGAAGTCTTGCTGACAGAAACATTGTCGATTCAAAGGAGAAACAGAGGAAAATTGCTACTCATGGTTGGCTGGTTGTTTCTTAGTCTGGAGATGACTTTTGCCTGCTTTCAGCCCAAGGGGAGGGAGCTGGGGGAAAGGAGGGAAAGTGACTGTGGGCTGCAGGCAGGGAAGGAGGTAGTCAGAAAGCCTGGAGGAAATGGAGGTAGGGAAGGAATACGGAGTACCCCAAGAGGGGTCGGGGGGCATGGAGAGGAGACTTGGCAGAAGAACACTCATCCACTTCGAGAAGGTTGTATGTCTTTCAGAGATTTGGAAAAACACTAAAGAGGCAAATTAAGGGAGTCCATATCCTGTGCCTTCTGTGTTTTCAGCTAGTGGAAATCTGCTCAAATTTGTAAAATGTAGAGGTGACACTGAAAATTTGAAAAGAATTAAAACATTTTCCTGGAAATCTTGAACAAGAGAAAACAAACACAAACAAGAGAACAATAGAAGAAAGACAGGGCCTTTCTGAAGCTACTAAGTGGCAGATCTAGAATTTTTTCTTTTCAGAGCAGGAGTGAAAGTTTACTAAAAAGCTTTAGAAGAGTAAGGAAAGAAGGAAAGTACAACTTGGAAGAGGGCCAAGCAGGTGACCTGAGAAACGAAGGGCGCGGCTTACCTCTTGACTTGGAGTTTGATCTGTTGGCCTACTTCTGAGATCTCGCGTTTCTTCTCCCCACTCCTGAGATCTTATTGAGAAGCTGCTGATTAGTTTCACGTGTTTTCTATTAGGAGCCTGTCTTTCCCTGGCACCAGCTATGACCAATTACTACTTTAGAGAAAGTTAACAACCACCTGACCATCCCCTGAGGGTCTCTCAACACTCCTGGTGCACGTGGTGGGAGTGGAGCCCTATCCTTCCCTGCTCTACCTAACTAGCTGCCAACTGTAACATTTTCCCCCTCAAGAGTCCATGACCCCAAATCTTTGGGGTAAAATGGACAGAGGTCTGCCTTCTGTAACTGCTTCATGCTGACAGAGGGGCAGTGGTGGTTCTGTGGGTCTTGATTTCTTGCCTGCAGGGCTGAGTTGGCTCCATGAGTTGGTGAAAGCGGTATCCAGCCAGGTCAAGGGTGACAGGGACAGGATTTTGCCTCTGTCGTGTCCCACTGACAGGCAGTCTAGAGGGTCTGTGTAGAAGGGTGATTATTAAATATTGAGAGGATGGTATCCCTCACTGAGGATCATGTGGAACTTAATGGTCTGAAGGCAAGAGGAGACAAACCAGGTTATTAGATTAGAAGACACAGACCAAAGCAAAACAAGGGGGTGAGGACATCTCCAAAACTTCTGAGGCTGCTGACACACCCAGGTAGCTAGTGGCTATAGTGATGCCTGCTAAGACTTGGGTGCATGGGGTTTGGCTTTAGTTAGCTCCCTTGGTCTTATTTTCCCAAAAAAGAAACCTCCAGTTTACCCCCATCACCTGGCAGGATTTGGAGGATAATTGCCCAGAATTAGAACATTGATCTGGATTTTTACATTACTCATCCCTTTTGTTTCTTCTGAGCTGCAGCCAGAGATCACTGGTTGGTTTACAGGAATAAGCAGGGTTGATCTAAAATCCAGACAAAAACTTAAAAGCAACTTATGAGACTTGAATTTAATGACAGGTGTGCCATAACTTTTGAAACATCATTTCTCCAGTCCTTATTTTTGTTAACAAATCATGATAGGACTGATTTTTTTGCACAATTAACTTAGTCTTATTATACTTGGCCTTATTATTTGCATAAAGTGCAGCAAGAATAATTATTTTTCACATAGGCTTTTAAAATTGGCTTTGATGGAACTCTGTTCCATAAGGAATCTTAGATAAAACTTTTTAAAGACCAGCCCAGCCATGGGTTTGTACCCCCAAATACCTATGAATTGGGTAAATTCCTCTTCTTTTAAGGTACCAAGATAACTTGGGGCTCTTGGGCCTGTTAGAAAGTGACAGTCTTTACTCACCACAGGTTAAGAACCCTGTACAGGGACTGTGTAGACAAGGAATGAGGCCAATTTTCCCAAGGGGCTTTTATTGGCTCTATAAGTCAAGTTTGATTTCTTAAAGAAACATATACCATTTCAGTCAAAGCCTTGATAAAACAACAAATTTCTCCAATCACAAAAGAAAACATTCTTTCTTTTTTTTTTTTTTTTTGAGACAGAGTCTCGCTCTGTCACCCGGGCTGGAGCGCAGTGGCCAGATCTCAGCTCACTGCAAGCTCCGCCTCCCGGGTTTACGCCATTCTCCTGCCTCAGCCTCCCGAGTAGCTGGGACTACAGGCGCCTGCCACCTCGCCCGGCTAGTTTTTTGTATTTTAGTAGAGACAGGGTTTCACCGGGTTAGCCAGGATGGTCTCGATCTCCTGACCTCGTGATCCACCCATCTCGGCCTCCCAAAGTGCTGGGATTACAGGCTTGAGCCACCACGCCTGGCCAAAAGAAAACATTCTTATTCCACTTTTGCAAATAACTATATTGCCATAAGAATACTCACAAATTTTCCAAATTCTAGAGAAATCAGGTAGAGAGAAATATGCTCCAAATTTTGTTCACAGGTGTATACTATACTCAGTTGTCAAAGAGCTAAAAAGTTTCCTTGACTCTGAAAAATAAAACAAAGATTAGCAATGTTTTCAACAAAAAGTCAAAAAAAAGATTACTTCACTCTTCTATTAGTTCAATCCATTCAGTTAAACCCTGTTCTGCTTGATATTCATGAACATTTCAGCTCTATATAGGTATAGCTTGGATATCTGCTTTTAATTAAGTTGACTTTTGATCATAGCGCTCTTAAAATCCTTTTAATCTCTTATACCCGACTTTAGCCTGGCCAAATGGCAAATACTTGTGTCTTTTGAGCTTTGCCAAAGGCAACCTCACAGGTGAAGTCGATAAGTTTTAATTAAAGTTATGACTTAACCATGAGTGTACAAGGTATTTTTAGAAAGGTGATAAGCAATTTTTACAAAATTTAGAGTCCACAAAAGTAGCTCTGAGAAAGGAAAATTCAAGAACAGAAATCAGGCTGGGTGCAGTGGCTCATGCCTGTAATCCCGGCACTTTGGGAGGCCGAGGCAGGCAGATCATGACGTCAGGAGATCAAGACCATCCTGGCTGACATGGTGAAACCCCATCTCTACTAAAAAATACAAAAAAATTAGCCAAGCATGGTGGTGGGTTCCTGTAGTCCCAGCTACTCGGGAGGCTGGGGCAGGAGAATGGCATGAACCTGGGAGGTGGAGCTTGCAGTGAGCCAAGATCACACCACTGCACTCCAGCCTGGGTGACAGAGCGAGACTGTCTAAAAAAAAAAAAACAACCCAGAGAAATCAGTCCGAAGTTGTTCATGGAGGGGCAGGGAATACAGTGATTTTTACCATTTCTACAACCAGTTTTCACAGAGAGAGAAGCCAGAAGTCTGACTGGTAAGAATTTTAATATTTTCTTTTGGAGGAAAGGGATGCCATTTGCCCCACCCAACAGGCTTAGCCCTGTCATCCTTATTCTACTCTCCATTATAAAAGACTTAAGAGGCTAATCTGAGGACCTCCTGCACAGGGGTACTAGGTTTCGAAGCTGAGTCTTATAATTTCTTTCCAGTTTATTTTTAAGCCAAGAGGTTTAAGATTCGAGGAAATTAAACTTCTCCCAGTTTTGGGGAATGCATCCAAGGGGCATGTCCTGTGATATGGAGATGAGATTACCCATCTGCCACTCATGAAGAGAACAAAGGAGGGGAAAAAAAAGAAAAAAGAAGGCATCCCCCCTTTTTTCCTATTACTCTGGATGGGGCATCCCCCATCGTCCTGGGTTCCAGGCTTAATCAGTCTTACTGTATACCCTTGGTTCTTGGTTCCAGGCTTAACCACTCTTACTCTGTACCCTTGGGTAGATCTAGAACTCTAACTCAGGTCTGTCTTAATACAAAGTCTGGTATTGAATAAGTGCTCAATAAAGAAGAGTTAAATAAAAGAATACTCCTTCCAAAGCACTTCTGTGAGCAGGAATGATTCAAGCCTCCCTGTTTATCTGCAGGCATTTCTGAAACAGGGCATGCTCTGCCTAGGACTTCCTGGGCCGTCTCTTCACCTGACACAGCCCATATGTCTACAGTATTTGTCCCCTAAAACTAAGACATCTAGCCTCATTCCAAGGCCAGGAGTCAAGGACATGAACAGTAGAGTTAATCTAGCATTAGAATGGCAGGATTATTACTCTGGATATATATAACGATTGTTTTCAAAGTGTATTATGCATATTCCCATTTGATTATCACACTATATAAAATAGGAATGGGAATGATTATCTTTGCAGAGATGAAGTTGTGGTCTTTAAGATTATTTGCCCAAAGTCACACAGCTACTAAGAAGCATAGCACTCAGCTTCTAAATCCCAATCTTGGACCCTTTCCAGCACACAGCGTGAGGAAGGGTGTAGAGGGAGTACAAGGACAAGGCCACCAAGTGGGAGGAGCCCATGTCCTGGGCAAAGGGGCAGGACAGGGGTCAAGACAAGGGAAGGATATCAGAAGTGGGTAAGATGGTAGGGACTCCTAGACCATGTAACTGGAGGGGACCTCAGAGAGAGGGAGACAAGAGGTTGTGCAGTTTCAGGTGGGTCCTTCCAAATCAATATGATTAAAACGACTCTTAGGAATAAAGAATAAAACATGCGAATGAAAGCAGAATGCTCTCTTAATGTCTTTAAATGCTTGCCTTAAGGCAAAAGCCATAGCAAAGGGAGACTGCTGAACCATTAGGCAAAGGAACTGTCCTATGCATCACAAATTCATTCACAAAAGTGTTAGCACGCCAAGAGTGCCTTGTTACTGGAAGCAAAGACAGAAAAGATTTGACTTCTTGAAATCCAGGTACCACCAGGAAAGACATGAGCCAATTTATTTTTCCAGTGCTTAACAAGAGAATACAAATGAGCTACAACTGCTTCAACCATAATGGACATGGAATAAAACGAGAAATTCATGGAAAGAATGCTTCAGAATAGAGACCTGTGTACACTACCCTTTTCAAACGTTAAAAATTAACAAGGGTCATGAGATTCAGGGACATACCTTCAACTGTCTCTGTGTTATGCAGGCCTGCCTGGATTCTTGCTTCTTGATCTAGATTTCCAACTCAGATAGACCTAGTCATGGCTCAAAGCAAGCCAAAGTGAGCAAATGAGGCACTACAGGACAAAGGCTGAGATTATACATATATATACTCACACATGACCACACAGAGACTCACGAGCGCACAGACACACAGATGCACACACATCTATCCAGGGACTCCAATTTTAATACTTTTATTGTGACAAAATAACATCTATACCAAAAAGTACACAAAAAACATTTGGATGGTTTACTCAGTTTTAAAATAGGTACACATAGAACCATCATCCATGCTGAGAAACAGTCTGGGATCAATTACTTGAGACTGGGCCAGGCACGGTGGCTCATGCTTATAATCCCAGCACTTTGGGAGGCCAAGGCAGAAGGATCACCTGAGGTCAGGAGTTCGAGACTAGCCTGGCCAACATGGCAAAACCCTGTCTCTACTAAAAATACAAAGATTAGCTGGGCATGGTGGAGTGCGCCTATAATCCCGGCTACTTGGGAGGCTGAGGCAGGAGAATCACTTGAACCCCTGGTGGGGAGGAGGTTGCAGTGAGCCGAGATCACACCATTACACTCCGGAGAGCCTGGGTGACAGAGCGAGACTCTGTCTCAAAAAAGAAAGAAAAAAATTACTTGAGACTAATACAGAGTAAATACTTGACATGTACTTTTATTAGTACTGTTATCATTAATTAAGAGACATATACCATTTGCAGTGGTGCTCTGGGACTGCCATTCGGCAAGTATGTTTTAGGTGTCAGCCGGGTGCCAGGCGCTGTGCAAGGGCCACACCTGTGACAGTGAACTAGACTGGCAGTGTTCCCCACCTCTTTTCATCATCAGGTAAGTAATTCCACAATCAGTGACACAATTGCAGGGTGGTGGGTGCCCCCAGAGAGAAGTCAAGGACACCACAGCAGGAGGCTTGCTGGCTGAGGGGGCAGGTGAGCCCAGCTTCTCCAGAGGAAGTGACTGCTCTGCTGAAGACTGAAGGTGCCCAGGACTCAGACAGGAACATGCTCTGTGGTACGGAAGCGTCTGGGGGAGAGTCAGGGTCTGAGGGAACCAGGATGATCAACTCACCTATTAGCCAGTGACTGGCCTGATTTTCAAAATAAAAATCCACATTGCAGCAAACCTCCCAGGCACGGGCGAACTGCGGGGCTTGATTATCCAAGAAAGAATGGTGCGGTGATCAGGCTGGCAAATCTGAGGCCCCGACAGAAGCCAGTTGCCTCAGGCACAGAGGATGAGAGAGAAGTCGCCAGCAGGAGGCTGGGAGCCACAGAGTCCAGATCACGCAGGGCCTAATCGGCCTTGGCCAGTATGTGGGCCTCCATTCAAAAGGCAGGAGGAGGCTGCTGATGGGTTCTAATTGGGCAGAACGACATGATGTGATGTGGGTTTCTTGTAAATAACACTCTGGCAACGGAGTGGAGACTTCAGAGGGGATAGGCCTTGTGGAGACCACCATTGTGCTCTCTACCCAACTTTTCTCCCCTGGCCTCAGTTCCTCCTCTCCTCACTCCCCATTCTCTGTGTCCTGTGCTGTAGGCTTCCGAGCCCTGGAGGCTGGAGACACCAAGCTCAGCCTTCCTGAACTTCTGTCTTGGGGCAGGCTTGAGCCTTTCAGGGAGGGCTCCGGAGGCCTCACTGGTACACTTACAATTCTGTGACGAACCTTCCCGGACAGGTGTCATCAGCACACCAACTCACAACCCTCACTTTCCAGGTTCTAAGACCTTTTCTCCAACACCAAGGTGTGGATTGAAAGTTGATCTTATGTCTGTGGAATTAATACTCACTATGCCTAGCATAGAATAGGTGCTCAGTGAATTCTTGCTGAAGGTTGAATAATTTTTTTAGAACTGGTCTCTTCTCTAAATCCAACATCATTTCCCTGAGTGTATTAGTCCATTTTCACACTGCTGATAAAGACATACCCAAGACTGGATAATTTATACAGGAAAAAGCGTTTAATGGACTTATAGTTTACGTGGCTGGGGAGGCCTCACAATCATGGTGGAAGGCAAGGAGGAGCAAGTCATGTTTTACATGGATGGCAGCAAGCAAAAAGAGCTTGTACAGGGAAACTCCTGTTTTTAAAACCATCAGATCTCACGAGACTTACTCACTATCATGAGAACAGCAAAGGAAAGACCCGCCCCCATGATTCAGTTACCTCCCACAGGGTTCCTCCTCCCCTGACATGTGGGAATTGTGGGAGTTACAATTCAAGGTGAGATTTGGGTTGGGACACAGCCAAACCATATCACTGAGTAGGAATGGCTTTCAGCCTGGCAAGCAGCCCTGATGAGTCAGAGTGGGCAATTTGTGATTTTCCTCAGGTTTGCAGCTGTGTCTACAAAGTTCTGACACAGGAGCCTGATACTGTTATTTGAGCATCCCTTGGGATGAAAGCTAAGCTTCTGGGACTCATTCAGGTGCTTTATCCAAAATAAACCCAATAACTCTTTCCCCTGGACTTTCTCCTCCTCATGCTGAGACCCAGCCTTTGAAGCTAACAGGGCTTGAGAAGGCCTGGCCCTGGCATTTTTGAGGGCGGGGGAAGGCAAGGGCAGGAGCAGAGCTACAATGATGGGGCAGGCCTTCTTGTTCCAGCTTTCCTTACACAAACCCAGGGAGAAACTTTCCACTAATATCCTTGGCTGAATTCAGGTACATGGTGTCCAGCTGGTCAGGATTCCTTAGATGGACTTGGCCTTCACACTGTGAATGTTTGCTGGAAGTGTGTAAAAGGCCTCTGCCAGTCTGAGCCAGGACTGGTCCAGACTCCCTCTGCCTCTCTGCTCCAATTGCAACTCCTCTAAATAATACACACACACACACACACAGCCAATATATCCCATTTGACTCCCTGCCTGGGCTCCTGCTACTCATGTCAAGCAGCACATTTGAGCTGTTTCAACCAACCTCAGCCCTGCAGCCTGCAAGGGAGTCCTGCCACTCACCAGCCAGCCCCTTGGATAAGCGACTCCAGCTGAACTCCCTGCATTGGCCTCTCAAGACCAAAGTCCCTCATGGCCTTTTCTCCACTGACCTTCCCACCAGAAGAGGCCATTTCCTCACAACCCAATCTCAAAACACATTTTCACTCTGTTTTTAATCTGTGTCAACAAAGACAAAACCAAGATTTTTTTTTTCTAACCACCACCATCAACAAGGAACTAATGGTATGGGGTGAGGGCTTTGTAAGGTTTAAATGCACAGTTAGGTATAAATACCTTAAAACATAAAGCAGTCATCTGGAACACACAGCCTTGCTAAGGGGATGGGGCAGCGGGGATGATTATATCCTGAATTACCCTGCCAAGATATTGAAAACAGCAGCAGTGAATCATTTGAACTACTTCTAGAAGACTAGCTGCGTGACAAATAACCCTCACCCTCCAACCCCCCAAAAAAGCTTATTCCTCACTCAGGTGACAGGTCAGAAGTTGCAGGGAGAGGTGGCTTTTCTTGTGCCGTGATTCAGAGCCTTGTGTTCCTTTCATTCTCCGACTCCGCCATCCCCCAGGAGACTCGCTTCTGAAAGACTGGCCTAAGTGCCAGCAGCTCGGACATCCCTGCAAGCTTGTCAGAAATGCAGGATGTCAGGCCCCACCCTAGATCTACAGTTTCAGAGCTGCATTTTAAGAAGATGCCCATGGCCAGGTGACTCATATAAAGATGCTCCTCAACTTGTGATGGGGTTACATCCCACTAAACCCATTGTAAGTTGAAAAATATCGTAAGTAGAAAATGCATTTACTGTACCTAACCTACTAAACAAAACACCACAGCTTAGCCTTGCTTACCTTAAAATGCTCAGAACACTTATACTAGTCTATAGTTGGACAAAACCATCTAACACAAAGCCTACTGTGGAATAAAGTGTTGAGGGCCGGGTGCGGTGGTTCACGCCTGTTATCCCAAAACTTTGGGAGACACATGAATCCTTGAGTTCAGGAGTTTGAGACCAGCCTGGGCAACATGATGAAACCTGATCTCTACCAAAAAAAAAAAAAAAATTAGCTAGGTGTGGTGGCACAAGTCTGTGGTCCTAGCTAGTCGGGAGGCTGAGGTGGGAGGATCATCTGAGACCAGGAAGGTCAAAGTTGTAGTGAGCTGTGATTGCACCACTGCACACCAGCCTGGGCGACAGAGTGAGATCCTGTCTCAAAATAAATAATAAAGTGTTGAATACCTCATGTAATTTATTAAATACTGTACTAAAAGTAAAAAACAGAATGGCTCTATGGGTACTTGAAAAATGGTTTCCACTGTATCACTTTCACACCATCATAACATCAAAAAATTGTAAGTCTAACCATCATAGTCAAATTGTAAGTCTAACCATCATGTAAGTCAAACCTATACACAGAAGTTTGAGAAGCCCTGCCCTGGAGCCCCAGAGTCCTCTGGAACCAGATAGAAGAAGAGTAAAGAAGGTCTGGAGCAATTATAGCCCCTTCTTTGCTTCCTCAAGTGACCGGTCACACTCATTCATATTCCCTTGATGAGGACTAGTCACAGGGCCACAACTGGACACAAGGGAGCTAGGAAATGTAGTCCCTGACACAAGGGAGCTAGGAAAAGGTAGCTGTCTGGCAGATACCACTCCACACTATGGAATTGAGAGGACAGATTTTGGTAGACAGACATTTTTCATTTACACACAGAACTTTTGTATTTTTTCTTTTCCTCTTTTTTTTTTTTTTTTTTTTTTTTTTTTTTGACTTGCTCTGCTGCCCAGGCTGGAGTACAGTGGTGCAATCAGGGCTCACTGAAGCCTCCGCCTCCCAGGTTCAAGGGATTCTCCTGCCGCAGCCTCCCGAATACCTGGGATTACAGGCACCCGCCACCACACCCAGCTTTTTCTATTTTTAGTAGACACAGGGTTTTGCCATGTTGGCCAGACTGGTCTCAAACTCCTAACCTCAGGAGATCCGCCCACCTCAGCCTCCCAAAGTATTGGGATTATAGGTATGAGTCACAGCGCTTGGCCTTTATTTATCCATTAGAAGAAAGAGTATTTCCTCTTCTGCTCTAGAAACTGCCTTGGGGATGGCATCATGGGAATTTTCCAGGTTTCTGTGTGAAGGTGGTGCTAATTGGACTAATATTTCAGACAAGAAGATAAAACATCTTCTTCGCCACAAGCCATCATGTTCATAAGAGTCTGTGATCCCATGTGGTTCCCAGCAGTGCCTGCTTCCCCTCACCCCTAACACAGAGGGTATCCCCAGATGACCTTCTCCTCCAAACACATCTGAGGCATCTGACCACAGAGCAGCAAACATTTTTGTAAAGTGTTGAATAATAAATATTTTAGGCTTTTCAGGCCATGTTGTGTCTGTCACAATCACTCAGCTCTGCCACTGAAGCATGAAAGCCACCATAGATAAAATATAAATGAATTCACATTATATAAACAGAGCACAGGAGAACTGACACCATCCTTCATTTTGCAAATCTTTCTTGAGCACGTATTAAGCAATGTAATGTCTCTGAACGCAGTCAAAATGTAAACTCCATGAAGGCAAGTATTATGTCTATCTTGTTCCTTACTCTAGTCCTTGAACATAGCACCGTGACTGGCACATTTATAGAATGAAAGAATGAATGGTCAAATGAACATCCAGCAAGGGAAAATTTACAGACTAGAAGAACTACAGCAAGCTGTAAGAGGTCCATCCTGGCCAAGAGATCCACATAGTCAAGGTGGCCAAGAAGCCTATGATCAGAATAAGACAAAAGGAAGTCATCCACTAGGTCATAACCTTTGGTAACTTGGCCCAGGAAGGGCCCTTCCAGAACAGCAAGGCCTGATGACCCGTTCTCTCCAGTGAGCAGGTGGCCACTAGCTTGACAGCAAAGGCCCTACAGCAGGACAAGCAATGCTTGTACATGCAGCAGAGAGACAAGCAGGGACCTATTAACAGAGGACTCATCAGTGTGGGGCTCAAAACCTAATATGGAGGCCCTAGACAAGTACAGAGGCCATACTGAAGGGACTGCTAAGAGAAAACTTAGTCAAGGTCAGGAGCAGTCACAAATAATGAGGAAATAGCATGAAATCATCATGAGCCATGTGCCCGGACATTTACATATGGCATCCAGTGTTATCCTCACAGCAGTCTTGCGTGTTCATAATCTTCTCCTTGCACCTCCAAAACTGCTTTTGTAAGATCACACAACTTCATTCCAGGACTTTTCTGTAAAGCTACCTAGAGTTTCTCAGCCTTAGCTTTAGGCCAGATAATTCTTTGTTGTGGGAGGCTGTCCTGTGCATTGCAGGATATTTAGTAACATCCCTGACCTCTACCCACCAATTATAACAACGAAAAATATCTCCAGACATTGCCTAATATCCTCCGAGGTAGAGGAGATGTGAGGGCCACTGAGCTACAGGAACCCAGACAGTGAGGCATTGGCAAATGATAGACACATATGTCAATGGAACAGAACAGAGAGTCCAGAAACAGACCCATACATATACTGTCAATTAAATTTCAACAAAGGTACAATGGCAATTCAAACAAGAGACAATAGTCTCAACAATTGAATATCCATATATATAAGAAAAATGTACCTTGATGCATATGTCATACTATATACAAAATTAAACTTAAAATGGATCAGAGGCCTAAATATGAAAATCTGAATATGTGATCAATTGGACTTAAATACAAATTTAAAACTTCTAATCTTCAAAAGACAGTTAAGAAAATGAAAAAAAAGTTACAGATTGGTGGGAAATATTTGCAAAACAAAAATCTGATAAAGGAATTGTATCCTCAATATATATTTTTAAGTCTCAAAATTCAATAATAAAACCAAACAACTCAATTCTTTAAAAGAGTGGGCCAGGCACAGTGGCTCATGCCTTCAATCCCAACACTTTGGGAGGCTGAGGCAGGAGGATCGCTTGAGGCCAGGAGCTCAAGACCAGGCAGGCAACAGAACAAGATGGAGATCTCTACAAAAAAAAAAAAAAAAAAAAAAGGCATGGTGGCATGTGCCTGTAGTCCCAGCTACCTGGGAAGCCAAGGCAGAAGGATTACTTGAGCCCAGGAGTTCAAGTTTACAGTCAGATGTATCATGCCACTGCACTCCAGCCTTGACAACAGAGCAAGACCCTGTTTCAAAAAAATCAACCAATCGATCAAAAATTAAAAAAAGGAAAATTGTGAAAAGGCACTTCAACAAAGAAGATAAACAGAAGACAACTGCATAATAGCATGCTCAACATTATTTATCATTAGGGAAATGCAAATTAAACCCACCAGGTGATACCAATTACACACCTACTAGAAATGGCTAAAATTTTAAAAACTGACATGCATTGTTAGTAGGATACAACCATCTTAGAAAGTATTTGGCAGTTTCTTTTCTTGCTTTTTTTGAGACAGGGTCTTACTCTGTCACCCAGGCTGGAGGGCAATGGCTTGGTCATGGCTGGCTGCAGCCTCAACCTCCCTGAGCTCAGGTGATCCTCCCATCTCAGCCTCCCAAGTAGCTGGGACTACAGGCACATGCCACCATACCCAGCTAATTTTTGTATAGTTTGTAGAGATAGGGTCTCACCTTGTTGGCCAGGCTGGTCTCAAACTCCTGGGCTCAAGCAACCCCTCCACCTTAGCCTCCCAAAGTGCTGGGATTACAGGCATGAGCCACCATACCCAGCCTGCAGTTTCTTATAGAGTTGAAATAAGCTTACATATTTATTTATTTATTTATTTATTTATTTATTTATTTATTTATTTTTATGTTAAGTTCCAGGGTGTATATGCAGGTTTGTACATAGATAAACCTGTGCTATGGTGGTTTGTTACAGTTGTCACCCCATCACCTAGGTATTGAGCCCACCATGTATTAGCTCTTTTTCCTGATGCTCTCCCTCCCCTCCCGCCCTCCCTCAATAGGCCCCAGTGTGTGTTGTTCCCCTCCCTGTGTCCATGTATTCTCATTGTTCAGCTCCCATTTATAACTGAGAACATGCAGTGTTTGGTTTTCTGTTCCTGCATTCGTTTGCTAAGGATAATGGCTTCCAGTTTCATCCATGTCCCTGCAAAGGACATGATCTCATTCCTTTTTATGGCTGCATAGTATTCCATGGTGTATATGGACCACATTTTCTTTATCCAGTCTATCATTGCCAGCTTATATTTTGTTATAGCAGCCCGAATAGACTAAGATAGACTTCCTCTTTGACCCATGGGTTATTTAGAAATGCATATCTCCAAATGTTTGGGGATTTTCCAGCTATCTTTCTGTTGTTGATTTCTAGTTTAATTTCATGTGGTCTGACATCATTCTTTGTATGATTCCTATTCTTTTGAATCTGTTAAGGTATGGTTTATAGCCTGGAATGTGTTGTATCTTGGTGAATCTTCATGTGAGTGTGCAAAAAATGTGTGTGCTGGTGTTGTTGGATAAAGTCATCTATAGATGCCTATTATATCTTGTTGATTGGTGGTGGTGCTGTTCAGTTCAGCTATATCCTTACTGATTTTCTGCTTGATGGATCTGACTTATCTCAAAGTCCATGGTCAATCACTCTACTCACTACCTTACACACACTTTCAAATCCCTTGCCCCTCTTTGCTTCTGTGCATAAACCACAATTATGGTCCAAGCCAACTCTGCACGTACCTTGCCTATCTCCCCATAGATGTTGAAGAAAAACATTCACCATGCTGACTGGTATCTCTATAATTCATAACCACTAACCTCAAGTGGTCCCAGTATGCTGCTGGGCAAACAGGCTGACACTCCCTGGTCCATTCCCAGGGATAGACCCATTCCATCCACCTCTCGTGGATGACTATGTCGTACCTTCTCATTTCCCTTCAAATCGCCAACACTTCCTCCTTAATCCTTGCTGTCAGCAGATGATCTTGCTTCCTAGTTCACATTAAGATATTAGAAGAAGTTTCTACCACCATATCTACACTTGTATTTGTGCCCCTATACTCTGCCTCCAGGCCTTTCACTCTCAATTACTTGCCTATGCCACTAGCAAATGGCAACCCCTGCCCTTCTGGGCTAGATTGAGCCTGCCTGCTCGGGGCCATACTGCAGCAATTCTCCTATCTTGCTCCTGCGTCATTCATTTTCCCTCTCTCTTTGATCTTTCTCATCAGCACACAGGCTATGTTTTCCTTTGGGGGCTTTTTCATTCCCTTTTTCCTCTAGGGGAGTTGCTCTTCCCCACGATAGCCACATGACTCTCTCCCTCTCCTTCGCAGGTCCTTACCAAATGACACCTCTCAGGGATGCCTTCCCTGCCTAAGCTTGCAACACCCCTGTGGCGGGCACACCCTCAGGTGACCTCAATGAACCCTTGAAGAGTCCCTCTCCCCTTCAATGAGGACAGAACCTATTCCTACTTGCTTCTAACTAATAAGATATAGCAAAGGTAATGGGGTGTCACTTCCTTGATTAGGTTACATTATATGACAAGGTGATGGGCTGTCATTCTTGCGGTTATGTTACATTATTGAAGACTCCATCTTAGTAGACTGGAGCAAGAGATTGTCCTCGCTGACTTGAGGAAGTAGGCTGCCATGTTGTGAGAGGGCCCATGGAACTAGGAGGTCTCTAGGATCTGAAGGTAGCCTCCAGCAGACAGCCATCAAAAAGCAGGGGCCTCAGTCATCTGAAAATCTGAATACATGATAAATTGGACTTAAATCAAAATTTAAAACCTCCAATCTTAATTTAAAACCTCAGCCATACAACCATAAAGAAATACATTTTGGACTGGGCATGGTGGCTCATGCCTATAATCCCAGAACATTGGGAGGCTGAGGCAGGTGGATCAGTTGAGGTCAAGCGTTCAAGACCAGCCTGACCAACATGGTGAAACCCCATCTTTATTAAAATACAAAAAATAGCTGAGCATGGTGGTGGCAAGCCTGTAATCCCAGCTACTTAGGAGGCCGAGGCACAAGAATCTCTTGAACCTGAGAGGTGGAGGTTGCAACGAGCCGAGAGATCGCACCACTGCACTCCAGCCTGGGCAACAGAGTAAGACAAAGAAACAAAAGAAAGAAACAAAAGAAAAGAAAGAAAGAAGGCAGGGAGGGAGGGAGGGAGAGAGGGAGGGATGGAAAGAAGGAATTCTGCTGACACCGTGAATGAGCTTGGAAGAGGACTCTTCTCTAGTCCATTTTTCAGATGAGAATACAGCTGCTGAAACCTTGATCGCAGCCTTTTGAGGCCCTGGAGAGAAGACCTGGTGAAGCCACATTCAGACTCCTGGACCCACAAAAACTGAGACAATAAGTGTGTGTGTTGTTTTAAACTGCTATGTTTGTAGTAATTTGTTATACAGAAAAATAGAAATCTAATATACCCTAGGCCTGGCGTGGTGGCTCACGCCTGTAATCCCAGCACTTTGGGAGGCTAAGGCGGGCGGATCACGAGGTCAAGAGATCAAGACCATCCTGGCCAACACGGTGAAACCCTGTCTCTACTAAAAATACAAAAAAATTAGCCGGGCGTGGTGGCGGACGCCTGTAGTCCTAGCTACTCGGGAGACTGAGGCAGGAGAATTGCTTGAACCCAGGAGGCAGAGGTTGCAGTAAGCCAAGATCGCGCCACTGCACTCCAGCCTGGTGACAGAGCCAGACTCCATCTAAAAAAAAAAAAAAGAGAGAGAGAGAAAAGAAAAGAAAAAGGCAAGCAAGCAACTACAGCCCAAATGTTCCCTAGGACCTTTTCTATTATTTATCTTTTCACCTTAGCATTTACCCACTTTCTGACATATTTTCTATTTCACCAATTTCCCTTGCTGATGTCCTATGCTTCCCCCATGACTCCTACACAAAAGTTCCACTAAGACAGGTATTTTTGTCTTTTTTTTTCTCTGCCATTATAGTCTCAGCACCTTCAATAGTCTCAGTAAATGTTTGTTGAGTGAACAAATACATAAGTGGACGCTAAATCCTATTACCTGAGCAGAGAAATTCATCAAACTTATACATACCTCAGGGAGGTAAGACAGAAAAGACAACAGACTTGTTTCATTTTTAACTTGTTGTTAAGGAAATGTTTAAGCATTGATTCTACAGCTCATGAGCAGCAGGGGGGGGAAAGCATTGATTCAAGACCACTGTGATGTTTCCAAGTAATCGCTTCTTACAAGTGTGGCTTATTCTGGAGGTAAATTATAAATTTCTAATTTTTAATTTCTATTTTGTTTTTCATCATCCAATATATAATTGTGACTGTCTCCGGTATATAATTTCTTAGAGCATCATTCTTTGAGGCCTTTTAACTTGACTCACATTTTAAAAATATGTTTCTCATCAACCCTCAGTACACACTGATACCTACATACATAACTGAAACAAAAGTTTCACAAAATAGTACTTATTCTTTTAATATGCTCTGATTGTTTCCCATTGTGTTGCATTCTCTTCTATTTCATTTTTTAAAACTGGACAAGACCCGCTGGTAGGACTGACAAGATCAATCCTCAGTTTTCAAGCTTCTCCCAGGTTTGGATTGCTACAGGTTTGATATTATTCTTCCCGGTGCCTGTGGTGAGGCCCCCTCTTCTGTGCTGCATGGAAAACAGAAGTACCTGCCTTAGCAGCTAGGGGAGCTGGGGGCAGGACTGGCATTTTCTTGTAAAACCGACATTGAGTGAGCCTGCATTGAGAGCCGCCCACCTCTACTGCAGCTGAACCAGAGAAACACCAAGCCCCGGATGCTCATCGTCATTAGTTTGTGTGAGTGTTTCTATATTTCAAAGACTCTATAATATCCAAATAACTAGCGCAACTAATCTTTAATCATGGTCATGTCTCAGATGTCTTAACGGTCCCTGAGTCACCAGCAGTTGGTCTTTAGTCTCTGACTGCAAAGTGTTTAAAAGAATCCCTGAAACATTAGCCACCTTACATGATTCCAAATGGCATAACTTGTAAAGATAATGAAAAATTATGGTAAAGCACTTTTCATATAGCGCGAACTAATCAGTGAGCCCAGAAAAGCCGATGTTGATGAAGTGCCATCAAGTTATGGCAGGAAATGCCACCTGCAGGTAAATCTGGGTCTAATTTGCCTTTGCAAGTAGTTTTCTATTTATTTGAATGTGAAATGAATCCGAAGGATGGCAGCTGATAAAGATGCTGCCCCTTCAACATTGATTTGATTGGAAGTGCATTTGTCTTTTCTTTGAGCGTGTAGTTTCCGAGAATTTTTCAAATCTCCCTTTGTAAGTGTTAGCTCAGCAGTGCAGACGGATGGGGAGATGCCCCGGCGCCTTCCTCCCTTGCTGCCCTCACCCCACCATCCTGCCTGAAGGCCGAGGTGCCAGTTCGAAGAGGGGAGATGCAGAAAGCCAGAACTCACTCAGAGAGAAGTCAGGAGCCGGTGAGGCCGAGCGTGCTTCTTCCCGCACTTTTTGGCTCCCCTCGCCATTTTGGCCCCCATTTTCCTTCCCTGTTGGCTTTGTCCCTGTTATTGCGATTCTTAGGGTCAGATGGCCTCAGCTCTCCTGTTTAATGGATGTCTCTGCTAATGTAACTTTCTCTTATCATCATGCAGAAGCAATGGCCAAATCCACAATGTGGGCGATTCTACAGGACAAGTGGCCCGGTTTCTTCACCACATGAATCAGGTGGAGGTGAAGGGGAGGAACGGCTGTAACATAAGAAATGAAAGACATTACTCAGATTCAGTCTTGTCTCAAAGTAGAGACAGCGGTATAGTGAATCCCCAGTTGTGCATCACTCACCATCAATGTTTATCAATATTTTGTTCTTCTTGCTTCAAATATTCACTTCAACAGGTGTGTGTGTGTGTGTATGTTGTGTATAGTAGCTATGGTCTCAACGTGTCCCCCTAAATTCATGTGTTGGAAACGTAATCTCCCCCATGCAACAGTGTTGGGAGGTAAGGCCTTTCAGGAGATAAGTCGTGAGGGCTCTGCCTTTGTGACTGGATTAATGCCACCATGGAAAGGGCTTGGGGAGTGAGTTCTCTGTCTTTCCCTCTTCCGCTGTTCTGCACATGAGAACACAATCTTCCTCCTCTCTCGCCCTCCCACCTTCCATGATGTGAGGCCACAGCAAGAAGGCCCTAATCAGATGCTGATGCCTTAATCTTGGACTTGCCAGCTTCCAGAATTGTGAGAGAATACATTTCCGTTCTTTATAAATTACCCAGTCTCAGGTTTCTGTTATAGCAACACAAAACAGACTAAAACAACAATATTTTAAAGTAAATCCTAGAGTTTCTATTATTTCATCCATAAGTACTTTAATGTATGTCACTTACAAGTACACTTTGGCAAAATGTTTTCAGCCTTTGACAAGGGGCTCCCCTGGAAGCATACCTGCGACTGTTTTTGTTTTGTTTTGTTTTGTTTTTTCTAAGAGTCGAGGTCTCATTGTGTTACCCAAGCTGGAGTGCAGTGGTACTCCACTGAAGTTTGAGTGCATTACAGCTGCAAACTCCTGGGCCCAAGTGATCCTCCTACGTAAGCTTCTTCAGCAGCTAGGACTACAGGCATGTGCCACCGTGCCTGGCTGTTTTCATTTTTTCTACAGAAAGGGTCTCGCTATGTTTCCCAGGCTAGTCTCAAACTCCTGGTCTCAAGTGATCTACCTCAGCCTCCCAAAATGCTGGGATTACAGGAGTGGGAGCCACTTCACCCAGCCCCATGTGTCTCTAAATGAAGGTTTACTCTGACAGTGCTGTTTATATAAACACATTTTTTAATAAAAACACATTGTTTCTCTACCCAGATCCTCAGGATAAAATTCCTTCTGGACCGTGCTTAGGAGAAACTTCACAATTTCTCACCAAAACACTAAAACTTGGGTACATAATCAAATGTTCTTTATACAAGATCTGCTAGGAAGCTTAGATACAAAATCTGTGGCCAACCATGTCATATAGCTGCACACAAGGAGATGAAATTTTCTATTAGTGTTATTTCCTATTCTAATATGTTCCTCTTCTTGCCGCTCCTTTTTCTTTCTCACCCACTTCAAATTTGTGTTGTCCTATTTTTATATCTCTGTAAGCAGAGGTATGCTGGTGTTTCACTAGCTAGTTCAAGTAGTTCTCCGAAAAAGTGCATATATATGTATGCGTTTATTATAAATTTTGCTGCTATAAATGATGTATACCCCACAATAAGCAAATAATAGTAAAGTACATAATACTCTGTATTGTAAATTCCATGCAGCCAATTGATGCTGACATATGCTTTCATTGAACTTTGTCAAATTCTTTATCCACAGCTAATATACAGTTGCAGTGATACCTCTAGACACCTCCTCTCAGGGAAGGGAGACTGCCCTTTGGCTTCCAGATCCATGTGTTTTAAGATCTCCTGAGCTATGTTGGCTCTGTTCAATTCTCCCTTCCCTAACTGCCTCCCTGAGGGCTTTGTCTAGTTGCAACAAAATCATGACATGTTTCTCTATGGACAGTTAAGGCCTCTGAAACACAGTAATGATGCAGTGCATGACCCTGGACAGAGAGTTGAGGGTCTGAGTCCTCAATTGCCAGTCCCTGCCCTACCCCTTGTAAACCCAGGACACGTTCTCTCTCCATTTCTTTTCCTCATGGGTGCAAATGAGAAGGTTAAATCAGATCATCGCCAAGGTCCCTTATAGCTCTAATATCCTTTGGTTAGGCTCTTATTAAATATGCATCAGATACATTCAGCTGTAAGCTTTATTTTCTGATAATACTAAAACTCTTCCCTGTGTGCACAGCCCTTATAACTTGCTGCTTGTTTAATATGTTCATTTGCTCACAAAGCACAATAGCAATATTCCCTCTAACAGCAACCTTTTATTCAGTGAGTGCCTTTCTCAATATTACATTTCTTTTTTTTGAGGTGGAGTCTCACTCTGTCACCTAGGATGGGGTGCACTGGCACGATCTCAGCTCACTGCAACATCTGCCTCCTGGGTTCAAGCAATACTCCTCCCTCAGCCTCCTGAATAGCTGGGACTACAGGTGCCCACAACCATGCCTGGCTAATTTTTGTATTTTTAGTAGAGCCAGAGTTTTGCCATGTTGGCCAGGCTCAAACAGGTCTCAAACTCCTGACCTCAAGTAATCTTCCCGCCTTGACCTCCCAAAGTGCTGGGATTACAGGCGTGAGCCACTGTGCCTGGCCTCAGTATTACTTTTCTAAGACTTATTGGGAGGCAATCATGAAAAAATAAAATAATTTTTTAAAAGCAAAAAAAAAAAAAAAAACCACTAATAAAACCACAAAACCGCAGCAGCTCCCTTCAACTCCCTTCACTCCCATCTCCTTTTGCCTTTTCTCACATATTCAGGTGCATCAGGCTTATGGAGTTGGCTCAGATCCTAAGTCCTCCACTCTGGGGAACGAATGGACCTTTATCTGCCTGGATTTAGAAGCCAGGTCCTATTGACAACATGCTATTAAGAGTTCCAAATACCCCTTAAGTAGCTAAATGAAATGATCGTTGTCCACCCTGATCCTACTTGATTTAAGTGCTGTTTGTGAGGAGATGAATCACAAGGCAGTGCTTCACTAACTGGTCTCATTAAACTTTCAAGGTTCTGGACTCCAGGCTGTGGTGTGTTTATTTCTGGCTACACCTTCCCCTCAGACAGGTTTAGTGCCCATCATTCTCATGCAGAGGGCATCCCAGAGCCTAACGCTCCCAGTCTTTCTCCTTTACTTATTACCTTTCAGGCTCAAACTCATCCACCTGTTTCAACAGAACAGCGGCTGAGAAATAGAGCAAGCCTCCTCCTTCCTTCATAGACCACTCAACTCCTGCCTCACCTCTGCCTTCTGTACAGGTATTATAGTCAGGTGCATGGTCCAGAGGCCTACACGTGCAGAGAACAAGACCAGGCTGCCAGCCTCTTCCCCAAAGCATCCTGGGTTTCTTCTCTGAGAATGCCACAGCATTCTCCCTCCTTTAAGGCCTTGGGTGTGTTCACAGTCTCATCTCAGGCTACTGCCCACTGGCACCTCGTGTAATCTCAGTGAAACCATTCATACTCTGGGCATCCAGGACCATGAGGATAACCCTAGCCACTTCATATTACTGTGCCAAGCACATCACCTCACTTAATTCTCACTTAACTCACTGAATTTTACCCCAAGAGGGCTGATACTCAGATGGTTGGCACCAGTAAGTCCTAATGAATTATTTATAATCCACTTCTATTCTCATGGGCCTGGACCTGGACCTGGGCCTGGGCCATAGCAGTTGTGAAAGGTATTAAATATGACCTGAAGGTAGATGCCACTTACAGTTTTCAAATGAGGAGATGGAGGCCCTGAGTTACCCAGGAAGAGGGGGAGGGCACAAGGCATTTCTCAAAAGAAGACAGAAACTACAACAGGGATCATCATGGCAGACAGGAGGCAGAACCAGATTGCAGCTCAGAGTAGCATATGGAGGCTCACATCATGAATTTTAGCTCCAGAACACCTGCAAGAATAAACCAGGAATCCCGAGAGGACCCACAGACCCTCTGAAGGAAGTGGACTGCTCCTGCAGGACCCAGGAGACACCTCAAATACTGTGAGTGCCCCAACTGTGGAAGTGGGAAAAGGAGATCCTCCACCCCGGAACACCCACCCGCACTGGGGAAACTGAAGGCCTAGTTTGCAAAAGAAGTTTCCGACCTTACCTGGAGCTGAGTCAATTTAGAGAGCCGAGCGAACTACAAGGGTAGAGGTAGCAGTAGGAAAGGCCCTGGGAGCTCGCTGGGTCCCCAGGCAGGCAATTCCTGCCTGGCACCACAGGGATCCTTCAGGAGGGCAGCCAGAGGTGTGGGGAAAATGCCACAGGGAGAAGGAAGTCTCCAGCTGAACTTTATAACAATTTGAACCAGGTGAGAAGCCTCCTGGCCAGAACTTGGGGGAAAGCGCAAATCCAGCATGCAGACTCCACAGGCAGGGGGAAGAACTGAGCGTTTCCTTTGCGGCTGGGAGGTGGGTAGTCTGGGGCAAGTTCTCAGCCCTGCTTGCCCACTGCCTAGAAACAGATTTGGTGCTGTTAGGGGAGGCACTGTGGGAGTGAGACCAGCCCTTCGGATTGTGTGGAGCTGGGTGAGGCCTGTGACTGCCAGTTTTCCCCCACTTTCCTGACAACGTGCATGACTCAGCAAAGGCAGCCATAACCTTCCTAGGTACACAACTCTATTGACCCAGGAACCTCACCCCCATTCCCTACAGCAGCCGCAGCAAGACCTGCCCAAGCAAGGAGAGTCTGAGTTCAGACACACCTAGCCCTGCCCTCACCTGATGGTCCTTCCCGACCCCCACCCCTCCCCGCAACTGAAGACAAAGGGCATATATTCTTGGGAGTTCTAGGGCCCTGCCTCTCCATACTGCCACAGCTGATGCTCTCTGGAAAGTGCCACCTCCTGGCAGAAGGCCAACCAGCACAAAAATAGAACATTAAACCACCAAATCTAAGAACCCTCACAGAGTCCATTTCACCCCCCCTGCCACTTCTACCAGAACAGATGCTGGTATCCATGGCTGAGACCCATAGCTGGTTCACATCACAGGACTCTGTGCAGGCAACACCCAGTACCAGCCCAAAGTCTGGTAGGCTTGCTGGGTGGCTAGACCCAGAAGAGACATAACAATCGCTGCAGCTCGGCTCTCAGGAAGCCACATCCATAGGACAAAGGGGAGAGTACTACATCAAGGGAACAGCCCATGGGACAAAAGAATCTGAACAACAGCATTCAGCCCTAGACCTTCCCTCTGACAGAACCTACCCAAATGAGAAGGAACCAGAAAAACAACTCGAGTAATATGACAAAACAAGGCTCTTTAACACCACCACCCCCGCCAAAATCTCACTAGCAATGGATCCAAACAAAGAAGAAATCCCTGGTTTACCTAAAAAAGAATTCAGAAGGTTAATTATGACACTAATCAGGGAGGCACCAGAGAAAGGCAAAGCCCAATGCAAGGAAATCCAAAAAACGATACAAGAAATGAAGGGAGAAATCTTCAAGAAAATAGACAACATGAAGAAAAAACAATCAAAACTTCAGGAAACATTGGACACATTTATAGACAAATGTTCTGGAAAGTCTCAGTAGTAGAGTTGAACAAGTAGAAGAAAGAAATTCAGAGCTTTGTAGGATTAACTCAATTCTACAAAGACAAAGGAAGAAGAATGAGAAAATATGAACAAAGCCCCCACGAAGTCTGAGATTATATTAAATGCCCAAACCTAAGAATAATCAGTGTTCCTGAGAATGAAGAGAAATCTAAACTTTAGAAGACATATTTGGGGAAATAATCAAGGAAAACCTCCCCAGCCTTGCTAGAGACCTAGATATCCAAATACAAGTAGCACAAAGAACACCTGGGAAATTCATCACAAAAAAATCATCACCTAGGCATGCTGTCATCAGGTTATCTAAAGTTAAGATGAAGGAAAGAATCTTAAGAGCTATGAAATAAAAACACCAGGTAATCTATAAAGGAAAACACTTCAGATTAACAGCAAATTTCTCAGCAGAAACCCTACAAGCTACAAGGGATTAGGGCCCTATCTTCATCCTCCTCAAACAAAACAATTATCAGCCAAGAGTTTTGTAATCAGCAAAACTAAGCATCATATATGAAGGAAAGATACAGTCTTTTTCAGACAAACAAATGCTGAGAGAATTCACCACTTCCAAGCTGCCACTACACGAACTGCTAAAAGGAGCTATCTAAATCTTGGAACAAATCCTGGAAACACATCAGAACAGAACCTCTTTAAAGCATAAATCTCACAGGACCTATAAAACAAAATACGATTTAAAAGCAAAACAAAAAAAACAAGGTACACAGGCAACAAATAGCACGATGAATGGAATGGTACATCACATCTCAATACTAACATTGACTGTAAATGGCCTAAGTGCTCCACTTAAAAGATACAATACTGCAGAATGGATAAGAACTCACCAATCAACTATCTGCTGCTTCAGGAGACTCACCTAACACATAAGGACTCACATAAACTTAAAGTAAAGGGGTGGAAAAGGCATTTCATGCAAATGGACACCAAAAGCAAGCAGGGGTAGCTATTCTTATATCAGACAAAACAAACTTTAAAGCAACAGCAGTTAAAAGAGACCAAGAGGGACATTATATAATGGTAAAAGGCCTTGTCCAACAGGAAAACATCACAATCCTAAACATATATGCACCTAACACCAGAGCTCCCAAATTTATAAAACAATTACTAATAGACCTAAGAAATGAGATAGACAGCAGCACAACAATAGTAGGGGACTTCAATACTCCACTGACGGCACTAGACAGGTCATCAAGACAGAAAGTAAACAAAGAAACAATGGATTTACACTATATGCTGGAACAAATGGAATTAACAGATATATACAGAATACGGAACATTGTATCCAACAACTGCAGAATACACATTCTATTTAACAGTGCACAGAACTTTCTCCAAGATAGACAATGTGATAGGCCATAAAATTAGCCTCAATAAATTTAAGAAAATTGAAATTATATAAAGCGCTCTCTCAGACCGCAGTGGAATAGAACTGGAAATCAACTCCAAAAGGAACCTTCAAAACCATGCAAATACATGGAAATTAAACAAATTGCTCCTGAATAAGCATTGAATCAAAAACAAAATCAAGATGGAAATTTAAAAAATTCTTCAAACTGAATGACAATAATGACACAACCTACCAAAACCTCTGGGATACAGCAAAGGTGGTGCTAAGAGGAAAGTTCATAGCCCTAAAGGCCTACATCAAAAGAACTGAAAGAGCACAAACTGACATTCTAAGGTCACACCTCAAGGAACTAGAGAAACAAGAACAAAACAAGCCCAAATCCAGCAGAAGAAAGGAAATAACCAAGAGTAGAGCAGAAGTAAAGGAAATTGTTTGTTTGTTTGATTTTTTAAGAGGGAGTGTCGCTGTATTGCCCAGGCTGGAGTGCAGTGGCATGATCTCAGCTAACTGCAACCTCCACCTCCTGGGTT